>NC_134084.1:31436324-31745074 GCF_000715075.1 Nicotiana tabacum
ACCCTCAATGTTTAAGGTTTGATATAATTACATTTAGTATACCTAATTACCAATTCTATACCATTATGTGTTTTAACGGTACATTAATTGTACCGTATATGACTCCTAAATTAATGACACCGTATATTCCTCCAAATATCTCCCCCCCCCCATGTTTCTCTCTCCCAAACTCACACCCTCACCCACGTATCACCTCACACTCACATTTCAAACCATTATTCTCTCTGCTAAAACTAGAGAAATATATGTGACCCCCTACCATTAACGTCCAAATTCAAGTTTTTTCTTCTACAACCAATCAAAATTGAAGTCAAATCTTCAAAGTTCATACACACATTTACCTTCAGCTTCAAATTTTCTCAATGAAGAAGAACAAATCTTCAAAGCACAGGCCTAAAAAAGCTCTAGAAGCTGATATACCTTCTTTCGATTTGGGTGTATTATCACCACATTCACCTAAAAAGCAAGGGAAATCTACACATGCAATTGTAGATATGAAGCATAGTCTTTCTCCGCGTCAAATCAGGGCTGAAGGTAGAACTAAACAAAAATATGATTTTGATGTTGGAGAATCTTCGAGGCCAATCAAACAAGCGGAAATGAAACAAAAAGAGATAGTGTTCGATGATGATTTTGTAGAAGATGTGCCCATCAGTAAACCTGGAAAGAAAGCGAAGGTGGCTCCCAGTTCAAAAACTCCCAAAAAAAAAAAAGAAAAATTCAAAAAAATCCCCTAGTGTTAAATCTCCTAAAAATGTTCGAAAATAGTCATTGGTGAAGGTAAGAATTTAGTAATTTCTTCACTAGTTATT
The DNA here is from genome assembly GCF_000715075.1 of Nicotiana tabacum. Classification (NCBI taxonomy): domain Eukaryota; kingdom Viridiplantae; phylum Streptophyta; class Magnoliopsida; order Solanales; family Solanaceae; genus Nicotiana; species Nicotiana tabacum. Next base: position 31,437,137 of record NC_134084.1, read on the forward strand.
TCGCTTGTTTTAGTTGTTAAAAATCTACATAATATGTGTTGTTTTTGCTTTGTAGATTTTTTGTAAAAATGTTGTATATAAATTGCAAATGTATCTATGTTTTTTAAGCACTAAATTAATGTGAGATTATTTGTCTTAATTTTGAAGATTAATTATAGATTTGTTGATCTGTTTAAAATTGTTGATATTTTGTATATTTGTTGACGTTATTTGGTAGATAAAATGCAAATGTATCTATGTTTTTAATCACTGTATTAATGTTAGATTATATTTTTTGAATTTTGCAGAATGGACAATTTTTTGCATTCCATAATGTTGATTATGGGGTGCTTAGATTTCAGACATTATGTGATCCTAGCATTCCTAGCCAAATTAAAGCGCTTTTGTCTCCAAATGGTTTGAAGCTATTCAAGAAGACGTGTTTTGGTTATTTACTGTCATTTCCCAATTTATGCATGCAAAATTAAGCTATTCATCTTCTTATGAAGTATGAATTGAATTCATCTAATGCTTCCTATTTTTCAGCTGAGTTAAAAGGTGAGGGGTTAAATTTTGGATTGAGAGAGTTTGCAGTAATAACTGGTCTTAGATGTCATACCGAGATGACAGACTTTGGTTACACTCCTAATTATGTCAGTAAGATAATGAGCAGTTACTTTCCAAACAAGGTAAAATTGGAGAAGACATACCTAAAACAGATAGTAACCAACAAAAGTTGGGTAAATAATGAGGATGCAGTAAAGTTATGTATTAAATATCTCATAGAATTCTTTATTTGTCCTTTAGAGAGAGATCATATTCGGTTGGTAGATCATTTTTGGTTTTATTTGGTGGAATCCGATCAGTACGAGATATTTCCATGGGGTATTCAGTCTTATAGACAGTTGATTGAATTAGTTAGTCACAGGCTAAATCCTTTCGTTCATTCTTATCTCATTTGAGGATTCCCACTAGCCATGCAAGTATGGTTGTATGAGTGTTGCTCCTCCGTCAACATTTATATCTATAAGGATTTCTAATTCAATCCCTTGCATACTTAACTGGTCAGCTAGTAAGGGTCAGATTTGGTTAGCTGCAATTGAAGACAGAATGATCAAGCTTGAATGGATGAAGGTAAATGGTTTTTATTTATAATTATACAATTTACCTACAAATAACTACAATTTGTATACATATTCTGCCTTAATCAAGCTAATTTTTTTTCATCATTCAGCTCACCAACATAAATGAATCACCTGAAGAGCTTTCAGTGATGTCTTTGCCTGATAAAGTTGAGTACATAATTGAAGATGTTGAACATATTTCTGAGGATCCCAAAGTTGATGCTCCTCCATTGGAACCCAAAGAATCAATTGGAAAAGAGGAAAAAGAGTCTATTCTTCGTAAAATAAAAAAGTTAAAAAGAGGTCTTGAGAAGGTAACATGTATTCCTAAATAGCATTGTGATGTATATATAATAGTGATCTGTTTTTTAATGTATGTTAAGACATATTTCTGAAGTTAACTATGTATTTATTTTAATTATGTAGGTCGATAAAAAGCTTAAAGATTTTAGGAAAGATGTATTTGAAGAACTAAGTAGCCTTCGAGACCTAATAAAGGAGTCAGTCAAGACTGTTTTGCAGGTGATAAACAGTCCAAATGATCAAGTTGATGCAAAGGTAACATTTGAATTTTAATCATATTAACAAAACTATTTATGTAACCTCTAAAATATATATCCTAAGATCCTAACTAATATAAAACGTTCAGTTTGCTGGAAGTTCAACCAAAAATACTGACCAACCAATGTCACACCTCCTTTTTGCGCGCCCCGGCCCCGAAGGGTTAAATGCGCGAGGGGAGTTTTTCCAATTTAAGTGACAATATTCGAAATGAGATTATTTATTTAATTCAGAGTCGCCACTTGGGAAAGGTTTGGCTTTTGGTGTCCCAAGTCACCGGTTTATCTTGAATCCCAAATCGAGGAAATTTTCGACTTTTCCAAATGAAGTCTGCGAACCAGAAATTCTAAGTAAGGAATTTTGTTGACCCGAGGGAAGGTGTTAGGCACCCTCGAATCACGTGGTTCTAGCACGGTCGCCTAAATTGTTATAATGGCTAAATATCTGATTTAAATACATGTTATGACCTACGTGCTTTTATTAAGTTTAAACCGCTTTTATCATTATCATTTATTTTTATAGAATTGCAACGTCGTGAAAATGCATCTCGAACCACGTCACAATCAATGCGCCCGTGATCGTCAAAACATTTTGACTCCGTTGAGATTTGGATTTGGGTCACATCAATGTGCACCCGAATTTAAGAATATAATTTACTTAAATCGTGCCTAAAAAAAGGCGTTATTATTTTGAGGAAGGCCATGAAATTCATTAAACGGCCTGTCCTGAATTCTAAATATTTATTATGGTTAATTATTGAGGGCCCCACAATTTACGTTTTTATTTGGCGAGGCTCGTCTCATTATTTTAGAAGGAACATCCTAAAGCGACTACATTTCTAATGTGTTTATCTCTAAAAATAGAAGAAAAGATGCATGCTAATTCAATTATATGCTTTGGCCAAATCCAGATTTTGGTTAATCGTCTGATTAATTATTTACAGAGTGAAGAAACGTTGTACCTCATGAAACATGCTTTTAATTTGATAGAAGAATTATATACAAGATTGATGAAATGCTACGACTACTACAAGAGCTCCTTAACTTTAACTTATTTAGACAAGATTAATTAAAACCACTTATTAGAAGATGCGACTAATGATTTTTGAAACTCATCCTATAAACTGCCTAATGAAGCTGAAACTCGAGAATCTGAAACTGTATTATCTTTAGCTAGATTTAAACGGCCATTTGCCCTTACATATTCAAAGCATGCTGACAGAGCGAGTTTAAGTTAACAATCGTGTTAAATAGCTGCACATTTCATGAATTGTATTTACATCTTGTATACTACTAAACGAGTCAAATGTCGCAGTTTTAGATTAGCATAAGCTTTAATTAAGTACAACCTTACTAATGTATCTCTATTAGGCTAACAGACTAGAAACTTACACATCTTAACAACATTTATATATAAAAAAAAAATCGTAGACAATGCAACAGATGATTATAACTCCTTCAGATCTTTCGATTCAACTTTCATTGCAACATCAGACAGATTCGAAATGTGTACCTGAGGAAATGCTTACAATGAAGAAAGCAGGGGAGTCAGTTGAGCAGCAGTGTAAACGAAACAACAGTAACAGATGAACAACAGCAGGACAAATTCCCAGTGCAAAAATGCAATTTAGAGCCAATGAAAGATGGCAGAATGTAGCAAATTCCCAGCAATATGGAATCAGAATTTAACCAGAATGGATCCAGAACTGAACTGATACTACACACAACTAGTAATCTCAAACAAGACTCAGGATAAATCAATATGGAACAGGCAAATCCAGACTAGTTGAGAATCAAGACAAAGATGAAAAATGCAGTTCCTTTTTTCTGTGTTAGGCCTCTCTCTATCTATTTCTGTCCGTGTGTTTTCAGACAACTCCCTTTTTCTATTTTCTTATCAATCCCCCTTATATCAGTGTATTCCCCTCCCTTTATTATCAATGTCTATCTGTGTGTGTGTCTATATGTGTATATGTATGTATTTTGCTCTCTCTTCCCAGATCTATCTGATGTCTCCTCTTATGTCTGTCTCCTTTCTTTTATAAGCCTAAACCTCAACCCTTTAACAGCCTGTTAGACCAAAAGAACACCCTCCCATGTGCTGCCCCTTTTCAGTTTCCACTTAGCTAATTAAGTATTAACCCCCATCACATTTTGGCAGGCTTCACTTTTAGTAAGGTTTATTATTTCTGAAACTAAAGCAAAGTATGGGCAGCAGAATATATCTGACAGCATATGCTGTCAAACCATTTTTAAATCAAAAGCCCTTTATGCAGGAACCAGGCTGTGCACAAATGCACCTGTGGTGCACAAATGCACATGCTGTGCACAAGTGCACATGCCCTCCAATTCAGAACTTAAACAAAACATTCCTTTTACATTTCTGATTCAAATTAACAACTATAAGTAAACAAACTCAGTTCCTAATTGATTCAAACAAATGCTTAGCAGAAGTAAGTCGATTTGTTATTGTTCGGACAACTGAAACTAATTGACGACATATGTCGACTCGACTATATTAATCATAACATGTACAATCGTAGCCAAAATCAGACATTTAAAAGTATCAAGCACATGATTTGAATTGTACTGACTAAGCAGAATTGTACTCGAGGAATCAGTTAATCAGTTCAAATTTGACATTCAGCTAATTGCACAACACATACATACATACACATTATCAGAACAGTAGAAGAAGGACTCAATCAAACACCGAGGTTCAGGCAAGGTGGAAAGGACACAGTTGGTAAAATTCAAAAACACAAATTTCACAAAAACATGAACAACCTTTTAAACAACACATGGACTAAAGAAAAATAAAGAGAAAACAAAACTTACCTTAAAACTTTGAAAGAAGGAACAAAAAATCAGCTTGTGTTTGAACAGACTCTTTTTAAGGTTGAACGGACTTTAATCGAAGTGTTTCTCAGATGAGAAACACTTCGATTAAGGTCCATTAGACCCTAACCTCTTGGCTTAACAGGCACGGACCAGGCTTGGGGTTTTTAGGTTTTGTGGAAGGTAGATTTGGAACTTGGGCTTCCAGGGTTAGATTCGGACCAAACCAAGCATGGTTTGGTCACGAGGGGGGTCCGGGGGTTGTCTGGTATGAATCTAGGGCAGATCGGTGTAGATCGAGTTTTGCTCGAATCTTCAAATGAAGATTCGAGGACCTGGAGGATGATTCGAACTAAACGGTCAACAGGTCCATGTTCAGGGGGGTGAGATGGTCCTATGGTGTTAAGGTGAAGGCCACCGGCGTTCATGCCGCCGGCTTTCATGGTGAAGAATACAGGGGCGGCTTAGGGTTTGGAGGGGAATGGGATGAGGACGAAGGCGGGGTCTTGGATAGGGGGCAGGGTATGGTAGGGGGCTTATATATGGAATGGGTGGGTTGATCTCAGCCGTCGGATCAATCGAAATCAATGGCTTGGATCTGAAGATTTAGGATAAACGGTGTCGTTTCATCTAAAGGGGTTTTGGGTTGGTCCGGGTGGAAATGGGTCGGGTTCATCAATGGGTTATGGGGAAGTGATCTTGGTCGTTGATCAATCTGAGATCAACGGCCCAGATCAGACCAGGTTAAAACGGTGTCGTTTGGAAGCTCTGGGTATCAGCTGGTCTGGACCGGGGCAGGCTCACTCTCTGGGCTTGATTTGGGCCTCAAATTTAATAAAAATGAGCCCAAGCAGATTTTTTAAACAAATTCTGCATTCTCTTTTATATTTTCTTATATATATTTTTATTTTATTTTTTAAAACAAACCCAAGTAAATCAAATTAAAATTAAATAGACACTTAATACAAATATTTACACACATATCAAAATATTTGAAGCAGGTAAAATCAAACAAAACAAAAATCACGGACCAAGATGCCTATTTATGATTTTCTATTTAACAACCGGATTACGGTTTAAATTACGCATGACACATACATTTTTTGTATTTTGTTTTAATAAAATAAAATGGGCAAAAGTCATAAATACTTAACAAAGTGCCATGTAAAAATCCAAAAATTGTACAGCAGGACCAATTGTTATTATTTTTTATTTCTTTTGGAGCGATTGTCGCGCGAAACAAAAATCACGTGCTCACAGCTGCCCCTCTTTGTTCGGAAACACGAAGAGTTTTCGTGCAAAGATAAAGTGAGCGTGTATGAGCGATTTTTGCCTATGGACTACTCCGTGTGAAGCATGTTTTTGAAAGATCTGACCGAATCTTGCTTCAAAGATTTCCTACATATCCTGGGCTAAACAGGAATCAGGTCAATGTAGTTCGGGAAAATTTTGGCAGCTGGGACTACCATGGGATTGCAATGCTTGCTGTTACTGCTGTTGCTGTTGTCACTGCTGCGTCACTGACCGCCTTATTACAACCAAAGGAAAATTGAAACTGAACTAAACACTTATATGCATGTCAACTGCTAGTTACAAGATTCCTATCTATGATTCTTTTGCGACCTGATCTTGGGTCTTAGCTGATTCTGCTTGTAGACTCCGATCTGAATCTTGATGCTTGCAAGTCGGAGGCGCCTATTTATTTCTGCGATACTGAATATGACGGAGGTTGGTAGAACTCGGGACCTTGATCAAATCTTGGAGCGATCCGCCTTCCATTTTCTCTGGTGTCTCGGGACATCTTTTTTTCTTTTTCTTCTTAGATTCTGAGTTGAGACTCATCTTGTGGGTCGTTTCGATCCGTGTGGCTCGAGGTTAGACCTGCGGGAAAAACAAATGAACGAAATTTTCTGCCCCAGTTTCACTAGGAAAATTTCGTGAATTATTCGCCAGGAAGTTCATAAAATTAATGAAAGAGGATATGCATGCTCAGTTCAGGGTTGGAGCCCTAATATCGACTAGCTGGGGAAAGGTTCAGTTTAGAGTTGAAACTCTAATACTGACCAACTGGGGAAAAGTTTAGTTTAGGGTTTAAAACCCTAATGCTGATTAAAGGAAAAAGTTCAGTTCAGGGTTTAAAACCCTAATGCTGACTAAAGGAAAGGGTTCAGTTTAGGGTTTAAAACCCTAATGCTGACATGCATGGAAAAATCTCAGTTTAGGGTTTAAAACCCTAATGCTAGCTGAAAGGAAAAAGAAAATTCAGTTTAGTGTTTAAAACCCTAATGCTGACTAAAGGAAAAAGCTCAGTTTAGGGTTTAAAACCCTAATGCTGGCTGAATGGAAAAAGTTCAGTTTAGGGTTTAAGACCCTAATGCTGACTAAAGGGAAAATTCAGTTTAGGGTTTAAAACCCTAATGCTGACTGCATGGAAAAAGCTCAGTTTAGGGTTTAAAACCCTAATGCTGGCTGAATGGAAAAAAATTCAGTTTAGGGTTTAAAACCCTAATGCTGACTAAAGGAAAAATTCAGTTTAGGGTTTAAAACCCTAATGCTGATTAAAGGAAAAATTCAGTTTAGGGTTTAAAACCCTAATGCTGATTGCATGGAAAAGCTCAGTTTAGGGTTTAAAACCCTAATACATGCTGAATGGAAAAAAATTCAGTTCAGGGTTTAAAACCCTAATGCTGACTAAAGGAAAAATTCAGTTCAGGGTTTAAAACCCTAATGCTGATTAAAGGAAAAATTCAGTTTAGGGTTTAAAACCCTTATGCTGATTGCATGGAAAAGCTCAGTTTAGGGTTTAAAACCCTAATGCTGGCTGAATGGAAAATTCAGTTTAGGGTTTAAAACTCTAATGCTGACTGCATAGAAGAGCTCAGTTTAGGGTTTAAAACCCTAATGCTGGCTAAAGAAAAAATTCAGTTTAGGGTTTAAAACCCTAATGCTGACTAGCTGGGGGCAAAATTCGAGAACAAACAACTGACCTCTTTTTTTTTTGTTTTGAATTTTCTTGTTTTAGTAAAAACAAAAGGGAGTTTCGCGGAAACTTACCTTTCGAGTGAGTTCCTTATTGCCAAGATATTTCTTGTACCCATGTACCTTCTTTTTTGGGCGACACCTGCTTCTTGCACGGTTGTCTTGGATTAAACCTGTTTCAACTTTTCAAACAAAGAACAATTGTTAGTTCGGAAATGACGGTCGGTTTGGTGACCTTGATCGTTCCCGGTTGCTTTGTTGCGTCTTCATTTATGTTGCGAAGCCCCGCCATTGATTTGATTCATATGTCGAAACCCTTTAGACCGCTCAAGCTTGCATTTTCAGGTTCTGTGATGATTTGCCTCGTAAGGCCCCTTTTTTTCTTTTTTTTTTGTGTCCCGTTTTGCTTGGAGGTTCTCAACGGGGATTTTATTGGGGGTATTCTGTGGGGATTTGTACAAAAGGAAGTCCTATGGGGGAATATTTACAAAGTGTATTCTTTGTGTGGATCTTTGTACAATGGGGCACGCTGGGTAATTGTTTCGCAGTGGGCTTTCTAGGCTTGGTTGGGGTAAGATCTTCGGGGAATTTTTACAAAGGGACTCGCTGGGGATGTGCTGGGGAAATTCCAATGGGGATTTTTTTTTTTATATTGGGGAGACTCTGTGGGAGATTGTACAAGGAGAGACTCTGTGGGGATTTGTACAGAGGGAGACTCTGTGGGGATTCGTCCGAAGGCGGACTTGCTGGGGGAGATTTCTCTCTTTCCTCTTTACTTTAAACACCATCAAACATCATGATTCATCAGGCTTGGGCAATCGTACCAACGAAATGAGGCGTTTTCCTTCATGAGACGGGATTCCGTGCAAACAAACCTGCCACCTGCCCTTTCCGGTGTATCCTGAACTTGGGGTTAAAACATAAAAGGGATTCGAAGAGAAACAAAGAAAGGAGAAAACAAATTTCAAGAAGGGAGTGTCCCTTTTGGGACGAGAAAGACTTATCTGAGGAAGATAACACTGGCTTTAAATGACATGACATGCTCTTTGGACTGGACGCCTGACCTTCCATGAACTTGCGTTTCCCTGAACCAGAACGGATCTGTGATTCCAAACCGGTGGAGCTTTGCCGAGACCTTCTTGGGGTGGAGTCATTCTTTTTCGCCCAACAGCGCCCTTTGCGGGTTTTCGCCAGCTGACCTCTCTCATTTCTCTTCCTGTCATCGCTTGATAGCACTCTTTGCGAGTTTTTACTAAACAAGCTCTCTCATTTTGGTTTCTCTACTCCCGTCGCCTCGTGGTGCCCGAAGGTTTTCACCGACGAGACTCTCTCATTTTTTCTTTCTCGATTCAGAGTGTGCCGGTCTTCCATTTGTGACGCTTATTGGTTTCCCACTATCTTTGGTAATTGATCTGAAAGCTTGTGCTTGGTAAAGAGAGGCAGATGATACTAACTTCCAAACTGCTCGACGTGCCCCGGTTTCAATTTCAGGGTGAATGAGATTTTATTGTTGGTGTGACTGAACCTCAGGGAGAGGCTGCCTACGTATCCTTTCGGAATCAAGTCAAACGTAGTTCAGGCCTCAATCAAATTTTTTTTTTTGTAGAGAGGATTGGGTAGTGTTTGGGAGTAGTGAGGAATAAAACCTTCGTCATTTTCAAATGTGTCAGGACCACTGGAGTATGATTTAGACGTAGTATCTCTTGACTGCATCTGCATTTACTGCTGTGTCGGGGTCATTTCCTTCGATATCACCTAAATACAACGCTCCTCTTGGCAATATCTTCCTTATGATGTATGGGCCTTTCCAATTTGGAGCGAACTTCCCTTTTGCTTCCTCATGATGCGGCAGAATACGCCTCAGTACCAGCTGACCTATTTCGAAATTCCTGGGTCTGACCTTTTTGTTGTAAGCACGGGCCATCCTTCGTTGGTACAACTGTCCGTGACAAACCGCGGCCATTCGCTTTTCATCAATCAAAGTCAATTGCTCTAACCGAGTCTTGACCCACTCGCTGTCTTCGATTTCTGCTTCGACAATGGTTCGAAGCGAAGGAATTTCTACCTCTGCCGGTATTACAGCCTCGGTCCCATAAACCAAAAGATAAGGAGTCGCTCCTGCTGATGTGCGTATCGTAGTGCGATACCCCAACAATGCAAAAGGTAACTGCTCATGCCACTGTCGGGAACTTTGGATCGTTTTCCTCAAAATCTTCTTGATGTTTTTGTTTGCCGCTTCCACAGCACCATTGGCTTTCGGCCGATAAGGAGTAGAATTCCTATGCGTTATCTTGAACTGCTCGCATACATCTCCCATCAAGTGACTGTTCAAGTTTGCTGCATTATCTGTAATGATAGTCGCAGGAATACCGAAACGACAGATAAGATTTGCGTGTACAAAATCCACTACAGCTTTTTTAGTGACCGACTTGAGAGTGACAGCTTCTACCCATTTTGTGAAGTAATCGATGGCAACCAGTATAAACCTGTGTCCATTCGAAGCCTTCGGTTCGATTGGTCCAATGACGTCCATGCCCCAGGCGACAAATGGCCAAGGTGCAAACATGGGATGCAGCTCTGTGGGAGGTGCATGAATCAAATCACCGTGCACCTGACATTGATGACACTTCCGAACGAAGCTAAAGCAATCCTTTTCCATGGTCATCCAGTAATAACCTGCTCGAAGGATTTTCTTTGCTAAGACATACCCGTTCATGTGAGGTCCGCACACACCTGTGTGTACTTCATGCATGATCTTTCTTGCCTCCTCGATATCGACACATCTTAGAAGATTGAGGTCCGGGGTCCTTTTATACAACAATTCACCGCTTAGAAAGAAACCACTTGCATGTCGCCTAATGGTCCTCTTTTGATCTCCAGTAGCGTGCTCGGGGTATTCTTGTGTCTTTAGGAACCTCTTGATGTCATGGTACCACGGCTGCGTATTTGATCCTGCCTCGATTATATTGCAGTAACCGTGTCTTTCCTTGATTTGGATTTCTAAAGGATCGACGTGGGCGTTGCCCGGGTAGGGTAGCATTGAAGCCAAAGTAGCAAGCGCATCTGCCAGTTCATTGTGACACCTCGGGATATACCTGAACTCTATTGAGGTAAAGCGCTTGCTGAGGTCCTCCACATGCTGTCGGTAAGGGATAAGTTTGACATCCCGAGTTTCCCATTCGCCTTGAGCTTGCCGGATAATCAGGTCAGAATCTCCCATAATAAGTAAGTCTTCGACATCCTGATCGATCGCCATATGCATGCCCATGATGTAGGCTTCATATTCAGCTATATTATTTGTGCAAAAAAAACGAAGTCTAGCTGTGGCGAGATAATGCTGACCAGAAGGCGAGATCAAAACTGCCCCAATCCCTACACCCTTGGCGTTCACGGCTCCATCAAAGAACATCTTCCAAACATGAGCTTCCTCCGAGACCACTTCTACGGTGTTTACTTCTTCATCTGGAAAGTAGGTATCCAATGGCTGGTATTCCTCATCGACCGGATTTTCGGCCAAATGATCTGCTAACGCCTGGGCTTTCATTGCCGTGCGAGTGACATAGACTATGTCGAATTCCGTAAGCAAGATTTGCCATTTAGCCAGTCTCCCAGTAGGCATTGGTTTCTGAAATATATACTTCAAAGGATCCAACCTGCTTATGAGGAACGTAGTGTGGGCTTGGAGATAATGTCTCAGCTTTTGAGCAACCCATGTGAGAGCGCAGCATGTCCTTTCCAGCAGAGTGTATTTGGCCTCGTAGCCGGTGAATTTCTTGCTCAAGTAGTAGATTGCTTGCTCTTTCTTTCCGGTTACGTCGTGTTGCCCGAGGACGCAGCCGAAAGAGTTCTCCAAGACTGTCAGATACAAGAAAAGTGGCCTCCCCGGTTCTGGAGGGACCAAGACTAGGGGATTCGAAAGGTATTCTTTGACTTTATCAAAGGCTTCTTGACACTCAGTTGACCATTTAATCGCCGCATCTTTCCTTAACAGCTTGAATATGGGTTCACACGTGCTTGTCAGCTGGGCAATAAACCGACTGATGTAGTTCAACCTGCCCAACAGACTCATCACGTCTTTCTTTGTTCTCGGGGGAGGTAGATCTCTAATGGATTTTATCTTAGTTGGATCTAGCTCGATACCTCTCCTGCTTACGATGAAGCCCAAAAGTTTGCCTGACGGAACTCCGAAAGCGCATTTGGCTGAGTTCAGCTTCAAGTCATACTTCCTTAATCTCTCGAAGAATTTCCTCAAGTCTTGGATGTGATTATCCTGCGTCCTGGACTTGACTATCACATCGTCCACGTACACCTCTATTTCCTGATGCATCATGTCATGGAAAATGGCAGGCATGGCCCTCATGTAAGTAGCCCCAGCATTCTTCAAACCAAACGGCATGACCCGGTAACAGTAGGTGCCCCAAGGCGTGGTGAAGGCAGTTTTCTCGGCGTCCTCTTCATCCATCAATACCTGATGATACCCAGCGTAACAATCTACAAAAGACTGTATCTCGTGTTTGGCACAATTATCAACGAGGATGTGGATGTTGGGCAGCGGGAAATTATCTTTAGGACTTGCTCTGTTCAGATCTCGGTAATCTACACATACCCAAGTTTTCCCGTCCTTTTTTGGTACTGGAACCACATTCGCCAACCATGTTATATATTGGACTACCCGAATCACTCCCGTTTTCAGTTGTTTGGTGATCTCCTCTTTAATCTTGTCATTGACCTCAATTTTGAACTTTCGTTGCTTTTGTTGAACTGGAGGACAATCAGGATGAATCGACAATTTATGAACCACTAGATCAACACTTAGTCCCGGCATGTCATCATATGACCAAGCAAACTCGTCTTTAAATTCAAAAAGAAGTTGAATTATCGCCTCTCGCATTTTCTTGTCCGTGTGAATGCTTATCTTGGTCTCCCGGATTTCTTCCGGGGTTCCTAAATTTACCGGTTCAGTGTCATTTAGATTTGGCTTAGGTTTATTCTCGAAATATTCCAACTCTCGGTTTATCTCCCTAAAAGCCTCTTCCGCATCATATTCTGGTTCTGGGTTCATTAATTCGCAGTTAAATACTCATTGTGATCTGGGCGTGAAGTCCGCAAGCATGTCATATTTAAAGCCGCATTATTATGACTGAAAAGAAAGATAAAATAACAAAAATCAGAACAAAAGAAAGAATGGGAAAGCAATGATGATTTTTTTTATTTTTCTTTGGAGAGTTGGAAGACAACAATGTTTACAACTTAGGAATTCAAAACAACAATTGAAAAGAAGAAAACGTTCAAGTTATGTCCTGGAGATAACTTGTGACACAGGAAAGGTGGCAGGACAGGTCTACCCGGACTTCCGTCTAGTCGGGAATGGCGTAGCCTCCCAGTTTTGAAGTTTGGCGTTCGGCCCCATGTACATCATCTCAGCAATGCTTGTGCCTTCGCCTGATTGAACCATGTGGACCTCGTAGAGCATCTTTCTCATCGCCCCACATATCTCCTTGATTTCCTCAGCTGTGAAGACCTCATCATCTTCTTCTTCAGCATACCTTGGCCTGATGAAAGTTGCATATAAATCCGGCAGTGGTCGAGGTAACTTCCAACCCTCATTTTTCCTTTTCTTTGCCCACTCTTCGTCTGCTGGAGTAGGTTTGAAACCTAGTCCAAAAGGTTTCTTGGCGACTAGCAAGGTAATGGGTTCTGTTATTCCCTGAAGGGTTCGTCCAAGCCCCTTCCCTAGCCTAAATCCGTGCCGGATCATCTCTTTGGCCACCATGACCGAGGCGTTAGACAAGAAAGGTTGGGGGCAGGGTATTCCCTCTTCGTGCTGCTCTGCCAGTACAATCTCAAAAGCTTGATAGACCGTATGTTCGCTCCCTTCTCTCGGTTCCAGATATGGGGTGGATGGGTCCCGATAAATAGCATGCTCATCTTCCCCATGGACCACGATCTCTCTGTCTTCGTACTCGAACTTCACCATCTGGTGAAAAGTGGAAGGCACGGCTCCTGCCGCATGGATCCAAGGTCTGCCAAGGAGAAAATTGTAGGATGTATCCATGTCGAGCACCTGGAAGGTTACTTGAAATTCGAATGGTCCTATGACCAATAACAGGTCTATTTCTCCCATGGTATCTCTCTTGATGCCGTCGAAAGCCCTTACGCAGACATTGTTGGGTCGGATTCTTCCGGTCCCAATTTCCATTCTTTGTAGCGTGGAGAGCGGGCAAATGTCAACGCCTGAGCCTCCATCCAACATTACCCGCTTGACATAATAGTCTTAGCATTTAACTGTTAGATGCAAAGCCTTGTTGTGTGCCACTCCTTCCGGGGGTAGATCGTTCTTGCTGAAAGAGATTTGGTTGACGGCGAAGAATCTATCTGTCATCCGCTCTAATTGCTCAACCGAGGTTTCAACTGGCACATATGCTTCATTCAGGGTCTTCAGTAAGATCTTTTGATGCTCGGCCGACCTCATCAATAATGATAGCATGGACACTTGCTCGGGGTACTTGCGCAGTTGATCTATCACTTCGTAATCCGGCATTTTCATTTGTTGGAAGAACACTTCCGCTTCTTCAACACTTACGGGCTTCTTTGGCGGGAAGCGCCTTTGTGTGGCGTTGTTCAGTTCTTGGGTATTTGAATACCTTCCAATGAAAGTATTTTCTGGAAGTTCTCCCATGACCTCTTTACCTTTGTACATTACCAAAGTCTTTTGATAATTCCACGGCACTGTGGACGGGTTGGTCATTGGCTTTTGTGGCGCGCGTCCGATAACCACTGGCTCATTCAGCCGAGGTGGTTGAATCGTCCTCCGGACCACATAGGCCCCTTTCGGCACGTACATAGGTTTTGTCTTTTTGATTGCGAAGTTCTGCATCTTCTCAGCTCGACCTCGTGGTATGTAAAGAACTCCATCCCCTACCGGTACCACTTTCTTCTCCACCTTCTTTTCAAGTTCTTTCTTTATAGCCTTGGCCTCCTCCCCCTTTCCTGGTTTCTGGTCTATTTCGGGCCTCTTCCCCATGTCGACAATGGCAATTATGGCTTTCAGAGCAGGGTCGAATTCCTTGTCTTCGCAAATCATTCCTATCAGCGGCCCATTATTGTGAGCAGGCAATGGATTGTTAGTCACATTTGGGATCTCTTCGTCCCTTAGCACTATTTTCCCTTGCTCTATCAAATTCTCGACCACTCTTTTCAACGACCAGCAATCATTTGTATCATGTCCCTCGGCCCCTGAATGATAGGCGCATCTGACTCCAACTTTGTAAGAAGGTGACGTCGGGTTTTGCCTTGTTTGAGGGATCGGTTGCAAGAAACCCAATTGGACTAGCTTAGGGAACAAAGTAGAGTATTGCTCACTGATGGGCGTGAAAGTCCGCCGTCGAGGTGGCTCCTGAGGGCGAAAGTTATTCTGCGGGGGTTGTGGGTTATAGTGGTTGCAGTAAGGAGGCTGATTTCTGGGAGGTGGAGCTGGTCCTCAGTTGGCTTGTTGTGGTGGATGGGCATAAGGTTGGGCATTCATGACCATATAAGGTTGATGAGCATATGCCAAATTGAAGTGGGGGAAATAGTGTTGTGGGGTTCTTTCCGGGAAACGGGGCCTGGGATGACGATACTCCCTTGCTTCCGAGGCTGCCATAGTTGTTTCTTCTTTCTTCTTCCCTCTGGTCATTCCTCCGGACCCGCTTTGGACGGCCTGGGAGGTTGCCCTTATGGCTGCTTGACTCAGAATCCTACCTGTTTTCAGACCATTTTCTACCATCTCTCCAATCTTGATCGCTTCCGCGAATGGCTTACCCATGGCTGACATCATGTTTTGGAAGTATCAGACTCTTGAGCCTGGAGAAAGGTAGTGACCATTTCCACTTCATCCATGGGAGGCTTTACTCTTGACGCCTGTTCGCGCCACTTAATAGCATATTCTCTAAAGCTTTCTGAAGGTTTCTTCTTCAAATTCGACAGAGAATTTCGGTCTGGCGCAATGTCGATGTTATACTGGAATTGTTTCACAAAATCTCTAGCGAGATCATCCCATATATGCCATCGGGACATTTCCTGGTCCATAAACCATTCCGAGGCTATCCCTACTAGACTTTCCCCAAAATATGCCATTAGCAGTTCTTCTTTTCCACCGGCTCCCCACAATTGGTTGCAGTATTTCTTAAGATGTGCAATAGGGTCACCGTGCCCATCGTATTTCTCGAACTTCGGGGTCTTGAAACCCGCTGGCAGGTGCACGTGAGGGAACATGCACAGGTCGGCGTAAGAGACGCTCTTCTGTCCGCTCAATCCTTGCATATTCTTCAAACTTTGTTCAAGGCTTCTCATTCTCTTGGCAATCTCATTTTGTTCTGCAATTCTGGGGTTCTGATCCTACCCGGGTGCAAGTTCGCACTGAGGCGGTAGAGGATTAGTGCTGGTAGCGAACCTAGTTGGTTCTATTGAGAACGATGGTGCTTCGAATGTAAAAGAGGATGAGTCAAAGCTTGGTTTGTACGTGGTAGGCTGTGCCGTAATCGGGCAAGGCGATGCAGTAAAGATGTTCATGCTTGCATCAGTGGATGACATTCGGGGATGAGGCTTAGAAGGCGATCCAGCAGAGAAGGCTGAGGTGGCTGGGTACCCGAATGGGGTAGCAGGATAATTTATGGGTACATTAGAAGTCCCACTTGACCTGAAGAATAATTCAGGGAATCCGGGGACGACACTTGGCGGCTCTTTCCCATTATTCCAATCGTCCAGCATTTCCAACATGCGGAGCCGTAGGATTCTATTTTCCTCCGCAGTTGCGGATTCAGGTGTGAGGACGGCTGAGATCGAGCTTTCCTCGGAAACAGGGATTGTTTGCAATGGAATTTCTGAAGACATTTCCACACTTCCTTTTGACCTGGTGAAGTAAGTGTGAGTACTGCTTCTGGTCCTAACAACAAGTAGTTGAACACTTCTCCTTGACCTCGTGAAGTATGAGTGCGAGGCCAGACTTTCACCAAACCAACCGTCTTTCCAAAAAACCCTGGAATACTCATCGACAAACGCACGGTTAATTTGCAGCAAATAACAGATAGTTAATCTCACGTTGGGCATGATGCACCTATACAGTTAAGTGGATTACTATATGTTTGCTACGAGAGCATGCGTCATTCCGACATTTTTCCTCTTATTAGTTTTTCCCCTTCTTTTTTTCTTTTTTTTTTCTTTTTTTTTGTTTTTCTTTTATTTTTTTTATTTTGCTGTAAAAGAAATGCGACCGGATCCGATGAGGATTGCCTACGTATCACGATGCCTACGTGAATCAGATCATTACGTAGTTCGAAAAATACAAATGAGCGTAAAAGAAGTAACCTCTTTATTGTTGAAATGGTCTATTACAAACTACATTTTGCAAAAGAAAAAGCGAACTTTGAAAATAAACCTAGACTCAAAATAGACTAAAAATCACCCTGATGGGAAAACAAGCAGAAGATGCTAAGATACAGATTTGACCTATGAGTGCATTATGGTTTTGAAAATTGGTGTCCGCGGGGCATCGTTCGGCCTCACCGCGGTCCTAGGCGTGAGATCCCTCTCAAGTTGCTCCAGCTCATGCATAGTCTGCTTGACATAACCCATTACTGCCGAGAGGACGGTAACGCTGGACATGTTCTCACATCGTAGACATCGTCTGGTGATGGCATGGGCAATGGCCTTGATCCTATCTCTGGTTTGCTTTTTCTCTACGAGTAGGCGTTTTATCTGATCGCTACATATCTTGAATACTTGAGCATCCTGTATATGCTGATGCTTCAGTCGCCGTACTTCCAACTTTATCTGGGCTATTGAGTCGTACCAGTATCTGCTCTCAATTTGGAAATCCTTGGCCTGATTAGCTGCTTTGATCTCAAGTGTAGCCATCTCTCTCTTCATTAGCAACAGTCTTCTCGTGGTCGCCTTCCAATTAATTCAGGTATCGGCGATGCTCATCTGCTCTTGTATCCCACTGTGCCCTGAGCTCTGCTATGACGTTTTCAGATTTCTCCAAACCATCTTGCCATTCCCTGATTTCACTTTTTAGCCTTTTTATCAGCTGCTCGTCTGATCGACGCCTTGGCTGTTTATCCGCATCCAACCTTATCTGTTTTATCTGGGCTCTGAGCATTTCGTTTTCCTGAATTAACCTGTTCCGCTCTCCCAGATTGGTAGCAACTTGTATGTTGTGCTCGTATGTCAAGCTTCCCACTTGTTACTTTAACCTGCTGATTTCGGCGCAATAGCCTCTTTCCTTCGCTAACCAATCCCACTGTCTTTGCGAAGATTCGGTGAAATTCCGGATGTGGGGTCTCTTAGCTGGCCTTTCATGCTCAAGTTCCCTTCTATACCATGCAAGGTAACCTGGCGCCGTCTCTCCTTTGGCTCGATCCCGCACGCAAGTATCTGATTTCAAATATTGACACTCACTCCAGATTTGGCGAATCTTCGCTTCTGGGAATTGTCCGTTAGGACTTATCTCAACTGCTTGAGTGCTAAGATCTTCCTCATGAGGTACTGTCTGGCATCTTCCGAACTGTCTCAAAACTCGGCAGGGTGCGTAAGGTTAAATGTTCTTAAGCCCCATCAGTAAGAAATGAGTTTTAGTTGCAGACATATATAGGATCTCATCTACAGGCAACCATCCCAACGTCCATTGTACTTGGCTGGCAGTAAGAGCTTGAAAGAACGAGGTCCATGCCAGGACTCCTTTGGGCAAACTAATCTCTTTGGTTCTCGTGTAAGATTCTTCTATGCAGGTCTTTTCCGGGGAACCATGGCTCAAAATCTCGGAATGATGGCAGAGGTGCTCGGTCATCCATATCTGTAGGAGCAAGTTACAACCTTCGAAGAAATCTCCCCCAGCTTTACAAGCTGTAAGAGCTCGAAAGATGTCAGATACCACCATAGACGCGAGAGTACTGTCACTTTGCGTGAGTAAAGTGCTGACGACCCCGGATATCTTCAAATCAATGTTTCCGTCTTTCCTTGGAAATACCAGAAGGCCCAGGAACATCATCATGAACGCTACCCGTCTATGCTTGTCCCACTTCTGACGAACTCCTTTGCTGCACAGTTTGTTGATTGGATTATTGAATCCCCCTCATGACCGTACCTATCATATATGAAGCATGGAGTACAAAATCCGGCTGCCAGATCCGGGTTGTGGACTGTTCTAGGTATCTTCAATAAATCTAGGAACCGATGTACCGTGACGACTCTTGGGGCGACCAAGTACTTTTCCCTCAAGGGAAGTTCAGTATTCCCGATGTATCCGGCCATTTCTTCCAAAGTCGGGGTGAGTTCAAAATCAGAGAAATGGAAAACATTGTGCGCCGGGTCCCAATAGGTAACCAAAGCTCTTATGATATCTCCCCGATGCTGGATTTCCAACAAACCCACAAGACCTTTCAGATATTTCTTAACCTCGTTTTGTCCTTCAACACCTAGATCATTCCACCATAGCCGTAACTTGACAGGGATTTTGGTCATTATTGAAAAATGTTCATTTTGCATCGTGCTCATCCTGCACATTTATTAAGGTGATTTTAACAAAAAAATGACCTGACTCAAAATATTTTACAGAGGGGATCAAGTTTTGAACACGGCCTTTAAACACTTCGGGGACGAAGATTTTAAGGCTGTGTGGGTCAACTGGACAAAAATGCTAAACAAGACCCAAAGGTGGCTGTTTATGCAAAGTCAGCCTTCCGGCGTCCCTTTTCGGAATCATTCGGCTATTTATGACAAAACAGCGTCACCTGACTTATTTATGACTCTTTTAAAATTTGACACATCTCTTATTTATTTATTTTTTTATAGATTTTGGCTATTTTAGCAAAATGGGGTTGAACCCGACGAGGGTTGCCTACGTATCTCACATCCGGTGAGAATCAAACCGGCGTAGTTCGGGCATACCGTAAATAGAAAAAATCAAATAAACCTAGAAATCAAGAATACGTATTTTTATTATATTTTTTCTTTTGCAAAGAGATAAAGACTAAAGAAAATATTATTATATTTTTTTAGGAAATATTTGAACTATTAGTCTGAATTTATAAAAGGGGTACTACGAAAGAGACAACATTTTTTTTTTGAATTATGAATTTCCGTTTTTTTTTTACTTTTAAATAAATACCTTTTTTTTTTTTGATTTTGGAAGTGATAAAAAAAAGAAAAATTTTTATATTTTTTTTTAATAACTCAAACTAAGAAGACAAATTTTGTTTTTATTCTTTTTTAGAAAAAATCCGGCGAGGTTTTGACACTACTTGGACATTGGGTTTATTTTTCCAAAATAAGTAATTATCTCCCTACGCTGCTATTTTCTTTTTCTTTTAGAAACCGGTCGGCATGCGGAACCGAAGCAAATAAATGCACAACACAGATAGGAATGCAGCATGATGGTCTTTTCATTTCAGGTTGCTATTCCTAGACGGACCCAACCCCTGTGTTGAGTCCCCTAAGTCAAATGCAACATGATGCAAATAAGCGTTCCTACTAGGGATCCAGCATGAAGTCAAGTTATTCTAGGTTCGTAACCTGGGTATTTGTTCTAGACTGTGTACCCGAGCGGACAACTCGAGTCGAGGAGGGGCTACGTACCGGGGACCCGCGAGATCGTCCGGCTTTGTAACTTGTCCGACCTCTTTCTTATTTCAGGTATTGACACTAACAGAATAGGGAGTCTCGACCAGCGAGCTTCTCCCCGGAGGTAAGAAGAGAAGGGTTTCGGCACAATTTATATACAGTTCAGATAATATCAAAGCGGTAAAAGACAACATTTAGCACGTTATGCAAAAACATGTAATAAAGATCAGATAATAAAGCCAAATATAACAATTATTCTAAGCTCGAATTCTTGAACCCTGAACCAGTGGTTCTGGGTTAATTGTTCCCCAGCAGAGTCGCCAGAGCTGTCACACCTCCTTTTTGCGCGCCCCGGCCCCGAAGGGTTAAATGCGCGAGGGGAGTTTTTCCAATTTAAGTGACAATATTCGAAATGGGATTATTTATTTAATTCAGAGTCGCCACTTGGGAAAAGTTTGGCTTTTGGTGTCCAAGGTCACCGGTTTATCTTGAATCCCAAATCGAGGAAATTTTTGACTTTTCCAAATGAAGTCTGCGAACCAGAAATTCTAAGTAAGGAATTCTGTTGACCCGAGGGAAGGTGTTAGGCAACCTCGAATCCCGTGGTTCTAGCACGGTCGCCTAAATTGTTATAATGGCTAAATATCTGATTTAAATACATGTTATGACCTACGTGCTTTTATTAAGTTTAAACCGCTTTTATCATTATCATTTATTTTTATAGAATTGCAACGTCGTGAAAATGCATCTCGAACCACGTCACAATCAATGCGCCCGTGATCGTCAACACATTTTGACTCCGTTGAGATTTGGATTTGGGTCACATCAATGTGCACCCGAATTTAAGAATATAATTTACTTAAACCGTGCCTAAAAAAAGGCGTTATTATTTTGAGGAAGTCCATGAAATTCACTAAACGGCCTGTCCTGAATTCTAAATATTTATTATGGTTAATTATTGAGGGCCCCACAATTTACGTTTTTATTTGGCGAGGCTCGTCTCATTATTTTAGAAGGAACATCCTAAAGCGACTACATTTCTAATGTGTTTATCTCTAAAAATAGAAGAAAAGATGCATGCTAATTCAATTATATGCTTTGGCCAAATCCAGATTTTGGTTAATCGTCTGATTAATTATTTACAGAGTGAAGAAACGTTGTACCTCATGAAACATGCTTTTAATTTGATAGAAGAATTATATACAAGATTGATGAAATGCTACGACTACTACAAGAGCTCCTTAACTTTAACTTATTTAGACAAGATTAATTAAAACCACTTATTAGAAGATGCGACTAATGATATTTGAAACTCATCCTATAAACTGCCTAATGAAGCTGAAACTCGAGAATCTGAAACTGTATTATCTTTAGCTAGATTTAAACGGCCATTTGCCCTTACATATTCAAAGCATGCTGACGGAGCGAGTTTAAGTTAACAATCGTGTTAAATAGCTGCACATTTCATGAATTGTATTTACATCTTGTATACTACTAAACGAGTCAAATGTCGCAGTTTTAGATTGGCATAAGCTTTAATTAAGTACAACCTTACTAATGTATCTCTATTAGGCTAACAGACTAGAAACTTACACATCTTAACAACATTTATATATATAAAAAAAATTCGTAGACAATGCAACAGATGATTATAACTCCGTCAGATCTTTCGATTCAACTTTCATTGCAACATCAGACAGATTCGAAATGTGTACCTGAGGAAATGCTTACAATGAAGAAAGCAGGGGAGTCAGTTGAGCAGCAGTGTAAACGAAACAGCAGTAACAGATGAACAACAGCAGGACAAATTCCCAGTGCAAAAATGCAATTTAGAGCCAATAAAAGATGGCAGAATGTAGCAAATTCCCAGCAATATGGAATCAGAATTTAACCAGAATGGATCCAGAACTGAACTGATACTACACACAACTAGTAATATCAAACAAGACTCAGGATAAATTAATATGGAACAGGCAAATCCAGACTAGTTGAGAATCAAGACAAAGATGAAAAATGCAGTTCCTTTTTTCTGTGTTAGGCCTCTCTCTATCTATTTCTGTCTGTGTGTTTTCAGACAACTCCCTTTTTCTGTTTTCTTATCAATCCCCCTTATATCAGTGTATTCCCCTCCCTTTATTATCAATGTCTATCTGTGTGTGTGTCTATGTGTGTATATGTATGTATTTTGCTCTCTCTTCCCAGATCTATCTGATGTCTCCTCTTATGTCTGTCTCCTTCTTTTATAAGCCTAAACCTCAGCTCTTTAACAGCCTGTTAGACCAAAAGAACACCCTCCCATGTGCTGCCCCTTTTCAGTTTCCACTTAGCTAATTAAGTATTAACCCCCATCACATTTCCTTGGCAGGCTTCACTTTTAGTAAGGTTTATTATTTCTGAAACTAAAGCAAAGTATGGGCAGCAGAATATATCTGACAGCATATGCTGTCAAACCATTTTTAAATCAAAAGCCCTTTATGCAGGAACCAGGCTGTGCACAAATGCACCTGTGGTGCACAAATGCACATGCTGTGCACAAGTGCACATGCCCTCCAATTCAGAACTTAAACAAAACATTCCTTTTACATTTCTGATTCAAATTAACAACTATAAGTAAACAAACTCAGTTCCTAATTGATTCAAACAAATGCTTAGCAGAAGTAAGTCGATTTGTTATTGTTCGGACAACTGAAACTAATTGACGACATATGTCGACTCGACTATATTAATCATAACATGTACAATCGTAGCCAAAATCAGACATTTAAAAGTATCAAGCACATGATTTGAATTGTACTGACTAAGCAGAATTGTACTCGAGGAATCAGTTAATCAGTTCAAATTTGACATTCAGCTAATTGCACAACACATACATACATACACATTATCAGAACAGTAGAAGAAGGACTCAATCAAACACCGAGGTTCAGGCAAGGTGGAAAGGACACAGTTGGTAAAATTCAAAAACACAAATTTCACAAAAACATGAACAGCCTTTTAAACAACACATGGACTAAAGAAAAATAAAGAGAAAACAAAACTTACCTTAAAACTTTGAAAGAAGGAACAGAAAATCAGCTTGTGTTTGAACAAACTCTTTTTAAGGTTGAACGGACTTTAATCGAAGTGTTTCTCAGATGAGAAACACTTCGATTAAGGTCCATTAGACCCTAACCTCTTGGCTTAACAGGCACGGACCAGGCTTGGGGTTTTTAGGTTTTGTGGAAGGTAGATTTGGAACTTGGGCTTCCAGGGTTAGATTCGGACCAAACCAAGCATGGTTTGGTCACGAGGGGGGTCCGGGGGTTGTCTGGTATGAATCTAGGGCAGATCGGTGTAGATCGAGTTTTGCTCGAATCTTCAAATGAAGATTCGAGGACCTGGAGGATGATTCGAACTAAACGGTCAACAGGTCCATGTTCAGGGGGGTGAGATGGTCCTATGGTGTTAAGGTGAAGGCCACCGGCGTTCATGCCGCCGACTTTCATGGTGAAGAATACAGGGGCGGCTTAGGGTTTGGAGGGGAATGGGATGAGGACGAAGGCGGGGTCTTGGATAGGGGGCAGGGTATGGTAGGGGGCTTATATATGGAATGGGTGGGTTGATCTCAGCCGTCGGATCAATCGAAATCAATGGCTTGGATCTGAAGATTTAGGATAAACGGTGTCGTTTCATCTAAAGGGGTTTTGGGTTGGTCCGGGTGGAAATGGGTCGGGTTCATCAATGGGTTATGGGGAAGTGATCTTGGTCGTTGATCAATCTGAGATCAACGGCCCAGATCAGACCAGGTTAAAACGGTGTCGTTTGGAAGCTCTGGGTATCAGCTGGTCTGGATCGGGGCAGGCTCACTCTCTGGGCTTGATTTGGGCCTCAAACTTAATAAAAATGAGCCCAAGCAGATTTTTTAAACAAATTCTGCATTCTCTTTTATATTTTCTTATATATATTTTTATTTTATTTTTTAAAACAAACCCAAGTAAATCAAATTAAAATTAAATAGACACTTAATACAAATATTTACACACATATCAAAATATTTGAAGCAGGTAAAATCAAACAAAACAAAAATCACGGACCAAGATGCCTATTTATGATTTTCTATTTAACAACCGGATTACGGTTTAAATTACGCATGACACATACATTTTTTGTATTTTGTTTTAATAAAATAAAATGGGCAAAAGTCATAAATACTTAACAAAGTGCCATGTAAAAATCCAAAAATTGTACAGCAGGACCAATTGTTATTATTTTTTATTTCTTTTGGAGCGATTGTCGCGCGAAACAAAAATCACGTGCTCACAACCAAAAGACAAGAACAATAAGCAATTTTAGTTCAATAGTGGTGAACCAGTGCAGGTCAGCCCCAGCAAAACATGTATCTACAATATATCTCTAGTTTATCTACAATTATGTACAGAATACCTACAAGTTATCTACAACATAACTACAGATTTATACACAATATATACAAATAAATCCAGCATATTGGCACAACTCTACAGATTTATGTAGATCTTATAACACACCTACATATCTTCTTAAACTGTCAAGCCATACTATCCAGTATGATTTAACATTTTTAATGAAAAAAATAGAACATGTTGAAGGTGCACTTGGTGAAGAAAATCATCCAGCACGTGTTGATTTATATACATATTTTGAAGGGGCAGTTGATGAAGAGAATGCAGGTATGAAATTGTATTCAGAGATATTTTCTTTATATTTTAATATTTTTACCATTCTATTAAGTTAGATATACATGGTGTTACAGAGAGGGAAGATATGCATGCACAATCTCCAATTCACGGAGTGACAGTAGCAACTCAAAGAGAACAGTAGAATCAGGAAGATGACAATGTAGGCGAAGAGGCAGAGTATGTGAATGTAGGTAATTTAGAAGACTCCGAAGGTGAGAAGAAGGAGGTTACGCTTGATAATTTCGAGCTACCTGATAACTTCTCCCAGTTGGTTAAGTTCGACAAGCTTATACAAGATGAAACAACACCCGTGCATCAAGGTAGAACAAGGCAGTCGGGAAAGCATGTCCGATCACCATTTCTCCCTTATACAGTTCTGGTGGCAGCACCTCGGTTGGACCTTAAATTTTTCACCTCAAGCACCCATTTACTAGTGTTATTGGTCAAAATGTAGACCCTAAGTTGTTGGATCAATTCCACAAGTGGTTATACCACGGTCTGCAACAATTTTATTTTAATTTCTATTTGTTTATATAGGAGGAAGGCTCCGTGTTCTATAAAGGACAACCAAATTAAGTCATGGTTGGATCTTGGAGTGGAAAAGGTTGACAAGAAGGAGTGGTTCTTTTCCCTGGCACACCCAGGACAAGTCCTCAATGACTCGGTAAGATTCAATGTATTTGATTTGTAGATAATTTGTACTTTGATTGTAGATGCTTTGTATTCTGATTGTAGATGAATTATAGTTATTTTGTAGTTTTGTTTAAATTATTTGAAGATAACTTGTAGTATAAATGCAATCTATTTTTGTTGTAGCACATTAATGTTATAATGTATTACTTGAGGAAAAGAGGCAAGTATGGCCCCCACAACAAGACCAGGTTTACTACAACAGATTGTTTGTTCAAGACTAGGATTGATCAAATCTATGAAAAGTTCCAAAATTCTCCTCAAGAAAAGAAGTCTTATGTTGTCAAACCCAATATATATTGGGGTATAGACTACTCGCAAATGTTGTATGGGATGAAGTTGATTATGTCATCATGCCCGTCAACATTGTAGAAAATTCCACTGGGTGTTGATTATTTTTGACATTGCATAAAGGAAATTTTATGCGTATGATTCCATGGTCTCTTCACGCAATCACCCTATTGTTGAATCTTGTGTCGACAAGTTTTTTGTTATTATCCCTTTGTATTTGTCATGCATCGGTTTTTATGGGAAGCGTAAAGACATCAACTTCAAGAATACAAAGGCATACATTGAGAAAGTTGTTACCAACCCTCTTAACATTCAATGGATCGTCGGAGAGATACTACAGCAAAAAGAAGGATCACTGTAACAAAAATCTTCTTTCTTTCTATACATTTAACCCTTTTTTCTGATGGTTTGGTAAATATTGACATTTTTTTATATTTTGTAGTGATTGTGGTGTATTTGTTGCTGCCTTTGCAGAGTATGTTAGTCTTGGAGAGTTATCAATTCCGGCAGAAGACCTTTCTGATATTGACCAACACCGTAGACGCTATGGAACTCTACTTTGAGACTATGCTAGAAAGAAGCAGGAGCATGGGGCAATTAGTGATAGTGAAGTGACAGGCAAATTGGCAAGGAGAAAAGGTGCACCAGCTTTGAATGAGAAAATACGAGTCCAGAGGAAGAAGAAGTAGTTGTAATGTTTTGTATGGAACATGTAGTACAATTGTTTAGTTGATGCTAATTTAGAAGAAAGATGGTAGACAAGTTTTTGAACAATTTTTGTTGTTTTAATTGTAGCAGACTTGCGCTACAATTATAGTAGCCTTAGTTTTTTTTTCTTATCCAGTATAGTAGTTCAAATGGAAACATTCTGTTAGTTTTATATCTATTAATTGTAGATATTCTATCTATTAGTTGTAGATACTCTGCAAAGTTGTAGATACTCTGTAAATATCTAGTTGTAGATACTCTGCAAAGTTGTATCTATATATTGTAGATACTCTCATTCCGATCTGAAACAACACACATATTTGGTCTTTCACCATATGCGTGTTTGAATTGCTCAAAAAACCACTTCCATGATGCGTCATTCTCTGAATCAACAACATCATATGCCAATGGTAATATGGTACCTACATTATATGACAAAAAGCAATTAATTGGCTGCAGGAAAAATGCAGAAGAAGACATATATATACAAACTACAACTTTTCTATAATAAATCTGCAAGTACTACAAAAAACATATAAGCTACAATATTTCTACAATAAAACTTCAATACCTGTTGCATCCATTGTACCTGTTAGCATTATTCCCCTGTATGCTGGCTTTATGTCACGACCCTAACCCGGACCCGGTCGTGATGTCGCCTCTCGTGAAGACAAGACCAGTCGTCACTTCCCATTTTCCAATTATTAACAGTTAAGCATTTAAGAAATGGTCTAAACATGATAAAATAAATCAGAAAATAACAACGATAACATAAATACGCGGAAGAACACCCATGCACAACCCTAACCGGGGTGTCACTAGTCATGAGCATCTATAAGTCATAATACAATTTCGGTAAATCCATAACTAGTACAACTGTCTGAAAGGAAATAGGAGCGATAAAGGAGTAGAGACACGGGGCTGCAGATGTCAATAGCTACCTAGTAATCTCTGAAAGCCCGCCTAAAGCTGAAGGAATCAGCACTCGGGAGCAGAACCAGCCACGCCTGAATCTGCGCACAGGGTGCAAGGAGTAAGTGAGTACTCCAACTCAGTGAGTAACAAATGTAAATAACGATTGAAAGTAAGAAAACACGTAAGGCACAAGGCATTCTATAATGAAACAGTAAAACCATTTAAAACCAGTAAAACAGTGGAAAGTCAAGTAAAATCCTCTTTCAACACATAAACAAGAAATTGACAGGTAATTAAGGTAAAGTAAACAAATAGAAGTTCACCCATCGGGCAACATCTCAGAATAATAACAACCCCTCGAACTCAATCTCACATCACAATGGGTACCCGCACTCACTGGGGTGTGCAGACTCCTGGAGGGGCCTCTTACGGCCCAAGCGCAATAACAAGCCATCTCGTGGCATAAAACTAGGCCCTCGGCCCTATATCAATCAAGCCACCTCGTGGCATGCATATCTCAGGCCCTAGGCCTCAAATCAGTATCAGTGTTTCCTCACATCATAAGCCCTCAGCCTTACTCAGTCAAAAATCCTCACAAGCCCCTCGGGCAATAGTAAAACAATGTCTCTCAGCCCAAACATCATTTGAAATGTCATTTAAGTATGAAAACTGAGTAAACATGGCTGAGCAGTAAAATAGTGGAAAATAACATGACTGAGTTCAAGTATAAAGTTAAAGTAGTGAGGAAATATCAATAAAAATTCCCGAAGGATTCAAATAGTTGGCACTAGGCCCAAATATGGCATTCAGCCCAAATAATGATGATAGCAAATAGTTTTTAATCAAACACGCAGTAAAATCATCAATCGGGACGTACCAAGTCACAATCCCCAATAGTGCACGACCCCACGCTCGTTATCAAGCGTGTGCCTCACCTCAGTATAGCACTACGATATGCAATCCAGGATTTCAAACCCTCAGAACATCATTTACAATCATTACTCACCTCGAACCAGCTAAATCTCTAGCTCGCGACGCCTTTTCCCCTCGAATCGGCCTCCACTCGCGTCGAATCTATCCAAAATCAGAACGAGTACGTCAAAATATGCTAAGGGAATGAATCCCAAGCGAAAACAATCAATAAAGGGCACAAATCCCGAAATTACCAAAACCCGCCCCCCGGGACCACGTCTCTAAATTCAGAAATTTTTACACCAATAGATTCCTTATCTTCCCACGAGTTCATACATACCAAGAACATCAAAATTCATCCACAATTGACCCTTCAAATCCCAAATATTTGGTCTCCAATTTCAAGCCCTAGTTCTTCAATTTTAGGATTAGATTCCATGATTTTCTAGGTGAAATTCACATAATAATCGAGTTTTTAGTCTAAGAATCTTACCTCCAAGTGATTCCCCTCAAACCCCTCTTCAATCTCTTTCAAAAATCTCCAAAAACGACCAACTATGGAGGAAATGAGCCCCAAAATCGCGGACAAGACGAGTTAAAAACATTTTTCCCAGGCCTTAATTTCCTTCTTCGCGAACGCGGTCAATGCCTCGCGTTCGTGAAGCACAAAATAATGTTGACCATAATCCTCTTACGCGAATGCGATATAACCTACGTGAACGCGATGCTTTTCCCAGATGAACCTTCACGAACGCGATGGGTTATTTTCCACTTAAGCTTGACCTTTCAATTCCTTTTATGCGAACGTGACTACACGCCCGCGAACGCGATGCACAACCTCGCAGCCCTTCGCGAATGCATCACCTGCTTTGCGAACGCAAAGGCTAAACTTCCACCTCCCTCAGCAGACTCTTCGCGAATGCGAGGGTCCTCTCGCGAATGCGAAGACCAAAATGTCTGCAACTACTGGAACTCAAAATCTACAATTTTTCACACTTTAAAATGATCCGGTTGACCACCCGAAACTCACCCGAGGCCCCCCGATACCTCAACCAAAGGCACCAATATATCCTAAAACCTTATTCAAACTTGTTTCAATCATCAAAACACCTCGAACAACATCAAATCACCCAAAACACATCGGATTCAAGCCTAAGTTTCTAAAATCTTCCAAATTACGCTTTTGATAAAAAACCCAACCAAACCATGCCCGAATGACCTGAAATTTTGCACACACATCCCAAATGACACAACGGAACTACTGCAACTCTCGGAATTCCATTTCGATCCCTATATCAAAATCTCGCCTACTATCACGACCCGGAATTCCCACCCTCGGGAGTTGTGATGGCGCCTACTAATGTGAGTTAGGCAAGCCAACCCTTAACTATCTACTACTTTTTTCATATTACTTCTTTTAAAACAAGCATAGGGCGACAATATAAATAAAGCGGAAGTTAGGAAATGGGCGGAAGTCAACATTTATAAAGCTTAGAGCTACGTCTATTACCACTTTTAAACTTCAATACCCTAAAATCTGGTGTCACAGTACCACAGACTGTCTAAGAGTCACTACATACAAAGTCTAAAGAAAAGACATAGTACTATTCCTGAGCAAGAGATAAAGGAAACGAGAAATTGAGATAGAGGGAGACGCCACGACCCGCGAATGTCTGCAGGTCTACCTTGGGTCTCCAAATGGACTGAAGGAAGCCCTCCAACTACTGTCCGAAAGCTGCTCCGGGATCTGCACACAGTGCAGAGTGTAGTATCAGCACAATTGACCCCATGTGCTGGTAAGTGCCTGGCCTAACCCCATCGAAGTAGTGACGAGGCTAGGACTAGACTCCAGATAAACCTGTGCAGTTATATAATATATGGCGGAAACGTAAACAGATAATAAACAATTAAAGCTGGGGAAGGGGAACATGCTTCGGGGGTAGCTGACAAAGCAAAATAACAAGAGATAACAAGGAAGCTAACAATATAACTTCTAACACAGATAAAGAAAAGTGAAGACAACTTTCACTTTCAGTTTCCATCTTGTTGCAGACGTGCAACCCGATCCCATTTCTCATATCTTGTGGTAGGCGTACCACCCGCTCCCATTTTATAATATCTTGTGTTAGGTGTACCACCCGCTCCCATTTCATAATATCTTGTGGTAGGCGTACCACTCGCTCCCATTTCATAATTCTTGTGGTAGGCGTACCACCTGCTCCCATTTCATAATATCTTGTGGTAGGCGTACCACCCGCTCCCATTTCATAATATCACGTGGTAGGCGGACCACCCGCCCCCATTTCATAATATATCGTGGTAGGCGTACCACCCGCCCCCATTTTATAATATCTTGCAATTTCAAGAAATCTCGGCAAGGGAAAATAATCAATATAATGACTTCCCGGCAAGAGAACACAACAATGTAAAAATTTTCTCGGCAAGGGAACAACAATATTGAAATAGTCATCCCGACAAAGGAGAATCAGCTATAACGAATATCAACTTAGCTTGTACTCAGTTCAATTATTGAAAATGCTCAATCATAGAAGATCATTAAGTAAAGCTCCCAAGTGTCATTTAAGAATACACCAACTTTCAATTTAAGGCTCACGGTCATGTTTGACACCAACGTATAGATACTCGTCACCATGCCTATACGTCGTACTCAGCAAGAAGCAAGTAGTAAATATGACTCAACTCCTAATCCCTCAAGCTAAGGTTAGACCAAACACTTACCTCGATGTCTTGAACACCACTCAAGTCTCAATTATAACTTTACCCCTCGATTCAACCACCAATCCGCTCGAATTTAGTCACAAGTAACTTAATTACATCAATAAGTGCTAAATGAGTCAACCCCAATGCATGAAAATGATTTTTCTAAAGTTTTACCCAAAAGTCAAAAATTACCCCCGGGCCCACGTGGTCGAAACCCGAGGTTCGGACCAAAACTCGATTACCTATTCCCCCACGAATCCAAATATATAATTTGTTTTGAAATCAGATCTCAAATTGAGGTCCAAATCCCCAATTTTAGAAAAACCTAGGTTCTACCCAAAACACCCAATTTTCCCCATGAAAATCTTTGATTTGAAGTTGAAATCATGTTAAAAGATGTTAAGGAGTGAAGAAAATGAGTTAGAAATCACTTACCAACGTTTTGGAGAAGAAAGGTTGTTTGAAAAATAGTCTCTTATGTTTTTGGGGTTTTGAAAAGTGAAAAATAACTGAAATTACCGTTTGTTTATACCCCTCTCAGACCCCCTATGCGGACCGCACCAAATGGACCGCGACCGCACAAGCCTCCCTGAAGACCTGCAGTTCAGCACCCTGTGCGGACCGCACAAAGGCGATTGCAGCCGCACAACCTCCACCGCGCTCCGCACAAAGGCGACCGCGACCGCGCTAGCCCCTCCGTGGTCACACGCGATTTCTCGCGGACCGCACTAAAGGGTTCAGAGACCTGTAACTTCCTGAACCTGCAACATCTGACTTTCTAAGCCTAAGGCATCCCGGAACCTACTCGAAACTCACCCGAGACCTCGAAACTCCAACCCAAGTATAGACACAAACTCAAAACATCCTACGAACATATTCGTGTAATCAAATTACCAAAATAACATCACGAGCATCGAATTAAACCTCGAAATCAATGAAATTTCTCAAAACTCTTTTAAACATCAAATTTCTCAATTAAGGTTCGGATCGCGTCAAACGACGTCCGTTTTTAGCCAAATTTCACAGGAATGACTCAAATCATATATAAGACCTGTACCGGACGCCGGAACCAAAATACGAACCCGATACCATCACCTTTTATTCAGTTTTCATTTCAAATTTCCTTAAAAATATTTCTGAAAACAATTTCACTTTAAAATTTATTTCTCGGGCTCGGGACCTTGGAATTCGATTTCGGGCATACGCCCAAGTCCCATATTTTCCTACGGACCCTCCGGGACCATCAAATCACGGGTCCAAGTCCGTTTACCCAAAACATTGACCGAAGTCAAATTAGCTCATTTTATAACCAAATTTTATTATTTTTCATAGAACTTCATATTTAATCTTTCTGGCTTCGTGTCCGGACTATGCACGCAACTCGAGGTGGTTCTATATGAGGTTTTCAAGGCCTCAGAGACACATAAATCAACTGAAAGCAAGTGATGGCCCATTGGGTCGTCACATTCTCCACCTCTAAAACAATTATTCGTCCTCGAACGGACAAAAGAAGGAAGTACCTGAGTCGGGGAAAAGATGAGGATAACGGCTACACATATTGGACTCGGACTCCCAGGTCGATGCCTCAGGAGGCTGACCTCTCCACTGAACACGAACAGAAGGAAAATTCTTCGATCTCAATTGACGGACCTGCCGGTCTAGAATAGCCACCGGCTCCTCCTCATAAGACAAGTCCTTGTCCAACTGGACAGTGCTGTAATCTAACACGTGGGATGGATCGCCGTGATACTTCCGAAGCATGGACACATAAAATACTGGATGTACGACTGATAAGCTAGGCGACAATGCAAGTCTATAAGCCACCTCTCCCACTTGATCAAGAATCTCAAATGGACCAATGAACCTAGGGATAAGCTTGCCCTTCTTCCCGAATCTCATCACGCCCTTCATAGACGACACTCGGAGAAATATCCGCTCACCAACCATAAAAGCCACATCTCGAACCTTGTGGTCTGCATAACTCTTTTGCCTGGACTGAGCCGTACGAAACCTATTATGAATGATCCTGACCTTGTCCAAGGTCTCCTGAACCAGATCTGTACCCAAAAATCGAGCCTCCCCCGGCTCAAACCATCCAACCGGAGATCGACATCGCCTACCATACAAAGCCTCATAAGGAGCCATCTGGATACTCGACTGGTAGCTATTATTGTAGGCAAACTCTGCTAAAGGCAAAAACTGATCCCACGAGCCTCCAAAGTCAATGACACAGGCTCGAAGCATATCTTCCAAAATCTAAATAGTCCGTTCGGACTGCCTGCCCGTCTGAGGATGAAATGCTGTAATCAACTCAATCTAAGTGCCCAACTCTCGCTAAACTGCTCTACAGAAACGTGAGGTAAACTGCGTACCTCGGTCCAAAATGATAGATACAGGTATATAGAACCTCATGTTCCTAGATACAGGTTTACGTGAGGTAAACTGTGTACCTCATGTCCAAAATCGACCCCATTGGTCTCAACAATGCCCATGTTCCTAAGAACCTCATGACAGCTATATAGAAAATCATGGGGATCCTCAAAAGAAGCACTGCTGAAAGTAGTGGTGAAGAGCTTGGTGAACTTATCTAGCCTCCACAAAGCATCGACAGACATCGTCGCTCCATCATCGATCTGAGCTGTGACACCCAGCTGAACTGCTCCAACTGGCTGAACCGTTGGAGTCTGAATCGGTGGAGCTACCTGCTCCGGAGTGCGTGTAGCAGGAGTCTGAGCCCATCCTCTAGCCTGAGAGATGGCTGGTGCTACAGGAAGCAAGCCTTCCCGAGTGACACTCTCCATGAGGCCCACTAATCGGACCAGAGAATCCTGATGAACTAGGGTAGTAATAAACCTCTCTAGGACCTGAGCTGGGCCCACCAAAACTACTGGGGCCGGAACCTCCTCCTCAAAATCAACCTGAGGCTCCGCCACTAGTGTTGCTACTCGGGGTTGAACTCTGCCCCTACCTTGGCCTCTAGCACGACCTTGCCCTCGCCCTCTGCCCCTAGTGGAAGCAGCTATTGGGGGCTCGGGCTGCTGAGCAGTAGATGAGGAAGCACGTGTTCTCGCCATCTGCGAAAGAATGGAGTAGAAATTCAATTAGTATTGGGAAATAGAACCGCACGATAAGAAAGAACAAATGTGAAGTTTTCCTAACTCTGTAGCCTCTGGGGGATAAATACAGACGTCTCCGTACCGATCCCTCAGATTCTACTAAGTTTGTCTGTGAACTGTGAGACTCATGTAACCTAGAGCTCTGATACCAACTTGTCACGACCTGGAATTCCCACCCTCGGGAGTCGTGATGGCGCCTACTAATATGAGCTAGGCAAGCCAACCCTTAACTATCTACTACCTTTTCATATTACTTCTTTTAAAACAAACATAAGGCGACAATATAAATAAAGCGGAAGTTAGGAAATAGGCGGAATTCAACATTTATAAAGCTTAGAGCTACGTCTATTACCACTTTTAAATTTCAATACCCCAAAATCTGGTGTCACAGTACCACAGGCTGTCTAAGAGTCACTACATACAATGTCTGAAGAAAATACATAGTACTGTTCCTGAGCAAGAGATAAAGGAAACAAGAAATAGAGATAGAGGGAGACGTCAGGGCCCGCGAACGTCTGCAGGTCTACCTTGGGTCTTCGGATGGACTGAAGGAAGCCCTCAAACTACTGTCTGAAAGCTGCTCCGGGATCTGCACACAGTGCAGAGTGTAGTATCATCACAACCGACCCCATGTGCTGGTAAGTGCCTGGCCTAACCCCGGTGAAGTAGTGACGAGGCTAGGACTAGACTCCAGATAAACCTGTGTAGTTATATAATATATGGCGGAAACGTAAACAGATAATAAACAATTAAAGCTGGGGAAGGGGAACATGCTTCGGGGGTAGCTGACAAAGCAAAATAACAAGAGATAACAAGGAAGCTAACAATATAACTTCTAACATAGATAAAGAAAAGTAAAGACAACTTTCACTTTCAATTTCCATCTTGTTGCAGGCATGCAACCCGATCCCATTTCTCATATCTTGTGGTAGGCGTACCACCCGCTCCCATTTCATAATATCTTGTGATAGGCGTACCACTCGCTCCCATTTTATAATATCTTGTGGTAGACGTACCACCCGCTCCCATTTCATAATATCTTGTGGTAGGCGTACCACCCGCTCCCATTTCATAATATCTTATGGTAGGCGTACCACCCGCTCCCATTTCATACTATCTTGCAATTTCAAGGAATCCCGGCAAGGGAAAATAATCAATTAAATGACTTCCCGGCAAGGGAACACAACAATGTAATAATTTTCCCGGCAAAGGAACAACAATATTGAAATAGTCATCCCAGCAAGGGAGAATCAGCTATAACCAATCTCAACTTAGCTTGTACTCAGTTCAATTATTGAAAATGCTCAATCAAAGAAGATCATTAAGTAAAGCACCCAAGTGTCATTTAAGAATACAACAACTTTCAATTTAAGACTCACGGTCATGGTTGACACAAACGTATAGATACTCATCACCATGCCTATATGTCGTACTCAACAAGAAGCAAGTAGAAAATATGACTCAACTCCTAATCCCTCAAGCTAGGGCTAGACCAAACACTTACATCGATGCCTTGAATACCACTCAAGTCTCCATTATAGCTTTACCCCTCGATTCCACCACTAATCCGCTCGAATCTAGTCACAAGTTACCTAATTACATCAATAAATGCTAAATAAATCAACCCCAATGCATGAAAATGAGTTTTCTAAAGTTTTACCCAAAAGTCAAAAATCACCCCCGGGCCCACGTGGTCGAAACCCGAGGTTCGAACCAAAACCCGATTACCCATTCCCCCACGAATCCAAATATATAATTTGTTTTGAAATCGGACCTCAAATTGAGGTCCAAATCCCCAATTTTAGAAAAACTTAGGTTCTACCCAAAACACCCAATTTCCCCCATGAAAATCTTTGATTTGAAGTTGAAATCATGTTAAAAGATGTTAAGGAGTGAATAAAATGAGTTATAAATCACTTACCAACGTTTTGGAGAAGAAAGGTTGTTCGAAAAATTGCCTCTTATATTTTTGGGGTTTTGAAAAGTGAAAAATAACTGAAATTCCCGTTTATTTATACCCCTCTCAGACCCCCTGTGCGGACCGCATCAAATAGACCGCGGCTGCACAGGCCTCCCTGATGACCTGCAGTTCAGCACCCTGTGTAGACCGCAGAAAGGCGATTGCGGCCGCATAGCCTCCACCACGCTCCGCACAAAGGCGACCGCGGCCGCGCTGGCCCGTCCGCGGTCGCATGCAATTTCTCGCGGACACTAAAGGGTTCAGAGACCTGCAATTTCCTGGACCTGCAACATCTGACTTTCTAAGCCTAAGGCATCCCAGAACCTACTCGAAACTCACCCGAGCACTCGAAATTCCAACCCAAGTATACACACCCTCAAAATATCCTACGGACATATTCGTGTAATCAAATTACCAAAATAACATCACGAGCTTCGAATTAAACCTTGAGATCAATGAAATTTCTCAAAACTCTTTTAAACATCAAATTTCTCAATTAAGGTCCGGATCGCGTCAAACGACGTCCATTTTTAACCAAATTTCACAGGAATGACTCAAATCATATATAAGACTTGTACCGGGCACCAGAACCAAAATACGGGCCCGATACTATCACCTTCTAATTAGTTTTCATTTTAAATTTCCTTAAACAAATTTCTGAAAACAATTTCACTTAAAAATTCATTTCTCGGGTTTGGGACCTCGGAATTCGATTCCGGGCATACGCCCAAGTCCCATATTTTCCTACGGACCATCCGGGACCGTCAAATCACGGGTCCGGGTCCGTTTACCCAAAACGTTGACCGAAGTCAAATTAGCTCATTTTATAACCAAATTTTATTATTTTTCAAAGAATTTCATATTTAAGCTTTCCGGCTACGCGCTCGGATTGCGCATGCAACTCGAGGTGAATCTAAATGAGGTTTTCAAGGCCTTGGAGACACAGAAATCAACTGAAAGCAAGTGATGACCCCTTGGGTCGTCACACCTATCGACCGAAATCGCCAAAATATCAACTTCACCAATTCAAACCTAAACCTACTCCGAACCTCCAAAGCTCATTCCGTTCACACTCCTAAGTCACAAATCATCTCCCGAAGCTAACCGAACCATCGGTATTCACTTTCGGGCCTTCTAACACATAAGTCAACATCCGGTTGACTTTTCTAACTTAAGATCCCTCAAAAGAGACTAAGTGTCTCAAACCTTACCTAATTCCTTTCGGATTCGATCCGACCAACCCGACATCACATAACTCGGATAAACAAAGCATAAAGAAGCAGAAAAGGGGAAAGCGGAGTGGTAACTCATGAAACGACTGGCCGAATTATCACACTTTAAGAAGGTCCCATCAACTACTACAACTGGCCTACAGTATTCCCAACCACTAATTGACGTACAAATCGCAACAAATACATACAAAAAGCAGTCATCATCCGTCTTCTTTAATTTAACTACAGACCCCGGATAAGTCTTCTCTAAAATATACAAATAACTAGGCAATTTGCTGTAGGAGTCAGCAGGATGACCTCTCAAAAACTGTAAAGCATTTTCCTTTGCTCTCCAAGCTTGCATGTAGGTTAGATTCACGCCGTGTTCAGACAACATGTCAAATTGTATGTCTTTTGGTGTGTAAATTGTCTTAGGATCAGAATATTTTGGAATAACCATGCTACCAACTACCATGGCAGTAGGTTTGCATTGTATGAATGTATTGTCCATTAAAGAGCATGTGTGTTGGCTGTTGAAATCTCTGACCTTGAACATTGCAGAATCATTTATGCTAGTTGCCTTGAAGTGCCATGTACAACTTTCACCAACACATATCAGCCAGTAGCTACAAAGTAAATACAATTTAAGCACTGGTTTAAAATGTAGATTTAAAAAGAAAAAAAAAATTGTTTTAGCTTAAACGATCACATTATACAATCTATATACAACATAACTACAATTCATCTACAATTCTGATAAACATTATCACAAGAAAAAACTGAAGAAGTAAAAAATTACAAATAAACTACAAAATTAAAAAAATAATGATCTTTGACCATTCATATGTTAATACCTTCTAGCACTAGATATTTTAACCCTGAATTGGAACTTGTGCATGACAGAATAGTGCTTCATTGCAGTTGCAATTATTTTCTTGTCTTGGTATACTTGTCCTACTTCAATAGAACTTGGTGTACTATCTGTTATTATTATACTTTCATATTCCTCTATAACGGGAGATGTTGGCATATCAAGTAACTTTAGTGTTCCAGACGAACTTGCATGAAAATAAATATAAATACTGTTATGAATAGTTTGTAGAAATTTTGTAGATAATTTGTAGAAAGGTTGAAATTCTGTATTTCATATTAATTTTTCAAATGATATGTAGATTTATTGTAGAATAAATGTGTAGAAATTTTGTAGATATTATGAAAATCCATACTGATATATATTTACTCTGACATGTAGTTTATTTGTAGATAAAATGTAGATAAAGTGTAGTACATTGACATACAACCAGAATTTGATAGAAAAATTAACATCACACACCTGCAGCTGTGTTCTCATTGGTGATACTCAATTCCATATTGAAATCGCGAACAGTTATACATAGCGGATATGATCCTAAATTTTTGTTTTCTTTTTTCGTCTCCATGTATACACGAACACCTATATCGTTCCTAATTTTCATTGGAGGACAATGCTCGTTGACAATGTATTTGATTTCTATAATTTTTTCGGATGTATCGATCATTAATTGCTGTACTATTGTAGAAATCAATAGACTATAACTCGCATCCTCATCGACTACAATGCCATCGACCTAAAATTCTCTAAATCTGCCATAGCTATCCCAATTCCCATTCAGTTATAGCTTAATTGAGATTTTCGACATAATTGTGTTTGTTGCAGAAGTATTGTAAAAGATTTAGTCGTTTTTGATTTGTGAGATCAGAAAAAAGGTTGAAATAGAGTATATCGCAAAAACAGAGTATGGAAAATTTCAAATGAAATCGACGATAATTATGAATGTGCGTGATTTGCGTTATAAAAGATCTGGAAGAATATTTAATTCCCCAATTTTAGCGCGCCTAAATAAGAAAACCTACAACTACAATGATTCCTTATTTAATGAATTGTCTATATTTCGTAGAAATACCATTAGTATGGTGGGTAATATGCAAACTATGAACATATTTGGTAATATAGTTTCCTATATAGTATAGGACCGAAAATTTTCCAACTAAAAATACCCTTAGGTTGACAGATCCCTATTGGGATTAGTACAAAAACTCGAATTGCTGGTATGAAAAATGTGTTGATCACTCTACAATTTTATTTTTCTTTATTTAATTTTTTGTTTTATCTTCCTTCATTGCTTTTTATTATTGTTGTTTGTAAGGTTGTTTGAATAGCCCTGAACTTTTCAAATGTTACTATAAAAAAGGAAATGAAAAAATAAGGATTCCTCCATCCTTACTAAAGTGAATAAGAATGCAAATAGCAAAATCTATCCCTAACACACAACTGAAAAATGCGCCTATAGCAACAGCCGAAAAATCGTTGCAACAGACAGGTGAACCGTTGCCATAGAGTTATTGGAACGGCTTGGCGACCGTTACATACGCTACCAAGCGAATAGGTCTAGAGTAATGGTTTTTGCAACGATTATCCAAACCGTTGCTGGAGGGTTATCTATTGCAACGGTTTTTCCTTTGCCTGAAGCAACGAGCATTTCTTTCCAGTTGCAACGGTTAAAAACCGTTACCATAGCGTTTACAGCAACGGTTGGCAGCCGTTACCATACAATTTATTGCAACGATTATGTAAACTATTGCAACGTTTATTTACAGATATTCTAACGGTTTTATTACACTACTGTAACAGTTTTATTTCTTTTGCAACGATTTTAACTACCTATTGTATAAGGTTTTCGCACATTTTGTAACGATTTGTAAGACCTATTGGAACGGTTTACAAGACCTATTGGAATGGTTCTAACTACCTATTGTATCAGTTTGTCACATATTTTGGAATGATTTGTAAGACCTATTTGAACGGTTTGCAAGACCTATTGGAACGGTTCTATTAGACTCTTATACCCTGACTATAAATGAATATTTTTTATATATAATAATTTGTAATAACCTGAAATTTATATAAATAAAAAGATAAAATACTTCATAATCTACATTGTCTCCATAAAACCAAAATGTTTTAACCCAATCACATAAGTTTTACATTTCAACACTTCAAGAGTTAGAGTAAGTTTCAAATATTGATAACAAAAGATTCCTAGAACATGGACAACAATTCAAAGTTCTTAAGTAATGTCTAGATCTTCACAATCTCCATCTTCCCTTTCTTCAATTGCTCCACTTACAAAAGAGGATAAATAAAGTAATTATCCTTCAAGGGTTGATTTATCATTATAAGAATGGGTATGGTCCATAAACAATGCATAAAGTACAAAGTTGAACAACTAAAGCAAGAAAATCAAGCGAAGAAAGATATTTGGGAACTTTGTTCAACAAATTAATCATTCTACTATTGTTTCAGATATATGATAGGACTATTTTCTTACAGAACCAACCAAGTGGACTTCTTTATCCAAGTTCAATAACAAACTACACAAAATAACATTAAAAACCTCAAAGACAAGAAAAAAAGAAGAAGACAAAATGCATAAAAGTCCTAGTCTAAAATGCAAACGAGTCTTAATATAACATAGGAACAATAAGAAGTCAAGAAATGTGCATAATACAACAATTTTGATATTCTTCCATCACCGAGAAATCCATCTTGAGCTTCATGATCCCTTCCTACAACATTTTCTTAGGGCAACAGTAGATCCATATATGATAGGACATTAGTCAAAACTAACCAAATAACAATTAAATTGGACTACCACATCACAAATGGAGCTATAAAAATAGTAAGGAATTAGAAATGTAGAAACTAAACTTTAAAAACCCAATACTTTTACATTTACCATTTCTTAGACAAGTTCCACAATCAAGTGGACTTCTTTATCCAAGTTCAGTAACAAATTACACAAAATCTCAAAGACAAAAACTTTTATTGAACCCAATTACACTTGTACCTTAAGGCATCGCTACAAGCAGAAAGATCAGTCCATTTAAAGAGGAAAAAAAGAAGACAAAATGCATAAAAGTCCTATTCTAAAATGCAAATGAGTCTTCCAGAAAACAGACAAAACCACTGATCCTTCCCATAATGTAGGTATCGTGCAAAATCAAATAAATCTAAACAACAATTAAAACAAATCAAGAACAAGTTACACTTAGCAGAAGCTATAAAGAAAATTTGAACCCCATATAGTTGTAGACAAATTGAGATTTAAAAACAAGCAATAAAAACAAGAAAACAAACCAACCCCTCTTGTGTATATGCACGCAGTAAATAAAAATCAAAAGCAAAGAGAAGAAGTGAGAAAGGAGTAGAAGTAATCTGAATACATAAGCCTTGACAATGTAACCTGTAATAACTTACTGCCTGACAATACATAAGCCTTGACAATGTAAGCCTTGCAGCTGTAATAATCTCATACTCAGGATTCTTGAATAACTACTCTCGCTTAACATTGAAACCAAATACAAGACCAAGAAACCCACCATGTCCTATTTCAAGAGGCCAACATACTGGACCAATCAATGACAAGAACAGACATACTGGACCAAACAACCCACCATGTTGAACTAACTAAACTATCATTTTCTCCATGTCTCATCACATCCCAAAAATAAGGTTGCAGAGCCAAGATAGACGTACTGATCTTGATTGTTACTCCCAGCAGATAGACGATTGATTAGTTGCACAATAGCTTGGTGTGCAGAGGAAGCTGTAGACATGTGATTTTTGACCCTCCCCAAGATTTTTTATATATTAGCGTAAAATATTTAATTTAGGCCTAATATAACTATTTTAATTAATTTTGATTCTTTTACTTTATTTTATTACAAGAAAATAAAAATTATAAAAAATAGGTTCATTAATGTTTTGTAGTTATTTTTAATCCTAAAAAATACAAAAAATAGTATCGTATTTTTATCTTAATATGATATTTGAAAATACTAAAAATAGGTTTGTTTTAACGGTTAGTTTTATTTTAATATTATTTCAATAGTAAGATTAGTTAATAAATGAGAAGCATATTTTAAATCTCGTTCGCAAGGAAAGAATAAAACTTGGGCTCGAGCGACCCATTTTTAAGCTTAATTTTTGGACCTAACTCATAATTCTCAAGCCTATAAGTTCTAGGACCATACCCCTTAACCTAAAAACTCCTCTATATAACCAAAACTAGTCTTAAAATAACCCTAGACTACACTTAGCACAATCAGCCGTTTTTCTACATTAAGGGATCTTTCATTTTTCTCCAAGAAAAACAAGAGCTTAGCCGCACACCCATGGCTTCTTCTTCTTCTTCTTGAACAAGAGAGCATGGAACCAAACACAAAACCCTAGCGCCTGCAGTACACTGAAAAGAGAGGCTCAGCCGCAACAATGCAAAAACAGACCCTGGTATATGAGCTGTATCTTCCTTACATCTAAGCAGCAATGAGAGGACCCAAAAACCTTTCTTCTTCTTCTTGAACAAAAACGACAGAAAATTTGGAGCTAGAAGTGAAGAAAACGCAGCAACAGTAACATAGGAGCTAGAGAATTTTCCAGATTTTCTTGAACGAAAAAGAACATAGCCGACCTCTCTTCTTCATCTTCTTGGCAAGAACCCTAGGAACTCACCCT
This sequence comes from Nicotiana tabacum, assembly GCF_000715075.1. Lineage (NCBI taxonomy): Eukaryota > Viridiplantae > Streptophyta > Magnoliopsida > Solanales > Solanaceae > Nicotiana > Nicotiana tabacum. The sequence goes on from NC_134084.1 coordinate 31,479,989, forward strand.
CACCCAAACGAGAAGTGAAACCAGCTGTAGAAAAGACCTCAAAATAGTCACGAAATCCCACGAACACGCTCATCTTCTCTGATGGAATTTGACGAGTATTAGCCGAGGTGTCGTACAAGTTTGTCGATGATGGTTCCGATCTCAGTTCATTCGAAAAAATCTCTCTGTATTTTGGTTTAGAGTGTTTGCTGCTAGAACGAGGCAGTCCGAGTCGAGGTTCTAGCCGCCGGTCCAAGGTGCGGTTTGTGGTCCTGTTCGATTACTGTTCGTGCTTGTTTTCATGGCTGTTTCACTTTCGTTTGGATTCTGGAGGCAAACTTTGTATACATTTATTCTTCTACTATGATTAAGGAAAAATCGGCTTCAACGGGTTCATTGCCTCAACCTCCTATTTATTTTAATCTAGTTGTTATAACTGATTTTAAAAAGTAATTAAAAGATGTGTTGAATCAATAGTGAGAGTTAGTGTTTATTACTTTGTTTGCTCATATGATTGTGGCTGCCTGTTTTTCCCTTTACCCCTTTTGTGGAATTGTTTAGTGTTTGGAATGAATTTAAGACATGATCGAGTTTGTAGCTCTATGGCATTTGCCGAGTCTTAAATGCCATAGAGCTACAAACTCGATCATGTCTTAAATTCACTCCAAACACTAAACAATTCCACAAAAGGGGTAAAAGAAAAAACAGGCAGCCACAATCGTATGAGCAAACAAAGTAATAAACATTAACTCTCACTATTGATTCAACACATCTTTTAATTACTTTTTAAAATCAGTTATAACAACTAGATTAAAATAAATAGGAGGTTGAGACAATGAACCTGTTGAAGCCGATTTTTCCTTAATCATAGTAGAAGAATAAATGTATACAAAGTTTGCCTCCAGAATCCAAACGAAAGTGAAACAGCCATGAAAACAAGCACGAACAGCAATCGAACAGGACCACAAACCGCACCTTGGACCGGCTGCTAGAACCTCGACTCGGACTGCCTCGCTCTAGCAGCAAACACTCTAAACCAAAATACAGAGAGATTTTTTCGAATGAACTGAGATCGGAACCATCATCGACAAACTTGTACGACACCTCGGCTAATACTCGTCGAATTCCATCAGAGAAGATGAGCGTGTTCGTGGGATTTCGTGACTGTTTCGAGGTCTTTTCTACAGCTGGTTTCGCTTCTCGTTTGGGTGAGGGTGAATTCCTAGGGTTCTTGCCAAGAAGATGAAGAAGAGAGGTTGGCAATGTTCTTTTTCGTTCAAGAAAATCTGGAAAATGCTCTAGCTCCTCGGTTACTGTTGCTGCGTTTTCTTCACTTCTAGCTCCAGATTTTCTGTTGTTTTTGTTCAAGAAGAAGAAGAAAGGTTTTTGGGTCCTCTCATGGCTGCTTAGATGTAAGGAAGATACAACTCATATACCGGGGTCTGTTTTTGCATTGTTGCGGCTGAGCCTCTCTTTTCAGTGTACTGCAGGCGCTAGGGTTTTGTGTTTGGTTCCATGCTCTCTTGTTCAAGAAGAAGAAGAAGAAGCCATGGGTGTGCTTCTAAGCTCTTGTTTTTCTTGGAGAAAAATGAAAGATCCCTTAATGTAGAAAAACGGCTGATTGTGCTAAGTGTAGTCTAGGGTTATTTTAAGACTAGTTTTGGTTATATAGAGGGGTTTTTAGGTTAAGAGGTATGGGCCTAGAACTTATGGGCTTGATAATTATGAGTTAGGTCCAAAAATTAAGCTTAAAAATGGGTCGCTCGAGCACAAGTTTTATTCTTTCCTTGCGAACGAGATTAAAAATATGCTTCTCATTTATTAACTAATCTTACTATTGAAATAATTATTAAAATAAAACTAACCGTTAAAACAAACCTATTTTTAGTATTTTCAAATATCATATTAAGATAAAAATACGATACTATTTTTTGTATTTTTTAGGATTAAAAATAACTACAAAACATTAATGAACCTATTTTTTATAATTTTTATTTTCTTGTAATAAAATAAAGTAAAAGAATCAAAATTAATTAAAATAGTTATATTAGGCCTAAATTAAATATTTTACGCTAATATATAAAAAATCTTGGGGAGGGTCAAAAATCACATGTCTACAGAAGCTTCTCCAGGTGAACGAGCATAGAAAGCTAGCATGCTGGGATCAACCCGTAAATCTGGATTCAGATGCTTAAGTTGTGAAATGATGTTAACTGCAACTTGTAGTTCCATGACATCTTTTTGTGCATTGAACTTTTCCTGCAATCTTTGCTGCATCCTTTCTTCCATTTCCTCTAATTTTGCTGCAAATCAGCCAATGAATACAGAGTTAAGTGATTTCTAATTAAACATAAACTAGACATTTTCAGCAAATCATGAGACAATACTTAGTTTTACCTTGTAGGCATCAGAGTTCCAATAATTAAGAAGATCCCTAAATTGAGATTCAGGAACATCAACCGGCCTTTTCTCCATTCGAAGCTCATCATTCTCATAGGCTTTATAATGGTCGTTAAATAATTGATTCTTATACTTTCTCCAAGCATTTTGAATTGAATAAAAAACCCACTTTTTTGAAGCATCAGGAATGTCATATTTTCCCTACAAATTTGGTACAGTTAGGTTAGTGTAACAAAATAAAATATCTACACAGAATATTGCAAACTTCAAACCTTGATATATTTCCACATATCTTCTTTTGTTTGAACTTTCCTCCAATTAAATACATTAAGAGGACAAAAGGCTGTATTCCTTGCCAATGTGCCGAGGAAGCTACCCAACTCTGCTACAACATCATCAGTAGGACCTATAGGTTGATTGTTCTCATTTAGCACAATTAGCTTGCGCTCTTTCCTACCATGAACACTTGGCATAAAAGTTTTTCCTCTTTTTCTGTTTTCGGTAGAAGGACCTACATTAATATTAAGTAGGAATAATCACCAAAAGTCAATATTGTTTGTTAATTTAACAAAATAAAATTTATATGTTCTTGCATTGTTCCTCGGATTGTTCGTTTGTTTCATGATTGAAAGAATCCTCAAATTGTTCATGTACCGTTTGTGAAGTCCGAGTGGTGGCATCCAGTGACTTTTGCTGCAATTGTTCACGTAATACTTGTGATGCAAAAGAGGTAGAGTTCAGTGACTTTTGCTACACCTGCTCATGTATAATTTGTGCTAGAGGAGAAACAGAAGACAGAGGCAGTTGCAACAATTGTTCTTGCACTTGAGCTCCTAATTGCAGAAGTTGTTTTTAAATTGAATTCAACTGATGCTTGTCATTTGTCCTTGTAGCTTGAACAATTCCTTTTGTTTTCAATGATGAAACTTTTTGGTTCAGCAAAGATGCAAGTGATCCGGCTGCAACACAATTTATAGCCTTTTATTTTTACTTGAGTGCCCTTCCTGACTCATGACTATTCAAATTTCTATCAAAATCAAAAATTAAATAAGAAGTAAGTTATCAAAGCATTAACAATATTGCATTGTATACACCTCACAAGTCTATATTACCTTGATCTTTTCTGTAATCAGTCAGCCTTTCACATAAAAAAATAGTTTCAATTTACTAAAGAAAGAATATAATCAATTATTTTCTCTGAACAAAGTTAGAGAGACTATCATTACTTTGTGAAAGAATAGAATCAATTAGTTAGACATCACAGCTTTATATGCAAACCTGATAGAATCAATCAATTAGTTAGACTATCATTACTTGTTGAAAGAATAGAAAAGTTAAGGCACATATCATATCAATGACGCATTATTTGACTTCTACATCATGCTTGAACATTTGGAGTTGACATCTATTTAGTTGTCGGAGTTGGAATTATTTAATTCCTGATATAGAATTAAGATGCAACCAACCTGATAGAAATTCCTGAAAGCTGCCAAATCAAAAAGTGTCTGTTTTGATGACATATATTTCAGATTCCAAACTTTTTCGCCAAGCCTATTAGACATGCAAGATTCAGAAGTAGAAGTGAATCTCAGGTTACTCCAGTTATTGATACGACATAGAGTTCAGGTTAAACTTAGAAACAGTACGTGCAACTTAGAGTTGTATCAAAAGCCATGATTACTTTGCATACACTATAAATAATCAAAGAACTAAGCATTTATATTTCCATTATCTTACATACTTTATGCATAGAATAATTCGATAAGCAAGTTCTCACCAGCAAAGTTGTCCCAACAGATTCAAATCAAGCTTAAAATTTTGCACTTAAGTTTACTGTAATCTTATCCATTGCAAAATTTATTCCATCATCGATGCAATTGCTCAAATCAAGAAATAATTTTAAGTTATGTAACTTAAGTGCATTTGATGTATAAAGATAGTATCATACTTTAGCTGCCAAATATGTTGTGCACTTAAAACGTTTTGACAAGAGACTCTCTTTCAGTATCGTTCTATGCGATTAGTTATGAGCAATCACTTAGAAAAGGAACTACTTAGTGTTCAAGATGATCCTCATGTTAAAATTGCTCTTTGAACCATGCACTTAAAGTATTGGAGAATGGAGTTGCAACCTTGCCACCACTGAGCTACTGCTCAAATCCTTGTTAAATTCTACTTCAAGTTCACAAGCCACCCATGTTTGTTTTTATTAAAAAAATAAAAAAAATTAAAAGGATGAGGAAAATGGATTATATTCTGAAACTGCTAAAACAAAGACACTAACTTGAATGCTGCAATTTGTATGTCTGACTAAATAACTATTTAAACTTTTAAATCAGTATCATTTCCACAGAGATGAGAGATGGATAATTTTTATTTCCATCCTAGTTCAAAAGATTTTTCACTCTACTGCAAGCTTTTAAAACTATATGGTTTTCAAAAGATTTTTCAGTCTACTGCAAGATTTTTCATTTCCACTTGAATTTGGTTTTTAAATGAGATTCTAATAACTATATCAAACATACAAGCGTTTAAAATATTACAACACATAGTACTTTCAACCAGAAAAATCAGTACCTCTTCATAACTCTGAATAGAGTTGTACCTTTTGATAAATCAAAATAATAAATAAATTACATTGATCATAATAATTATATCAAGATTAGAAGTATAAGCTCATTTAATGAATTAGAGAAAATGTTTTATATGTATTCAGTTCAAACACATCTTTTTTCCACTTGGTCCATTCAATATACACTAAGTATACTAGCACAAGAAGTTGGAGTAAAACCACTCCCATAATCAAGACAAATTATACTATAATCTTCTATAAAAATCATCAAGATATTTTGTCCAATAACATATTTGATTGTGAATATACTTTACTAATTATGAGAACCGACAATTTAATCTTCTATGCATGAGCTAAGACTCCATACACTAAATTGTCTACTATATAACTAAAAGGACACACATGTAACAAATGATTTATTTAAAATAGTACTTTATTGAATTGAATAAATTAGATAAACAATTGTTCCATAAGGAATAAAATAAAATACTATGCCTAAACCGCATGGTTAATAATATATTCCAACAAATGTAACCTGCTATGATTGAGTGGGAGACGGAGAAGAAAGAAATTACAATACAAATGAACATAAACGTGAGGAAGAGTAGTATCTCATTTTGTTTTGCATTTCTTTTTCACATGAATCAACCGCAATTATCACCTCTTTCTTCCACAAAATTAAACTAGGTAGACATTGGTCTGACTCGTCTCTTGCCTTTGTTCTTACAAAACCAACCACGATCATGTCATGATGGAGAAATATTAAGTTTGAAATTTAAACTCTCAAAGATTAGGGTAATATGGGATTGTTTTGGCCATAGGTGAAGCTACAGTTGAGTACAATGGCAGTTAGCTTCATTCTAGAAAGGATGTTTTTTTTCTCTTCAAAATGAGTATTAAAGTTGATGCTAAAGAAAGTTTGAGGAAGCTTATGGAGACGTAATTGGTATTCCATTGTTGGGAATAAATTCCACAGAAATAATATTCACGGTACTAAAAGCAGAATAATAATGTAGCACCAAGATACGGTAATTTACAAGAATAAAAGAATAACGACACCAAGATTTTTACGTGAAAAATCCTTCTTGAATAAGGGGAAAAAACTACGGCCCCGAGAGGAGCAACTGATATCACTATAACACGGAATTTTACACTTTGTAGGTCCGAGAAAAATTCATCCAAAGACCACTACAACACTCAAAAGAAATAACCCTCTTTTGATATTCCCACCTCACTACAATATCGCTCACTCTCTATTTTTCTCACAGACTATTTTCTTATACCCTATCCATGAAACCTCACTCTTTCTGTCTAACTCTCAGATATATTTTCCCTCTGAGATTGAGTGTATAGAAATGAGATTATAGACAGAGCCTCTCTCTCTCACGCCTACTATATTTAACATTTTTCTTCTGCATAACCTACCACATTTGACACAGCCTACAATGTTGACAATGCAAAAGTAAAATTGGCTGCCAATTTAGAAAAAAGAAGACAAAGGAAGAAAGTTATCTTCCTTAAATTATGGGATAGACCCCACAAATCTCCCCCTCCAGTCCCATTCACCTGAAAGAGGTAACACCAGAGATTCTAGTTTGGGCGCATGCTGATGACCTTCTTCTTTATAGGATCCCACAATCCGCATCCTAACTCTTCATCTTCATATCTAATGAATATGTAGGGAACAGATTTATCATCCAGCTTTGTTTTCTGCTCCTTTGATACATGTGCCAAAGCTCTGCAACCGAACACCTTCAGGTGTGAGTATGACACCTCTTTGTTGGTCCAAACTCTCTCCAGGATGTCAAGCTCCAACGGAACCTTGGTTAGCATACCCACGGGATTTTCACTAGTGTGAATCTATTTGACCTATAAAGATTCGTTCTCTACCTACTCACGAATCTAATGACATCTGACATCGATATGCTTTGTTCTTGCATGGTACATGGAGTTCTTGCTCAAGTCTATTGCACTTTGACTGACACAGTAGACGATATTCTCCTTTTGATGCAATTCCAGCTCTTGAAGAAACTGCTTGAGCCATACCATCTCCTTGCCAGCTTCTATAGCGGCAATGTACTCTGCTTCAGTGTTGAAAGTGCAACACACTTCTGCAACTTAGACTGCAATGATATAGTTCCCCTGAAAATGTAAACAAATATCCAGTAGTGGATTTTCTGTTATCAATGTCACCTGCCATATTAGCATCAATATAGACCTTCAAGATTAGATATGATCCTCCAAAGCACAAACAATCTCCCACAATACCTCTTAGGTACCTGAGTATCCACTTGACTGCTTCCCAATGTTCCTTTTCAGGATTTTCAAGAAACCTGCTGGCAACACCAACTGCGTGAGCAATATCAGGTCTAGTGCATACTATTGCATATATCAAGCTTCCGACAGCTGAATAATAAGGAACTCTAGCCATGTTCCCTTTCTCCTCTACTATTGTAGGACATATCTTCTTTCTCAACTTTAGATGACTAGCAAGAGGTGTGCTGACTGGCTTAGCATTTTTCATGTTGAAGCGTTCCAGTACACGTTCAATGTACTTCTCTTGAGATAGCCACAACTTTCTGCTTATTAGCTCTCGAACTATCTTCATCCCCAGAATTTATTGTGTTGGGCCCAAGACCTTCATATAAAATGACTTGGACAGATCTCCCTTCAACTTTGCGATCAACCCCTTGTCTTTTCCTACAATTAACATGTCATCCACGTATAACAACAATATAATAAAGTTATTCTTAGAAAATCTTTTGAAGTATACACATGGATCAGAATAGGTCTTTATGTATGTTTGACTTTTCATGAATGAGTCAAACTTCATGTACCACTGCCTTGGTGCCTACTTCAATCCATAAAGGCTCTTATTCAATTTGCACACCATGTGTTTCTTTCCAGCTACTTCAAATCCTTCTGGTTGCTCCATATAAATCTCCTCTTCCAAATCTCCATAAAGAAATGCAGTCTTCACATCCAACTGCGCCACTTCAAGATCTAGGCTAGCTTCTAAGCTCAAAATTGTTCGAATAGAAGTCATTTTGACAACATATGAGAAAATTTCATCAAAATCAATACCTTTCTTCTATTCGAAGCCTTTAACCACCAATCGAGCTTTGTATCTGACCAGCTTGGCATTTCCATCTTTCTTTAGTTTAAAGACCCATTTGCATTTGAGTGGTTTTTTACCCTTTGGAAGTTCAACTATCTTGTACGTACCATTTTTCTATAGAGATTCCATCTCTTCTCTCATTGATTTCATCCACTGGTTCTTTTCTGGATGGGACAACACCTTCTTAAGAATTTCTGGCTCTCCTTCATCACCGATGAGGACATACTCTGTTGAAGGTTACCTACATGACTCTACCCGTGGCCTCTCTGATCTCCTCAGAGGTTGAGGTTGTTCTTCTTCTTGAGTGGGGTGCTCCACTTCCTCGACACCTTCATCAAGTTGCTCCCCCTGCTCTGCAACCTCGTCGGTCCTACGTTCTGCACTTGTGGGATTGTTATAAGTAGATGGATTAGTAACAAGGTTAAGAATTATACCATTCTTAGCATTCTCTGACATATCAGCAGCAATTCCAACTTCACTTTCTCGAAAGACTACATCTCTGCTTCTGATGACCTTCTTCTTTACAGGATCCCACAATCTGTATCCAAACTTTTCATCTTCATATCCAGAATATGTAGGGAACAGATTTATCATCCAGCTTTGTTCTTTGCACCTTTGATACATGTGCCAAAACTCTGCAACCGAACACCTTTAGGTGTAAGTAAGACACATCATTGTTGGTCCAAACTCTCTCCGGGATGTCAAGTGCCAACGGAACTGATAGATTTCTATTGATAAGGTAACAGGCTGTCTGAACTGCTTCACCCCAAAATGACTTAGGCAGTTTAGCCATTCTGAGCATGCTTCTCACTTTCTCCACAATGATGCGGTTCATCTTCTCGGCTAAGCCATTAAGTAGTGGGATTCCAGGAACTGTCTTTTCATGTCTGATCCCATGACTTGAACAATACTCTTCAAATTCCCTTGAAGTGTACTCACCTCCATTGTCACTTCGGATACGTTTTAGCTTTCGACCCGTCTCCTTTTCTACTAGAGCATGAAACTTCTAGAGAACTTGAAACACCTGATCTTTGGTTTTCAAAATATAAACCCATAATTTTCATGAAGCATCATCAATAAAAGTAACAAAATACTTGTTACCGCCCATCGATTCAATTTTCATTGGACCACAAACATCAAAATATACCAAATCAAGTATATTCATTTTTCTTTAAGACGATGTCTGAAATGAGACTCTATGTTGCTTACCGAATAAACAGTAGTCACAAGATTTTACCGTTGTACCTTTGGCATAATAAATGAGTGATTTCTTGGCAAGAATCTTTAATACCTTTTCACTCATATGACCCATTCTTTTGTGCCACAAATCTGCAATAATCTCATCTTGTGCCGCGTTCAATTCACCTTGGCATATTTCTGCATTTGTTCTGTACAACGTGCCACTAGAAACTCCCTTTCCAATCACCAATGATCCCTTGGTGAGTCTCCACTTTTGATTTGAAAAATAGTTCTCGTACCCATTTCAATCTAAAGTAATTTCCGAGATCAAGTTCATCCGCAAATCAGGTACATGTCGCACGTCCATTAGAACCAATGTGCATCCGACATTTGTCTTGATACAAATATCACCAATCCCCGTAATCTTTGAGTAACTTGTGTTACCCATTCTCACAGTGCCCAAATCTCCTGGTACATATCTGCAAAAAAGATCTTTTACACGTGTGGCATGGTAAGATGCTGCTGTGTCAACCACCCATTCCGAATCTAGACCTGACAGGTGCATGAATTCCTATTCCTCATTTATAAAGAGGACAACATTATCATTGTTTTGAACCATGGTAGTTGTGTTGTCGTCACTCTTCTGGACACTGGTTTCACCTTTGTCCTTCCTTAGATTTGGGAAGTCTCTTTTGAAGTGACCCGGTTGATCACAATTGTAGCAATTTTTGGCTCTTGATTTGGATCGGTTCTTAGACTTCCCACGAGCTCCAGATCTACCATTGTTGCTCGAACTCCTTTACTAACTCTTGCCTCTACCTTCTGTGATGAGAGTCTGTCCTTGATTTTCAGGCTTCTTTCTCATCTTCTCATTAGGTAGAAGAGCTGATGTGACATCTTTTAACTCAATAGTAGTCTTACTATGCATGATTGTTTTTGCCAAATTATCGTACGAAGATGGCAACGAGTTCAATAGCAAGATCACTTTATCTTCTTCCTCGATTTTTACTCCGAGGTTGGCGAGCTGTGTGATTAGTCTGATAAACACATTTAAATGTGACAAAAATTCGTACCTTCACCCATGTGTAAGGCATATAACTGCTTCTTCATGTACAATTTATTTGTCAACATTTTGGACATGTATTGGCTTTCCAACCTTGTCCAAATATCACGTGCGGTGTCTTCATCAATGATGTTATTTACCACATCATCTGATAAGTGCAACCTGATTGCACTAGTATCTCTTTCATCCAAGTCAGCCCAATCCTCAGCTTTCATGGTATCAACCTTTTCGGCATCATCATCTAGTACCTTGTGTAATCCTTGATGGATGAGCAAATTCCTCATCATTCTTTGCCATGTTGAGAAACCGTTATATCCATTGAATTTTGCTACCTCGTACTTTACTCCGGACATTTTTATTTTTCACCTAGTATAGTACTACTGACAATATTTTTGTGAATGAGCAAAACCTGTGCTCTGATACCAGTTGTTGGGAATAAATCCCACAGAAATAATTTTCACGGTACTAAAAGCGGAATAATAATATAGCACCGAGATACGGTAATTAACAAGAATAAAAGAGTTACAACGACACTAAGATTTTTACGTGAAAAACCCTTCTTGAATAAGAGGGAAAAAACCACGACCCCGAGAAGAGTAACTAATATCACTATAGCAAGAAATTTTATACTTTGTAGGTCCGATAAAAATCCTCCAAAGACCACTACAACACTCAAAAGAAATAACCCTCTTTTGATATTTTCACCTCACTACAATATCACTCACTCTCTATTTTTCTCACAGACTATTTTCTTATGCCCTGTCTGTGAAACCTCACTCTTTTTTTCTAACTCTCAGATATATTTTTCCTCTGAGATTGGGTGTATAGAAATGAGACCTGAAGCTCTCCATTTATAGGGAGAGCCTCTCTCTCTCATGCCTACTATATTTGATATTTTCCTTCTATAATAACCTACTACATTTGACACAGCCTATAATGTTGACAATGCAAAAGCAAAAGTGGATGCTAATTTAGAAAAAAGAAGACAAAGGAAGAAAGTTATCTTCCTTAAATTATGGGATGGACCCCACAAATCTACCTCTCCAGTCCCATTCAACTAAAAGAGGTAACACGAGAGATTCTAGTTTGAGCGCATGCTGATGACCTTCTTCTTTATAGGATCCCACAATCCGCATCCTAACTCTTCATCTTCATATCTAATGAATATGTAGGGAACAGATTTATCATCCAGCTTTGTTTTCTGCTCCTTTGATACATGTGCCAAAGCTCTGCAACCGAACACCTTCAGGTGTGAGTAGGAAACCTCCTTGTTGGTCCAAACTCTCTCCAGGATGTTAAGCTCCAATGGAACTGATAGACTCCTATTGATAATGTAACTGGCTGTCTGAACTGCTTCACCCCAAAATTACTTAGGCAGTTTAGCCATTCTGAGCATGTTTCTCACCTTCTCCACAATGGTGCGATTCATCCTCTCGGCTACGCCATTATTTTGTGGGGTTCCAGGAGCTGTCTTTTTATGTCTGATCCCATGACTTGAACAATACTCTTCAAATTCCATTGAAGTGTACTCACCTCCATTGTCACTTAGGAGATGCTTTAGCTTTCGACCCGTCTCCCTTTCTACTAGAGCATGAAACTTTTGGAAAACTTGAAATACCTGATCTTTAGTTTTCAAAATATAAACCCATAATTTTTGTGAAGCATCATCAATAGAAGTAACAAAATACATGTTACCGCCCATTGATTCAATTTCCATTGGACCACAAACATCAGAATATACCAAATCAAGTATATTCAATTTTCTTTAAGACGATGTTTGAAATGAGACTCTATGTTGCTTACCGAATAAACAGTAGTCACAAGATTTTACCGTTGTACCTTTGGCATAAGAAATGAGTGATTTCTTGGCAAGAATCTGCAATCCCTTCTCACTCATATGACCCATTCTTTTGTGCCACAAATCTGCAAAAATCTCATCTTGTGCCACGTTCAATTTACCTTGGCATATTTCTGTATTTGTTCTGTATAACGTGCCACGACCAACTCCCTTTGAAATCACCAATGATCCCCTGGTGAGTCTCCACTTTTGATTTGCAAAATAGTTCTTATACCCATTTCAGTCTAAAGCAATTTCCGAGATCAAGTTCATCCGCAAATCAGGTACATGCCGCATGTCCTTTAGAACCAATAGGCATCCAACATTTGTCTTGATACAAATGTCACCAATCCCCGTAATATTTGAGTAACTTGTGTTACCCATTCTCATAGTGCCCAAATCTCCTGGTACATATCTGCAAAAAAGATCTCTTATCGTTGTGGCATGGTAACATACCGCTGTCAACCACCCATTCCGAATCTAGACCTGACAGGTGCATGAATTCCTCTTCCTCATTTATAAAGAGGACAACATTATCATTGTTTTGAACCATGGTAGTTGTGTTGTCGTCACTCTTCTGGACACTGGTTTCACCTTTGTCCTTCCTTAGATTTGGGAAGTCTCTTTTGAAGTGACCCGGTTGATCACAATTGTAGCAATTTTTGGCTCTTGATTTGGATCGGTTCTTAGACTTCCCACGAGCTCCAGATCTACCATTGTTGCTCGAACTCCTTTACTAACTCTTGCCTCTACCTTCTGTGATGAGAGCCTGTCCTTGATTTTCAGGCTTCTTTCTCATCTTCTCATTAGGTAGAAGAGCCGATGTGACATCTTTTAACTCAATAGTAGTCTTACTATGCAGGATTGTTTTTTCCAAATTATCGTACGAAGATGGCAACGAGTTCAATAGCAAGATCACTTTATCTTCTTCCTCGATTTTTACTCCGAGGTTGGCGAGCTGTGTGATTAGTCTGATAAATATATTTAAATGTGACAAAATATTCGTACCTTCACCCATGTGTAGGGCGTATAACTGCTTATTCAGGTATAATTTATTCGTCAGCATTTTGGACATGTATAGGCTTTCCAATCTTGTCCAAATATCACGTGCGGTGTATTCATCAATGATGTTATTTACCACATCATCTAATAAGTGCAACCTGATTGCACTAGCAACTCTTTCATCCAATTTAGCCCAATCCTCAGCTTTTATGGTATCAGGCTTTTTGGCATCATCATCTAGTACCTTGTGTAATCCTTGTTGGATAAGCAAATCCCTCATTCTTCTTTGCCATGTTGATAAACCGTTATCTCTGTTGAATTTTTCTACCTCGTACTTTACTCCGAATATTTTTATTTTTCACCGAATATAGTACTACCGATGATAGCTAGGGATTTTGACGTGTTTCATGCTCCTTCTTGCTTACGCTTTGATTATAAATTCTTACAAAATAGTCCCAAAAGGCTCATAAGTTGTGCTTGATTGCATGTTTGATCAACAAAGTGACGAGACGTCAGAGATCGGCTCAAAAGGAGTGAAACCTGCACAAGTACCAAAGACAAGACAACTCAGGACAAACAGGCCTAGTGCGGCCGCACTACACTTTGTGCGGTTCACACTAGGGAGATTCAGAGAGCTGGATTTGAAGGCATCAAAGCAGTGCGACTGTAGTACATATTGTGCGGTCTGCACTGAAGAAACCGCGGTCGCACTACCATTTTATGCGGTTCGCGGAAGCAAACTTTAGAGAGATGTCAAGTGCCAAGGTTCAAGCCTATGCGATCCGTGGTCATGTTTGTGCGGACCGCACTAGACTCCTTCGTGGCCGCATTCCATTCTGTGCAGTCCGCGGAGCCTGGGTTCAAAGAGTTGATTTTTCAGAGTCAAGAGCCTAGTGTGGTCGCACACCATTTTGAGCGGTCCGCACTAACCCCGCATGGGCATTTTTGTCCAGTTTTTCCAGCTTAGTATAAATAGAACCTTTTTTCCATTTTTAGGGTATCAACTATTTTTTGAACTGAGCTGCGCTCGTAAGAAGACCATCTGTAGCCATTTTGGGCATTTTAACTTAGTTTTAACGATAGAATCTCTATATTTACTTTAGTGTTTAATTAATATGCCTTTATCTTCATCTATTTCTCTGTTCTTCTCTTCAAGCATGAGGGAGCTAAACCTATTAGCTAGGGTTGTGGCTCAACCCTAGTGTGGGTAATTGATGGGTATTGTGATTTAGGGCTAGATTGACTATGAGTGTTTGTTATTTGGGTCAATTTTATGGTTTAATTTATGAATTGGTGGTTGCAAATACTCGTTTGTGCTAAGTTGACTTGGCTTTTCTTGAGAAAGAGAGCCTAAGTCTCCAAAATTGACCCAACAAGGAATTGAGATGGACTCAAGAGAATTAATAGTCCTAATTAAAGGGTTAAACCTCGAGAGAGTAATTATCCGACTTGAACCCTAGTTGCTTGAGCAAATTTGCCTACCCATTTGGTCTTGAGAAAGTCAATTGGGCAAAATCACTCTCTCTACCGAGATGTGTGAGAGTGGATAAAATTGTGCAGCGGTTATAGCATATTTCTCCAATCATGTCAATCGTGACTTAGAAGCAATTACCCATCAATTAGCCACCTAGGTGAAGGTCAATAGCCTAGTGCCTTTTTATTCATTGGATACAACTTTTAGCAATTCTCATTTAGCATAATCTAGTTGCATTTATAATTAGTAGTTGATAATAGTAGTTTGTTAAAGAAAAACCAAAAATGATTGGAAGTGATATTTGGAACAAATACACAATTCCACTCTAAATAGTTACTCGACTCCATTCCTAGCTCCCTATGGAAAACGATCCCGATCCACAAATCGGGTAAAAGCTATTGCAATCCTCTCTTCCTACTTTTAGTAGTGCGGAGTAGGTTGCGATCACTTTTTGGCGTCGTTGCCAGGGAGCTAACAGTTTTGGCTATCTATTTAGTTACTTTTGTGTATTGTTCTTCTTTCCTTCTTTGTTACTTACTTGTTTGTGTCATTACTCAGGTACCAACATGCTTTAAACAACACTAATGACCCTCTTGGAAGCGTGATAGCGGGGGAGGAGGTAGATGATCTTGAGCAAGATGAGGTGCCTCTTGCACCTCAAGGTCAACGGAGAGGCCGGAATGTCAATGCTAATCCAAATGACAATATTCCAGACCCTCCCTCGGTTCCTCCAAGAGTGGCTCCCAGAGTATTGCCAAACTAGGGCTACGCAAGTGCTATTGTCCCACGCCAAATTCGGGCGGGCAACTTTCAGATAACCAATGTGATGTTGACCTTACTTGAGCAGCGTAGGTACTTTACGGGTGCTGCAAATAAAAATGCCTACAAACATCTCAAGGGGTTCGTAGATACATGTTGGGGGAGCAAGCAGACGAATGTATCCGAGGATGCGCTGAGATTGAGACTTTTCCCGTTCTCACTTCGGGCGAAGGCATTAGACTGGCTCGAGAGACTCCCCAACCTTTCCATCCCGTTCTCACTTTGGAATGAATTTAAGACATGATCGAGTTTGTAGCTCTATGGCATTTGCCGAGTCTTAAATGCCATAGAGCTACAAACTCGATCATGTCTTAAATTCACTCCAAACACTAAACAATTCCACAAAAGGGGTAAAGGAAAAAACAGGCAGCCACAATCGTATGAGCAAACAAAGTAATAAACATTAACTCTCACTATTGATTCAACACATCTTTTAATTACTTTTTAAAATCAGTTATAACAACTAGATTAAAATAAATAGGAGGTTGAGGCAATGAACCTGTTGAAGCCGATTTTTCCTTAATCATAGTATAAGAATAAATGTATACAAAGTTTGCCTCCAGAATCCAAACGAAAGTGAAACAGCCATGAAAACAAGCACGAACAACAATTGAACAGGACCACAAACCGCACCTTGGACCGGCGGCTAGAACCTCGACTCAGACTGCCTCGCTCTAGCAGCAAACACTCTAAACCAAAATACAGAGAGATTTTTTTGAATGAACTGAGATCGGAACCATCATCGACAAACTTGTACGACACCTCGGCTAATACTCGTCGAATTCCATCAGAGAAGATGAGCGTGTTCGTGGGATTTTGTGACTGTTTCGAGGTCTTTTCTACAGCTGGTTTCGCTTCTCGTTTGGGTGAGGGTGAGTTCCTAGGGTTCTTGCCAAGAAGATGAAGAAGAGAGGTCGGCTATGTTCTTTTTCGTTCAAGAAAATCTGGAAAATGCTCTAGCTCCTCGGTTACTGTTGCTGCGTTTTCTTCACTTCTAGCTCCAGATTTTCTGTTGTTTTTGTTCAAGAAGAAGAAGAAAGGTTTTTGGGTCCTCTCATGGCTGCTTAGATGTAAGGAAGATACAGCTCATATACCGGGGTCTGTTTTTGCATTGTTGCGGCTGAGCCTCTCTTTTTAGTGTACTGCAGGCGCTAGGGTTTTGTGTTTGGTTCCATGCTCTCTTGTTCAAGAAGAAGAAGAAGAAGCCATGGGTGTGCTTCTAAGCTCTTGTTTTTCTTGGAGAAAAATGAAAGATCCCTTAATGTAGAAAAACGGCTGATTGTGCTAAGTGTAGTCTAGGGTTATTTTAAGACTAGTTTTGGTTATATAGAGGGATTTTTACGTTAAGGGGTATGGGCCTAGAACTTATGGGCTTGAGAGTTATGAGTTAGGTCCAAAAATTAAGCTTAAAAATGGGTCGCTCGAGCCCAAGTTTTATTCTTTCCTTGCGAACGAGATTAAAAATATGCTTCTCATTTATTAACTAATCTTACTATTGAAATAATTATTAAAATAAAACTAACCGTTAAAACAAACCTATTTTTAGTATTTTCAAATATCATATTAAGATAAAAATACGATACTATTTTTTGTATTTTTTAGGATTAAAAATAACTACAAAACATTAATGAACCTATTTTTTATAATTTTTATTTTTTGTAATAAAATAAAGTAAAAGAATCAAAATTAATTAAAATAGTTATATTAGGACTAAATTAAATATTTTACGCTAATATATAAAAAATCTTGGGGAGGGTCAAAAATCACATGTCTACAGAAGCTTCTCCAGGTGAACGAGCATAGAAAGCTAGCATGCTGGGATCAACCCGTAAATCTGGATTCAGATGCTTAAGTTGTGAAATGATGTTAACTGCAACTTGTAGTTCCATGACATCTTTTTGTGCATTGAACTTTTCCTGCAATCTTTGCTGCATCCTTTCTTCCATTTCCTCTAATTTTGCTGCAAATCAGCCAATGAATACAGAGTTAAGTGATTTCTAATTAAACATAAACTAGACATTTCCAGCAAATCATGGGACAATACTTAGTTTTACCTTGTACGCATCAGAGTTCCAATAATTAAGAAGATCCCTAAATTGAGATTCAGGAACATCAACCGGCCTTTTCTCCATTCGAAGCTTATCATTCTCATAGGCTTTATAATGGTCGTTAAATAATTGATTCTTATACTTTCTCCAAGCATTTTGAATTGAATAAAAAACCCACTTTTTTGAAGCATCGGGAATGTCATATTTTCCCTACAAATTTGGTACAGTTAGGTTAGTATAATAAAATAAAATATCTACACAGAATATTGCAAACTTCAAACCTTGATATATTTACACATATCTTCTTTTGTTTGAACTTTCCTCCAATTAAATACATTAAGAGGACAAAAGGCTGTATTCCTTGCCAATGTGCCGAGGAAGCTACCCAACTCTGCTACAACATCATCAGTAGGACCTATGGGTTGATTGTTCTCGTTTAGCACAATTAGCTTGCGCTCTTTCCTACCATGAACACTTGGCATAAAAGTTTTTCCTCTTTTTCTTTTTTCGGTAGAAGGACCTACATTAATATTAAGTAGGAATAATCACCAAAAGTCAATATTGTTTGTTAATTTAACAAAATAAAATTTATATGTTCTTGCCTTGTTCCTCAGATTGTTCGCTTGTTTCATGATTGAAAGAATCCTCAAATTGTTCATGTACCGTTTGTGAAGTACGAGTGGTGGCATCCAGTGACTTTTGCTGCAATTGTTCACGTAATACTTGTGATGCAAGAGAGGTAGAGTTCAGTGACTTTTGCTACACCTGCTCATGTATAATTTGTGCTAGAGGAGAAGCAGAAGACAGAGGCAGTTGCAACAATTGTTCTTGCACTTGAGCTCCTAATTGCAGAAGTTGTTTTTCAATTGAATTCAGCTGATGCTTGTCATTTGTCCTTGTAGCTTGAACAATTCCTTTTGTTTTCAATGATGAAACTTTTTGGTTCAACAAAGATGCAAGTGATCCGTCTGCAACGCAATTTTTAGCCTTTTTATTTTTACTTGAGTGCCCTTCCTGACTCATGACTATTCAAATTTCTATCAAAATCAAAAATTAAATAAGAAGTAAGTTATCAAATCATTAACAATATTGCATTGTATACACCTCACAAGTCTATATTACCTTGATCTTTTCTGTAATCAGTCAACCTTTCACATAAAAAAATAGTTTTAATTTACTAAAGAAAGAATATAATCAATTATTTTCTCTGAACAAAGTTAGAGAGACTATCATTACTTTGTGAAAGAATAGAATCAATTAGTTAGACATCACAGCTTTATATGCAAACCTGATAGAATCAATCAATTAGTTAGACTATCATTACTTGTTGAAAGAATAGAAAAGTTAAGGCACATATCATATCAATGACGCATTATTTGACTTCTACATCATGCTTGAACATTTGGAGTTGACATCTATTTAGTTGTCGGAGTTGGAATTATTTAATTCCTGATATAGAATTAAGATGCAACCAACCTGATAGAAATTCCTGAAAGCTGCCAAATCAAAAAGTGTGTGTTTTGATGACAGATATTTCAGATTCCAAACTTTTTCGCCAAGCCTATTAGACATGCAAGATTCAGAAGTACAAGTGAGTCTCAGGTTACTCCAGTTATTGATATGACATAGAGTTCAGGTTAAACTTAGAAACAGTACGTGCAACTTAGAGTTGTATCAAAAGCCATGATTACTTTGCATACACTATAAATAATCAATGAACTAAGCATTTATATTTCCATTATCTTACATACTTTATGCATAGAATAATTCGATAAGCAAGTTCTCACCAGCAAAGTTGTCCCAACAGATTCAAATCAAGCTTAAAATTTTGCACTTAAGTTTACTGTAAGCTTATCCATTGCAAAATTTATTCCATCATCGATGCAATTGCTCAAATCAAGAAATAATTTTAAGTTATGTAACTTAAGTGCATTTGATGTATAAAGATAGTATCATACTTTAGCTGCCAAATATGTTGTGCACTTAAAACGTTTTGACAAGAGAATCACTTTCAGTATCGTTCTATGCGATTAGTTATGAGCAATCACTTAGAAAAGGAACTACTTAGTGTTCAAGATGATCCTCATGTTAAAATTGCTCTTTGAACCATGCACTTAAAGTATTGGAGAATGGAGTTGCAACCTTGCCACCACTGAGCTACTGCTCAAATCCTTGTTAAATTCTACTTCAAGTTTCACAAGCCACCCATGTTTGTTTTTATTAAAAAAATAAAAAAAATTAAAAGGACGAGGAAAATGGATTATATTCTGAAACTGCTAAAACAAAGACACTAACTTGAATGCTGCAATTTGTATGTCTGACTAAATAACTATTTAAACTTTTAAAACAGTATCATTTCCACAGAGATGAGAGATGGATAATTTTTATTTCCATCCTAGTTCAAAAGATTTTTCACTCTACTGCAAGCTTTTAAAACTATATGGTTTTCAAAAGATTTTTCAGTCTACTGCAAGATTTTTCATTTCCACTTGAATTTGGTTTTTAAATGAGATTCTAATAACTATATCAAACATACAAGCGTTTAAAATATTACAACACATAGTACTTTCAACCAGAAAAATCAGTACCTCTTCATAACTCTGAATAGAGTTGTACCTTTTGATAAATCAAAATAATAAATAAATTACATTGATCATAATAATTATATCAAGATTAGGAGTATAAGCTCATTTAATGAATTAGTGAAAATGTTTTATATATATTCAGTTCAAACACATCTTTTTTCCACTTGGTCCGTTCAATATACACTAAGTATATTAGCACAAGAAGTCGGAGTAAAACCACTCCCATAATCAAGACAAATTATACTATAATCTTGTATAAAAATCATCAATATATTTTGTCCAATAACATCTTTGATTGTGAATATACTTTACTAATTATGAGAACCGACAATTTAATCTTCTATGCATGAGCTAAGACTCCATACACTAAATTGTCTACTATATAACTAAAAGGACACACATGTAACAAATGATTTATTTAAAATAGTACTTTATTGAATTGAATAAATTGATAAACAATTGTTCCATAAGGAATAAAATAAAATACTATGCCTAAACCGCATGGTTAATAATATATTCCAACAAATGTAACCTGCTATGATTGAGTGGGAGACAGAGAAGAAAGAAATTACAATACAAATGAACATAAACGTGAGGAAGAGTAGTATCTCATTTTGTTTTGCATTTCTTTTTCACATGAATCAACCGCAATTATCACCTCTTTCTTCCACAAAATTAAACTAGGTAGACATTGGTCTGACTCGTCTCTTGCCTTTGTTCTTACAGAACCAACCACGATCATGGCATGATGGAGAAATATTAAGTTTGAAATTTAAACTCTCAAAGATTAGGGTAATATGGGATTGTTTTGGCCATAGGTGAAGCTACAGTTGAGTACAATGGCGGTTAGCTTCATTCTAGAAAGGATGTTTTTTTTCTCTTCAAAATGAGTATTAAAGTTGATGCTAAAGAAAGTTTGAGGAAGCTTATGGAGACGTAATTGGTATTCCATTATTAGGAATAAATTCCACAGAAATAATATTCACGGTACTAAAAGCAGAATAATAATGTAGCACCAAGATACGGTAATTTACAAGAATAAAAGAATAACGACACCAAGATTTTTACGTGAAAAATCCTTCTTGAATAAGGGGAAAAAACTACGGCCCCGAGAGGAGCAACTGATATCACTATAACACGGAATTTTACACTTTGTAGGTCCGAGAAAAATCCTCCAAAGACAACTACAACACTCAAAAGAAATAACCCTCTTTTGATATTCCCACCTCACTACAATATCGCTCACTCTCTATTTTTCTCACAGACTATTTTCTTATACCCTATCCATGAAACCTCACTCTTTCTGTCTAACTCTCAGATATAATTTCCCTCTGAGATTGAGTGTATAGAAATGAGATTATAGACAGAGCCTCTCTCTCTCACGCCTACTATATTTGACATTTTTCTTCTGCATAACCTACCACATTTGACACAGACTACAATGTTGACAAAGCAAAAGTAAAATTTGCTGCCAATTTAGAAAAAAGAAGACAAAGGAAGAAAGTTATCTTCCTTAAATTATGAGATAGACCCCACAAATCTCCCCCTCCAGTCTCATTCACCTGAAAGAGGTAACACCAGAGATTCTAGTTTGAGCGCATGCTGATGACCTTCTTCTTTATAGGATCCCACAATCCGCATCCTAACTCTTCATCTTCATATCTAATGAATATGTAGGGAACAAATTTATCATCCAACTTTGTTTTCTGCTCCTTTGATACATGTGCCAAAGCTCTGCAACCGAACACCTTCAGGTGTGAGTAGGACACCTCCTTGTTGGTCCAAATTCTCTCCAGGATGTCAAGCTCCAACGGAACCTTGGTTAGCATACCCACGGGATTTTCACTAGTGTGAATCTATTTGACCTATAAAGATTCGTTCTCTACCTACTCACGAATCTAATGACATCTGACATCGATATGCTTTGTTCTTGCATGGTACATGGAGTTCTTGCTCAAGTCTATTGTACTTTGACTGGCACAGTAGACGATATTCTCCTTTTGATGCAATTCCAGCTCTTGAAGAAACTGCTTGAGCCATACCATCTCCTTGTCAGCTTCTGTAGCGGCAATGTACTCTGCTTCAGTGTTGAAAGTGAAACACACTTCTGCAACTTAGACTGCAATGATATAGCTCCCCTGAAAATGTAAACAAATATCTAGTAGTGGATTTTCTGTTATCAATGTCACCTGCCATATCAGCATCAGTATATACCTTCAAGATTGGATATGATCCTCCAAAGCACAAACAATCTCCCACAATACCTCTTAGGTACCTGAGTATCCACTTGACTGCTTCCCAATGTTCCTTTTCAGGATTTCAAGAAACCTGCTGGCAACACCAACTGCGTGAGCAATATCAGGTCTAGTGCATACCATTGCATATATCAAGCTTCCGACTGCTGAATAATAAGGAACTCTAGCCATGTTCCCTTTCTCCTCCACTATTGTAGGACATATCTTCTTTCTCAACTTTAGATGACTAGCAAGAGGTGTGCTGACTGGCTTAGCATTTTTCATGTTGAAGCGTTCCAGTACACGTTCAATGTACTTCTCTTGAGATAGCCACAACTTTCTGCTTATTAGCTCTCGAACTATCTTCATCCCCAGAATTTGTTGTGTTGGGCCCAAGACCTTCATATCAAATGACTTGGATAGATCTCCCTTCAACTTTGCGATCAACTCCTTGTCTTTTCCTACAATTAACATGTCATCCACATATAACAACAATATAATAAAGTTATTCTTAGAAAATCTTTTGAAGTATACACATGGATCAGAATAGGTCTTTATGTATGTTTGACTTTTCATGAATGAGTCAAACTTCATGTACTACTGCCTTGGTGCCTACTTCAATTCATAAAGGCTCTTATTCAATTTGCACACCATGTGTTTCTTTCCAGCTACTTCAAATCCTTCTGGTTGCTCCATATAAATCTCCTCTTCCAAATCTCCATGAAGAAATGTAGTCTTCACATCCAACTGCTCCACTTCAAGATCTAGGCTAGCTTCTAAGCTCAAAATTGTTTGAATAGAAGTCATTTTGACAACATGTGAGAAAATTTCATCAAAATCAATACCTTTCTTCTATTCGAAGCCTTTAACCACCAATCGAGCTTTGTATCTGACCATCTTGGCATTTCCATCTTTCTTTAGTTTAAAGACCCATTCGCATTTGAGTGGTCTTTTACCCTTTGGAAGTTCAACTATCTTGTACGTACCATTTTTCTATAGAGATTCCATCTCTTCTCTCATTGATTTCATCCACTGGTTCTTTTTTGGATGGGACAACACCTTCTTAAGAATTTCTGGCTCTCCTTCATCACCGATGAGGACATACTCTGTTGAAGGTTACCTATATTACTCTACCCGTGGCCTCTCTAATCTCCTCAGAGGTTGAGGTTGTTCTTCTTCTTCAGTGGGGTGCTCCACTTCCTTGACACCTTCATCAAGTTGCTCCCCCTGCTCTGCAACCTTGTCGGTCCTACGTTCTGCACTTGTGGGATTGTTATAAGTAGATGGATTAGTAACAAGGTTAAGAATTATACCATTCTTGGCATTCTCTGACATATCAGCAGCAGTTCCAACTTCACTTTCTCGAAAGACTACATCTCTGCTTCTGATGACCTTCTTCTTTACAGGATCCCACAATCTGTATCCAAACTCTTCATCTTCATATCCAGAATATGTAGGGAACAGATTTATCATCCAGCTTTGTTCTTTGCTCCTTTGATACATGTGCCAAAGCTCTGCAACCGAACACCTTTAGGTGTAAGTAAGACACATCCTTGTTGGTCCAAACTCTCTCCGGGATGTCAAGTGCCAACGGAACTGATAGATTTCTATTGATAAGGTAACAGGCTGTCTGAACTGCTTCACCCCAAAATGACTTAGGCAGTTTAGCCATTCTGAGCATGCTTCTCACTTTCTCCACAATGATGCGGTTCATCTTCTCGGCTATGCCATTAAGTAGTGGGATTCCAGGAACTGTCTTTTCATGTCTGATCCCATGACTTGAACAATACTCTTCAAATTCCCTTGAAGTGTACTCACCTCCATTGTCACTTCGGATACGTTTTAGCTTTCGACCCGTCTCCTTTTCTACTAGAGCATGAAACTTCTAGAGAACTTGAAACACCTGATCTTTGGTTTTCAAAATATAAACCCATAATTTTCATGAAGCATCATCAATAAAAGTAACAAAATACTTGTTACCGCCCATCGATTCAATTTTCATTGGACCACAAACATCAAAATATACCAAATCAAGTATATTCAATTTTCTTTAAGGCGATGTCTGAAATGAGACTCTATGTTGCTTACCGAATAAACAGTAGTCACAAGATTTTACCGTTGTACCTTTGGCATAATAAATGAGTGATTTCTTGGCAAGAATCTTTAATCCCTTTTCACTCATATGACCCATTCTTTTGTGCCACAAATCTGCAACAATCTCATCTTGTGCCGCGTTCAATTCACCTTAGAATATTTCTGCATTTGTTCTGTACAACGTGCCACTACCAACCCCCTTTCCAATCACCAATGATCCCTTGGTGAGTCTCCACTTTTGATTTGAAAAATAGTTCTCGTACCCATTTCAATCTAAAGCAATTTCCGAGATCAAGTTCATCCGCAAATCAGGTACATGTCGCACGTCCATTAGAACCAATGTGCATCCGACATTTGTCTTGATACAAATATCACCAATCCCCGTAATCTTTGAGTAACTTGTGTTACCCATTCTCACAGTGCCCAAATCTCCTGGTACATATCTGCAAAAAAGATCTTTTACACGTGTGGCATGGTAAGATGCTACTGTGTCAACCACCCATTCCGAATCTAGACCTGACAGGTGCATGAATTCCTCTTCCTTATTTATAAAGAGGACAACATTATCATTGTTTTGAACCATGGTAGTTGTGTTGTCGTCACTCTTCTGGACACTAGTTTCACCTTTGTCCTTCCTTAGATTTGGGAAGTCTCTTTTGAAGTGACCCGGTTGATCACAATTGTAGCAATTTCTGGCTCTTGATTTGGATCGGTTCTTAGACTTCCCACGAGCTCCAGATCTACCATTGTTGCTCGAACTCCTTTACTAACTCTTGCCTCTACCTTCTGTGATGAGAGCCTGTCCTTGATTTTCAGGCTTCTTTCTCATCTTCTCATTAGGTAGAAGAGCCGATGTGACATCTTTTAACTCAATAGTAGTCTTACTATGCAGGATTGTTTTTGCCAAATTATCTTACGAAGATGGCAACGAGTTCAATAGCAAGATCACTTTATCTTCTTCCTCGATTTTTACTCCGAGGTTGGCGAGCTGTGTGATTAGTCTGATAAACACATTTAAATGTGACAAAAATTCGTACCTTTACCCATGTGTAAGGCATATAACTGCTTCTTCATGTACAATTTATTTGTCAGCATTTTAGACATGTATAGGCTTTCCAACCTTGTCCAAATATCACGTGCGGTGTCTTTATCAATGATGTTATTTACCACATCATCTGATAAGTGAAACCTGATTGCACTAGCAGCTCTTTCACCCAAGTCAGCCCAATCCTCAGCTTTCATGGTATCAACCTTTTCGGCATCATCATCTAGTACCTTGTGTAATCCTTGTTGGATGATCAAATTCCTCATCCTTCTTTGCCATGTTGAGAAACCGTTATCTCCATTGAATTTTGCTACCTCGTACTTTACTCCGGACATTTTTATTTTTCACCGAGTATAGTACTACTGACAATATTTTTGTGAATGAGCAAAACATGTGCTCTGATACCAGTTGTTGGGAATAAATCCCACAGAAATAATTTTCACGGTACTAAAAGCGGAATAATAATGTAGCACCGAGATACGGTAATTAACAAGAATAAAAGAGTTACAATGACACTAAGATTTTTACATGAAAAACCCTTCTTGAATAAGAGGGGAAAAACCACGACCCCGAGAAGAGTAACTAATATCACTATAGCAAGAAATTTTATACTTTGTAGGTCCGAGAAAAATCCTCCAAAGACCACTACAACACTCAAAAGAAATAACCCTCTTTTGATATTTTCACCTCACTACAATATCACTCACTCTCTATTTTTCTCACAAACTATTTTCTTATGCCATGTCTGTGAAACCTCACTCTTTTTTTCTAACTCTCAGATATATTTTTCCTCTGAGATTGGGTGTATAGAAATGAGACCTGAAGCTCTCCATTTATAGGCAGAGCCTCTCTCTCTCATGCCTACTATATTTGATATTTTCCTTCTATAATAACCTACTACATTTGACACAGCCTACAATGTTGACAATGCAAAAGCAAAAGTGGATGCTAATTTAGAAAAAAGAAGACAAAGGAAGAAAGTTATCTTCCTTAAATTATGGGATGGACCCCACAAATCTACCTCTCCAGTCCCATTCAACTAAAAGAGGTAACACGAGAGATTCTAGTTTGAGCGCATGCTGATGACCTTCTTCTTTATAGGATCCCACAATCCGCATCCTAACTCTTCATCTTCATATCTAATGAATATGTAGGGAACAGATTTATCATCCAGCTTTGTTTTCTGCTCCTTTGATACATGTGCCAAAGCTCTGCAACCGAACACCTTCAGGTGTGAGTAGGACACCTCCTTGTTGGTCCAAACTCTCTCCAGGATGTTAAGCTCCAATGGAACTGATAGACTCCTATTGATAATGTAACTGGCTGTCTGAACTGGTTCACCCCAAAATTACTTAGGCAGTTTAGCCATTCTGAGCATGTTTCTCACCTTCTCCACAATGGTGCGATTCATCCTCTCGGCTACGCCATTGTTCTGTGGGGTTCCAGGAGCTGTCTTTTTATGTCTGATCCCATGACTTGAACAATACTCTTCAAATTCCATTGAAGTGTACTCACCTCCATTGTCACTTAGGAGACGCTTTAGCTTTCGACCCGTCTCCCTTTCTACTAGAGCATGAAACTTTTGGAAAACTTGAAATACCTGATCTTTAGTTTTCAAAATATAAACCCATAATTTTTGTGAAGCATCATCAATAAAAGTAACAAAATACATGTTACCGCCCATCGATTCAATTTCCATTGGACCACAAACATCAGAATATACCAAATCAAGTATATTCAATTTTCTTTAAGACGATGTTTGAAATGAGACTCTATGTTGCTTACCGAATAAACAGTAGTCACAAGATTTTACCGTTGTACCTTTGGCATAAGAAATGAGTGATTTCTTGGCAAGAATCTGCAATCCCTTCTCACTCATATGACCCATTCTTTTGTGCCACAAATCTGCAAAAATCTCATCTTGTGCCACGTTCAATTTACCTTGGCATATTTCTGTATTTGTTCTGTATAACGTGCCACGACCAACTCCCTTTGCAATCACCAATGATCCCTTGGTGAGTCTCCACTTTTGATTTGCAAAATAGTTCTTATACCCATTTCAGTCTAAAGCAATTTCCGAGATCAAGTTCATCCGCAAATCAGGTACATGCCGCATGTCCTTTAGAACCAATAGACATCCAACATTTGTCTTGATACAAATGTCACCAATCCCCGTAATATTTGAGTAACTTGTGTTACCCATTCTCATAGTGCCCAAATCTCCTGGTACATATCTGCAAAAAAGATCTCTTATCGTTGTGGCATGGTAACATACCGCTGTCAACCACCCATTCCGAATCTAGACCTGACAGGTGCATGAATTACTCTTCCTCATTTATAAAGAGGACAACATTATCATTGTTTTGAACCATGGTAGTTGTGTTGTCGTCACTCTTCTGGACACTGGTTTCACCTTTGTCCTTCCTTAGATTTGGGAAGTCTCTTTTGAAGTGACCCGGTTGATCACAATTGTAGCAATTTTTGGCTCTTGATTTGGATCGGTTCTTAGACTTCCCACGAGCTCCAGATCTACCATTGTTGCTCGAACTCCTTTACTAACTCTTGCCTCTACCTTCTGTGATGAGAGCCTGTCCTTGATTTTCAGGCTTCTTTCTCATCTTCTCATTAGGTAGAAGAGCCGATGTGACATCTTTTAACTCAATAGTAGTCTTACTATGCAGGATTGTTTTTTCCAAATTATCGTACGAAGATGGCAACGAGTTCAATAGCAAGATCACTTTATCTTCTTCCTCGATTTTTACTCCGAGGTTGGCGAGCTGTGTGATTAGTCTGATAAATACATTTAAATATGACAAAATATTCGTACCTTCACCCATGTGTAGGGCGTATAACTGCTTATTCAGGTATAATTTATTCGTTAGCATTTTGGACATGTATAGGCTTTCCAACCTTGTCCAAATATCACGTGCGGTGTATTCATCAATGATGTTATTTACCACATCATCTAATAAGTGCAACCTGATTGCACTAGCAACTCTTTCATCCAAGTTAGCCCAATCCTCAGCTTTTATGGTATCAGACTTTTTGGCATCATCATCTAGTACCTTGTGTAATCCTTGTTGGATGAGCAAATCCCTCATTCTTCTTTGCCATGTTGAGAAACCGTTATCTCTGTTAAATTTTGGATGAGCACTACACTTTGTACGGTTCACACTAGGGAGATTCAGAGAGCTGGATTTGAAGGCATCAAAGCAGTGCGACTGTAGTACATATTGTGCGGTCTGCACTGAAGAAACCGCGGTTGCACTACCATTTTATGCGGTTCGCGGAAGCAAACTTTAGAGAGATGTCAAGTGCCAAAGTTCAAGCCTATGCGATCCGTGGTCATGTTTGTGCGGACCGCACTAGACTCCTTCGTGGCCGCATTCCATTCTGTGCAGTCCGCGGAGCCTGGGTTCAAAGAGTTGATTTTTCAGAGTCAAGAGCCTAGTGTGGTCGCACACCATTTTGAGCGGTCCGCACTAACCCCGCATGGGCATTTTTGTCCAGTTTTTCCAGCTTAGTATAAATAGAACCTTTTTTCCATTTTTAGGGTATCAACTATTTTTTGAACTGAGCTGCGCTCGTAAGAAGACCATCTGTAGCCATTTTGGGCATTTTAACTTAGTTTTAACGATAGAATCTCTATATTTACTTTAGTGTTTAATTAATATGCCTTTATCTTCATCTATTTCTCTGTTCTTCTCTTCAAGCATGAGGGAGCTAAAACTATTAGCTAGGGTTGTGGCTCAACCCTAGTGTGGGTAATTGATGGGTATTGTGATTTAGGGCTAGATTGACTATGGGTGTTTGTTATTTGTTTCAATTTTATAGATTAATTTATGAATTGGTGGTTGCAAATACTCGTTTGTGCTAAGTTGACTTGGCTTTTCTTGAGAAAGAGAGCCTAAGTCTCCAAAATTGACCCAACAAGGAATTGGGATGGACTCAAGAGAATTAATAGTCCCAATTAAAGGGTTAAACCTCGAGAGAGTAATTACCCGACTTGAACCCTAGTTGCTTGCTGTATCAAACGATTTATGAAACAAAAGTCGACAAAAGTTTTCGCAACTTAGGTTCATAATTTTACTTAAACATTAGGTCAAATGTTACTAAGCTTTTATCCCAATTTATTGGAATTATAGAGTGATCTACCCACCAAATGGAGAGCTGTGAGTCTAGCTTCCAACGCATTAAACCGTTCATCGATACATTTCGGAATAGAGAGATATTCGCATTTTTGCGAGACTGCGCCAAGCAGCTCTCTATGGGGCCCACATAGGCGGTTTAAGACATATGGATATATATAAAATTCCAAAACCCCATTTTAAGTCATTAATTTTCAGTGTATTCATACCTTATAACCCTAAAAACATTCTCTCAAGTTTCTCTCATGATCCAATACCCAAACAAAGGGAAAACAACATAAATCAAGTGTCGGAAATCCCGTGGCGCTAGTAAGTTTCTTGTTCTTCTTATTGTTGCTTATTTTTGTGTTGTTCCAGCTCGTGTGGGAGGTTGTTTTAAGTGGTTTATGTTCTGTAAATACTCCCTCAAGGTTTTAATATCTACCCTAGGTGATTTCAAGTCTTCTATGTGATTCTAGTACCAAAAACCCATAATTGATTGCTAATTTTGCTTCCTTGTTCTTGTGGCAGCATTGGAGGGATATTTCGTAGACAATTTAAAGTTGTTCTTTATGTTTAAAGGTAAGAAAAATCTTACTCTACAAATATTTAAGATTATCCAAGTTACGGCTAAGTCATTAAAGCTAGAACTTGTGAAATATATATCGAAAGGCTTTGTGGTAATGTTGTTGGTTGGTGGACTGTTTTGAGAGGCTCAATATGATTATTATTGATGTTGTTTGGGATTTTTGGTGATTTTTTTGACTTGTGGGAATTCGTATAAATAAGGGAGGTGCTATCCGTTTCATCATAAAATAGGTTGCGGTCGATACATAATAGTTACGACGCTTAAATGGTAACGATAATATCATTTCTCCTATTGTAGACTAAGGATTCGTGACATTTTCATATCTTGAGTATAGGAAGTATATACAAGGTATGTGAGGCTATCCCTTTCCTTCTTTTTGCATGACTCCAATTGTACATGATGTAATGAATGAGATTCCAAAAATACTCTACTCTTAGAAGGTAGCAGTACATACGTTGTTTTCCTTCTTATGGAACAATTGATGTTGAGGTTGCTTCTCTTATTCTAATGTTATCAATGTTGTTGGTACTTCATGATATTTATAAGATTCGTGATGAAGAGTTAGTCCTAATAAATTCAAATACCTTAAAACACAACCTCTTGAGTATATTAAGCACCTCTAGGTTTACCCAAAAATATGAGTTACAACATTCTTGATTCATTTAACTTCTAATACTTGTTAACCACCCTTATACACCCTTGTATCATTTAAGACCAATAGGATCAACTTATTATCATCTTAAAGACAATCTCTTCATGGATTTACGTCGACTACCTTACGACATGAACTAATGTACGTGAATATGGGTTGTAACATGCTTATAGCCATTGATCATTTTATTTGCTTTCTAGGTTAGTTTACATTTTCGCATTTGGATATAATATTTTCTCAAAACTTTTTCAAGTGTTTGGCTTAGCATAATAAGTGATAATTCTCTTACACGCCTAATCGCCTATATATTGTTCTCTATGTGATTCGACCCCGACTCATAGTTGGGTAAATTATATTGCATACGACCGTGTCCATTTACTTTTTAGTAGTGGATTCTGACGTCATCAATGACCTGAAATTCCCAACCTCAGGATAGTGATGGAGCCTAACATCTACTTGCTAGGCAAGCCAATGTTGTTAAACTAATTTTTCAATTTTTAACAATTAACATAGAGTAATGATATTTAACGAGAAATAAACTCAGAATTTAACACAGTGTTAATAGAAGTAACGTGATGCTAACTACTCCAAGAAATTTAGAGTCACTAGTACATGTGAAACTAGAGTACTACATACATGGTCTGAAACAAAGTACAACTATTCGAGACTACATAAACAATAAAATGGAGAAAGAAGGGGGCTTTAGGGTTGCGAACGCCATACAACTATACCTCAAGTCTCCAAATATGGCTGAATCCGAGCAGAACAACACTAGACGCCGCTGGGATCAACACTAGTATTTGCACAAGAAGTGCATAAGTGTAGCGTGAGTACAACCGACCCAATGTACTTCGTATGTGTCGAGCCTAACCTCGACGAGGCTATGATAGGACACCTACTTGAAACTTGTACAGATATATACATAGAGAAATGAAATAACAGGTAGGGCAATTAAAACATTAACTCTGAAGGGACATTCGAAGGGAGAATATCATAAGAGCGACAAGTACAAAATCACCAAATAACATTTTCCAAAATAAGTAACAATGTAACCAAGTAAATCAGCATTCCGAAAATCAAATAAGGCAATGAAATAAAAATGGCACGGCATCACCTTTCGTGTTTTTACTCTCGTCCTCACAAAGTAATATCATAAATAAAATGACACGGCATCACCCTTCGTACTTTTACTCTTACCCTCTCATAATATCATAAATGATGATAATCAATCAAATGCATGACATCACCCATTGTGCCTTAATCCTCATAACCTCTCAATCGATGATAATAAATGCAAATAAGACACGACAACACCCTTCATGCTTTTTACTCTTCCTCTCCAAGCAACAATACAAATCTGGGTTAACAATACAAGGCGGGAAGTAATTTAATTTCAATTATAGTGCCATGACAACAAACTGAACTTTCAAAATTTCCAACATCTTTAAAATTAACAATAAATACAAGGTGAATAATTAAAAAAGTAATAATATATCCTAAGCATGAAAATTATAGTCAATGAAACAACCTAGTACAAGAAATAATTTTCACCCGCATGCTTTAATCCAATGACAACACATATGTACTCATCACCTCACATATACATCGTCCCTATACATAATACACATAGCAAATAGACCAACAAGTCATAATCCATCAAGTCAAGGTTAACCATGACACTTACCTCGCTCTGCAACCAAATCAAGGCACAACCGCGGCTTTTCCTTTAGATTTAGCCTCCAAACCAATCAAATATAGTTCAAATAATTCAAAATAGGCTTTAGAAACTACCCCACTTGTGAAAAAGATTCAATTTTTAATGATTTTGAAAAAAGTCAATAAAAGTTAGGTCCCGCTTGAACAAAACTCGAGATTCGGACCAAAACTCAATCACCCATTCACCATCGATCCGAGTTATGTCATTACTTTCGAATGGGACCTCAATTTTACAAAATTCTCAATTTCTACCCATATCCCTAATTTCTAGCATAGAAAATCATAGATTAATGGTTAAAAATAATAGGTGTTTATGGAAATGTAATGAAACAAGTTAAGATTAACTAACCAATAAAGTGAGGATGAAAAACTTCTTCAAAATCACTTCTAGGGCGAGATCAAACTTGAAAATGGTGAAAATCCCAATTTTCATATATGTTTCGATACCTGAGCGCCAGGTGCTCTTCGCATTTGCGAAGCACCTGACACATTCGCGAAGAATAGCTTCCATGAGGCCTACGCGTATGCGATGTACCCTGCTCATTCGCGAAGGCTTAGCTCCCCCATTGCCTTCGCGTTCGCGAGCCGCAGCCCACGTTCGCGTAGAGTAACCGCCCAGCCTCCCCTAGGTTCCCTCAAAGCTTCGCGTTCGCGGAAAGTTGGTCGCGTTTGTGATGGGTAAGCCCCCCTTCCATTTCACGTTCATGATCAATTCCTCTCGTTCGCGAAGAGTAAATCCGCCCTAGTCCTAATTTTCTCTTTGCGATCGCGAAGCACAAAGCACCAATTATTAGTAACTTCTGAAAAAATAGCAATTCCTAAGTCTGAAATGGTTTGTAGCCTATCCAAAACTCACCCAAGCCCCTCGGGCTCAAAACAAAACATGCACACAATTGTGATAACATCAACCAAACGCGCTCGTGCCATCAAAACACTAAAATAACACCTAGAACTACGATTCAATCATCAAAATACATGAAAATTCAAAGAAAACTCAAGAACTTCTAAAATCACATCCGAGCATCCAAATTCTATCAAACCAACTGTGTTTTGCACCAAATTTTACCGACAAGCTTCGATAGCAAAACAGACCTATACCAAGTCCCAAAATTAAAATCTAAACCCGATAGCATAAAGTCAACCTACGGTCGCACCTAGGAAATTTCAAACCTTTAAATTACTAGCTTTCGGCAAAACAAGTCAAATCAGCCTAAGGACCTACGAATTCAATTTTGCGTATACGTCTAAGTCCAAAATTACGATATAGACCCACAGGGATCTTCAAAATACCAATCTGGTGCCGTTTACATAAAATATTGTCCATAATCAACTCAAGTTATTTTTAAAGCCAAAAATAATAGTTTCTTCAAATTTTTGCATAAAAACTTTTCGAAAAAAGACTCGGACTGTGCACGTAAATCGTAAAATATCAAATGGAGCTAATAGAGGTCTCAAAATACGAAAATAAATGCTAGTAGTCAAAACGACCTATCGGATCATCACAATAAAACTGTACAGGTTGTAGAAAGTATCATTTATAATTCTGGCTTCTTTTACCTCATCGAGGTAACAAATTAATACTTGCTGAGTTTATTGGGCCGTTTGTACTAATGCTACACTCTACACCTAACTATGCAGATCCAGGTGTCGGACCCAATCATCAGTAGCCGAGGCTAGTAGCGGAGTTGATTGCTGAGAGACGAGGTAGAACTGCATTCTTGACCGCAGTCTTAGCGTCTCTATTTTCTTATGTACTGCTATCTTTACTTCAGACAGTACTGTACTTGGTCATTTCAGACTTGTATTTCCGTATTAGAGCTCATGACTCTGTATTAAGCAGTTTCTAGGGATTTATCATGTATTAGCAATGTTTTGTTATGTTGAGGCTTCTGATTTATGTTATTTCTACAATTTCGTTATTATAGTACTTTATTATTATGGCCGGCTTGCCTAGCAAATGTATTAGGCGCCATCACAACGGATTAGAATTTTGGATTGTGACAGACACCCACTTAATCTTTCTTTGCACGTGTCACTCAATTTGCAGCCTTATGTTAAACAAGCATTACCCTCCCTGTCCAACAATTATATACCTCCTATTAGACACAGTTCTCTAAGCACTTCCATCTCTAACACATAATTTGGAAGGTATATTATATCAATTTAAAATTTAATATCTAGTTATAATATTTTAATGTACTGTTGTATAAGCGATGCATTGGCATATATTCTCGAAACTCTGTTTTGTTTACACAAACTTTGGTCATTCAAAGCAAATCAAGAGTATAGCATGACCAACATGATAATAAAATGTTGCTAATTACTGGCAATTCTACACACATAAATTGTTAAGTAGAGATGGGAACACGTGGGGACGTGAGGGGTACAAAGTTAGGCAAGGGAGCTACTGTGCGAGAAATGAGTAATTTGATCAAGGCACATAAAAATTTGCACGGTAGCTACAGTAATGCCCTTCCTTAGCTAGTTAATAACGATGCTAATGTTATCAGAATTAATGATTAACACGCAAAAGCAGATTAGTGCCGCATAACAACTTGAAATCATAACCTTTTTAGCATTACTATATATTAAGTGGTCATTTCATTATGAGGACTAGGAGAATATTTCTATAAAAAGTTTCGCATAAAATAAGAAATGTTTTATTGGAGAAACCAGAAAACATAAGTCCCACATATTTAATGTTTTGTTTAATTGATTGGGGTATGAAAATATGATTACCAAATACACTAATGTAATGTTTAATTTGCGATATTAACTAAGACCCATAATAGTTTATGTAAAAATCTATATGTTATTTCAGTGGAAGAGCAAGGATTTTAATTATAGAAATTAAAAATATAAATAACTAAATACACAAATAAGCTTAAATATTATTTTCACGTGTCGTACAACATAACCTTTTGTTGGACAATTGTTACCCTTCTACTTATGTTACTTCTTTTGAGTTTTCTTATAGATGTGCCTATTTAGCTCTTTTTACATATAATACTAATAATAACTCTAAGAACTAGAAAGAAACCTGAAGAATGAACTGCCATATCTTCTGCTTAATCTTTTACGTTAAAGGCATGTATGAAGAGAAACTCGTCCTCCATCTATACTATTTTGTATCTATTATATTTGGATTAAATTTGTAGTGCCCATCTAATACCTAAAGGAGCTGAAATAGACCCAACAATATCTTTGGGAGTTTGAAACGAAAATTTAATTATACCGCTATGACAATAAAAATGAGATAGTACAACTTTATTGCCTTATCTATGCAATTGAGCCCACGCATAACACGGGCTAATCGTAATTAGTCCATAAAAAAACACAAGAATTAGCCGTTCTAAAGTTTACTACTTTCACAAAATCTAGCAAAAGTTATAGAGGGCGTTTGACAATTAAATTCATGCAAAGATTCGAAAACAATCAATACGGAATTAGGCTAAAGAGTCGAGAATTTAATATTTGCCCTTCATCAAGACGCAATATATAAATAAGCCTGCACGCTGCGACAACTCAAACCATTTCCAATATTGCCTCACAAGTCAGTAATGCCCTTTCCTCTCTCAAACGTTCATTGTCTTTATCTCCCTTCCCCAACTCTCAGAAGAATGAAAAATGATTAAAAATTAAATTAGAAAATGCAAGTCATAATTACATCAAGTCACAGGCTTTTCTGCCATCTTCATCAACTTAAGAGTCCTACATCATTGTCTGCACAACAAGCGGAGTTTAAAAAACATGGACCCGGTAAGTTACTTTTTCTATGCAGGATTTAACTTATATCTACTAACACTGCAAAGAAATGGAGTTTACACTAACTTGGATCCCTTACGCGAATTATCCCTTCATTCTAAGTTATGTGAACCTATTTGATTAGGCACATCGGTAAAGAAATAAAGGAGGACTTTTAAAATTTGTGGTCGTAAACAAGCCATAATATTTATATGACTATAATCTTTTGAAACTTGTGGTGTTAAATATGTTAGAGTATTTATGTAGCTACAAAAGTTTCTCACTGAGGGAATAATTGGAAGGTTAAGTTTTATGAAATTCCAATTTAAAAAGAAGTCATTCTTTTTTGAATGGACCAAAAAAGAAATAAGTTCATAGTACAAAATTTCATATGATGGATTGGAACTTAGATGTAAACATATTTCCCACTGTTATGGAATGGTTGATTTCTTTTAGTAATAGAATTTCAGAACATGTTGAGTCGAAATTGTTCTCTGTCCTGTACTTTTGTCTTTCATTCGGCCCGCTTGTGAGAAGAAACTCAATCTCCAACAGTTTAGTTTTTAATTAATTTTAATCAGAAAATTGTCTTGTTTTGCACTTTTCGTCTTTGAGTTAGTAATAAAGTACGCAAATGGTATTATGATGAAGATATCACGCTTCACCTAGGTTATTCATTCAAAATTTCAAATTTAATTTTAGCTTGAACAATTACTGAGAAGTAGCATCTGTCCGATAATTTTTCAACCTAAAAGTTTTATTTTTGAAAATAAACAAAAACAATGTCCAGCACTAATTTATTAACCTGCATTTGCTCATAATGACTAGCTTACCTTATTGTCTCTTATG
This sequence comes from Nicotiana tabacum, assembly GCF_000715075.1. Classification (NCBI taxonomy): domain Eukaryota; kingdom Viridiplantae; phylum Streptophyta; class Magnoliopsida; order Solanales; family Solanaceae; genus Nicotiana; species Nicotiana tabacum. Next base: position 31,517,115 of record NC_134084.1, read on the forward strand.
CTATAGATCACCAATTATTAATATATCACAGCAAACCTCCTTTTGAATTTAATGGTCAGCGGATCATGCATGGGCCAGACCTAATTATCTCCCAAAGATTTTTCTTACTCTGGTTCAACTTTTGGGGCCTCCTGATTGTCTTTATGTATAGGCTTTAACCAAAACGCACTTTCGATGGTTGAATCTTGAACTCGCCTTTATATGATTACTAACATTTCCCTCCTATTTCGATGAGGAATTTTCTGAAGAAAAACTTCAAAATGAACCCCCTTTCAAGTTCAACATTTGTACGTCATTATAAAGCTGGCAGACCTTACTCTTTCAACTATCCAAATTTAAAATTCAAATATATTTTGTATATCAAAGGCACTTAGCCAATAAAGTACAAAAATATCTGAATTTTAATATTTAAACTCTGAGTTTCACTTCGTACAGAAAATGTAGCTGATTTTTTATCATAACAATTCAACTCACCAAGCTGTTTGAATTTTAGAGCCATTATAAACATATGAATTTTAGAGCTATATAATATTATATAGATTAGCGTCAGTGGCGAAGTCAAGATTTTTACTAAGGGGTGTTGCTTATAGTGGAAAATATAATAGTTCGTCGCAGGCAAGAACAAACCTGTGTCACGGGGAGTCAACAGTGAAAAAAATTTGGACAAGAATAGCTCCGCTCCTGAGCGGGAGATACAAGCCCAGTTTTATAAATAAACTGGGCTAAAGTGTTGTATGTATGTGGGTGACAGTTGTCGTATGCGGGTACTACGAGGCCCACGACTGTCATTTACTTACCCCTTGTTATCTCAATAGTAGTATAACTAATTAATTACTATGCCGTTTCATTTTTATTTGATATATTTACAGGAAATTGGTTGTTCCAAACTGAAGGCTCACTTCTATATAAACCACTTCGTCTCAATTGTGCACCTAGCGATGCAAGTTATCTCGGTATGATCATTTCAACTGTGCAAGATATATAATACATTAAACAATTGCCTAAGGAATTGTTCACAACCACAAAGCAAGTTTTGATAAATCAGCTACACGCACTTTTTGCAGGTAATGTGATTGAGTACTTAGAATCTAATCGCTCAAACAACTCCGAAGAAAAGGATATTCAGGTGATAAAGAAAATTTTGCCTTAGCATGACTTCTCTTAAATTGGTGACAGAAGTGTTATTTTACGGGGCAAATATATTTTTGAAAAATATTTTCGGATGTTGTGATTGGTGGGTGAAAATAATTTATCTATACTATATTAAAAGCACGAAGCCCCTTAGCGAAATATCGTTCGCCTTTTTAATTACCCTTTTAAAATATGTTTCGTATTGGACAAAATTGTAATTTAAATTACAATCCTAATTTTTAGGACTTTAAAATCAACTACAATTTTGTTTATTTAGCTTTTCCTTATTGAACTAGGTAGAAAATCCTAATATTTAGCCTTTAAAATCAATAAGAGTTTTTCCTTATATAAATTTTCTTATATAAACGTTAGAAACTGCTATTATTTAGCTAAGTTATACAAGTCAAAAACACAATGCTTTTAATAACACAAAAGATCCAAAGCTTACATATGATTTGTTTATTGAAAATAGAATTCTTATTACATAAAGTTATAATTACTGTTGAATATCTTAAGGAGTTGAATTAACAAAAAGACTAAGTTACTTCTTTAATATTGAGAGCAAATAATTAAATCTTTGAAATAATTAATTAGCAAAAGAATTCAAATCAATTTTTTTTTTTCAAATTTATCATATAAGTAAAATTATTTAACAAGTTGAAAAACTCTTAAGATACATAAACTTATTTTTTATAAGAAGTGCACTAGCGGTGAAAGAAATAAAAACTAAAGCAGAATCGATTATAGTGATAAAAATATAAATTTGAAGAAATAAGGATAAAATAGTAGAAGACAAAATATATTATAAATGAGTTGTCAGTTTATTTTGCTTTTTTTCTTGTGTTCAGTAAAAATGGACAATGGTTGTATACTTTTTTATATTATGTTATTCATATTAAAATATTTATTCAACATAAATCATTTATTAAAAATTTACATTGTCGTTACCAATCGTGTAGGATATATACGCCAACCTTTTTCATTCTCAAATTCATAATAGACTAAAAGATTCATTTTTTTTTAAGTTTTGTTATTTGACAAATCTATAAAAATTATGATAAAGGTATTTTTATGTTTTGTGTTTAGTATTAGGTCAGATTAATAACAATAATTTTCATAAGATATTTCACCATCAATCTTCATAAATCACAATAAGACATTGTGAATTTTTATGCGCTAAGATTCTTCGTTTTTTTTGGTCAAAAGTATCTTCATTTTTTGAGATAGGTACATGGAAAAAATTATCATTTCAGGATTTTTTTAACTTTTATTTTATATAATTTAAACAAATATAATACTTACATGTTATTTTTAAAATTATGTATTTAATGATATGGATACACGCGCAAAGCGCATATTCTAAACTAGTATTTAAAAAAGATATATTTGGATAAAAAGGCTAGTACATTTCTTTTAAAAAAAAAAACAATACGACATTTTAAAATGAAATCATAGCATAATTGTTTGTCTGAATAGGTAAACAGAAAAATACAGATCAAAAGTTTGACAGAAGAGATCAAACATATGTTGAATTCGATGGAGGATGGAAGGTCAAGTGTCTTAGCCTATGAAACAGCTTGGGTTTCCTTTATTCCGAATACTACTAATAATCAGAGACCTATGTTTCCATCTTGTCTTGAATGGATTATAGACAATCAACTTTGTGATGGTTCATGGGGAGAGGAGATTGTATTATGCATATATGATCGACTCTTGAACACACTAGCATGCGTTGTTGCATTGACATTATGGAACACATGCCTTCATAAGAGAAACAAAGGTGAACTTAAAACTTATATTTCTTCATCTTCGTGCAAATATGTTACTCTCTCCGTTATAATTTATATTTATGTGAACCTATATTACTAGGCATGAAGTTTAAAAAAAAAAGACTTTTGAAACATGTAGTCCTAAACAAGTCATAATAGTTGTGTGAATATAATTCTTTTGAAACCTATCATCTTAAACGTATCAAATTTGTGTGTTTGTGTGGCTCTAAAAGCCTTTTATTAAGGGTATAGTGGAAAGTTCAAGTTAAATTATTTTCAAATTTGAAAAGGATTCATTATTTTTGGAACGGACTAAAAGAAATAAATTCAAATAAACTAGAACAGAAGGAGTACTATATATTACTCAGTATTTAACATGATTTTTACGTTATTCTCGTCGAATTTAAGTTATATGCATACACTTTCTCCTAACACATTTACACAATCAAATCGCTCAGGTATTTATAGGGAAATTTTCGTGATAAGCATTAATTTGTCGGCAACTTTATAAAAATAGTAATGGATTGAATAGCCTAAATAACATTCTAATTACTTACACCAAACCAAATAGTTTATTCTAGTAAAATATCGAGTACTTATAAAATTTTACTAGTTTCGTAAGCTCCTTAGCTTTTAGTATCTAACCAATACTTGCATGCTTACAATGGGCCATTCTTGTTTCCTAGGAGTGATCTTTATCAAAGAAAACTTAATGAAGCTAGAGACGGAGGAAGTTGAACATATGACTTGTGGATTTGAACTTGTGTTTCCTGCTCTCCTTGAGAAAGCGAAACAATTAGGCATTGACATTCCGTATGATGCTCCAGTGTTAAAGGATATTTATGTAAGGAGAGAAGTAAAGTTTACAAGGTAAATTCACTACTCCTTTTTCATCTTAGCGTTATCCTAATAACTTCAATTGGCACGAACGTGGATCCAAGATTTTAATTTACCGGTCCAATCTATAAGATTTCAGCATCATAGTCATTGTACTTTTTTCTTATGGATTCAGAATGTAATATTTATTGAAATTACGGTAAAGGTCCAAATATGCCCTTGTGCTATATGAAATTGAACACAACTACCCTTCGTTAATACTTTAGCCCATATATGCCCTTACCATCACATAGTTGGTCCATTTATGCCCTAGCAGTCACATAGTTGGTTCATATATGTCCTTTTCGAAACGGAATCCACCCAAACTAATTAGCTCTTTCTTTAATTGTACTAAAGTACATTACAAACACTATTTCCTTTTTATTTGTACTTTTTTTCCTTTACCGTTCTCTTTTCTTTCTTCTTTTTTCTTTTCTTCTCTTTTTTTTCCTTTTTCTTTCTCCCATATCCGATTTCCTCCATTGGTGATGCCTTCTCCATTTTCGTTACCAATTTTACGTGATTTTATTCCTAAAAATCAAACCTACACCACCAAAATCTTCATAGCGAGAAGGCTCTGGTTCTTCTGAAAAGAAGGAGATGAAAATTGTTGGAGAAATTTCGATGGTGTTAATTTGGTGAAGGTGGGATATGGTTATTCAAATTTTGAAGGTGTTGTTCACTGTGGAGCTTCAAATCTGAAGGGAACATGACCTTTAAAATCCGAATAACCATATCCTACCTTCACCCAATTAACACCACCGAAAACATTTCTCCGACAATTTTCATCTCCTTTATGTCAGAAGAACTTGTGGGGTTTGTGATATTAAAATTAGCAGGAATTCATGAGTTTTGTCAAGTGAAATTGGTGAAGAAAATGGAGAAGGCATCAGCAATAGAGGAACTCGAATATGGGAGAAAGAAAAAGAAAAAAAAAAGAGAAGAAAAAACAACAAAAGAAAAGAGAAAGGTAAAGAAAAAAAGGTACTAATAAAAAGGAAATAATATTTGTAATACACTTTAGTATAATTAACGAAAGAGCTAATTAGTTTGGATGGATTCCCTTTCAAAAAGGGCATATATTGACCAACTATGTGAGGGTAAGGGCATACATGAGCTAAAGTATTAACGAAGGGCAAATGTGCTCAATTTCGTATAGTACAAAGGCATATTTGGACCTTTTCCGTTGAAATTATAGTGATTTTTCACAAATATATCTATATTCCGTAAAAAAAAATTTATTAGATTTAATTGTTGAACCCATTGGTCAGAGGATCCTTCCTTCCGTGAATAATATACATTTTTGTTTTGTAGAATTCCTAAAGATGTTATCCATACGATTCCGACAACAGTGTTGTTTTCATTAGAAGGATTAAGGGACGACTTGGACTGGCAAAGGCTTTTGAAGCTTCAAATGCCTGATGGTTCATTCTTAACATCCCCTGCTTCCACTGCCTTTGCATTCATGGAAACAAATGATGAAACGTGTTTGGCATATCTTCAAAACGTTGTTCAAAAGTGTAATGGAGGAGGTACCTAGAATATTCCTTTGTCCAATAATGTTACATAACATGAACAATTTCGAAAAATTGTACTACTTCTGTTTCAATTTATGTAAAAGCATTTCATTTTATGTCTAATTACAAGCTTTTAAGCAACACAAATAACGTTTAAGCAATACAAATAGAATGATAAGACCACAAGTTTTAAATAACGTTTACATCCTTACATGCAATATGTTTAGCGCGACAATACCCACTCGACATAGTAACGCGACTTTGGGCGATTGATCGATTACAACGCCTTGGAATCTCTTATTATTTTGCGGAAGAGTTCAAGGAACTTTTGGATCATGTGTTCAGGTAAACAAGGAGCAATATAATTCTTCTCCATTTGCTTCACACTATTAAGAGTATGAAATTATCAATTTTGAGCAATTTATGTGACAAGTCTTATTTATTGTTGAACTACAGATACTGGGACGAGGAGAATGGAATTTTCTGTGGAAGGAATTCAAACTTTTTTGATGTTGATGATACATGCATGGCTATAAGGTTGCTAAGGTTACATGGGTATGATGTTAGTCCAGGCAAGTCAATGGAAAATGAGTTCCTCAGTGATTTCGCAATACTATAAGTCGCAATAATGAACCATTCAAAATATCTAAAAAGCATATGAAAAAATCACGGTCACAAAAAAACTCGTTTGACTCTCAAAATTCGAACTCTGCCAAATACAATAGCATTTACTGGTGGCTTAATCTATTTTTTTATTATCTGTCACAGAAGCGCTAAACAATTTTAAAGATGGTGATCAATTCTTTTGCCAAAGAGGTGAAGTGGACGGGTCACCATCACATATGTTTAATCTCTATAGATGTTCCCAAGTATTATTCCCAGGAGAAAAGATACTTGAAGAGGCAAAGAATTTCACTTACAACTTCTTACAGCAATGTCTAGCAAACAATCAATGCTTAGACAAATGGGTCATAGCCAAGGACATCCCCGGGGAGGTAAATAATGAGCAAAGATTTTAAGTTCTACATGTAATCATCCATAGAAAATGCGATTAGCAACATGGAAAATATGGGAAATTAACTACCTGTTAGAATACCTTACAACACACTAATAGTAAAATTCTTTACGCATGCAGTACATATAAGTTAAATCCATGAGAAATAAACTACTCATTTTGAAGAACTGCAATATGCGATACTCTTTATGTTTTACCTTGCATATTTTACCAAAAATCTTGTAAAACATTCATTTATAGATAAGGTATGCACTTGAATTTCCATGGTATGCTAGCTTGCCTCGGGTGGAAGCTAGGCTTTATATAGAACAGTATGGTGGTGCAGATGATATTTGGATTGGCAAAACGTTATTCAGGTAACACTTTTATTTTCTAGTCAATAAACTGTTCTATGTTAGTTTTCATTTGATTTTACTATACATAAGTAGTTACACAAATAAGAGAGTATTTAACTTGGTAAAACTACAAAATTATAGTCTAACCAACTCTTGTCTCTTGGTACTTCAAACAAATAAATGTTATCATAATTGCCTCAGGAAGACTTAAATTGATGTGTGTGATTATCTCATCTAAATTTCAATTTGGTAAAGACCACAATTTTATTTGCTTAATTTGTCTAATTAGTTCTGTATACTCACCTCACCAGCGGAAATGATTTTTCTTCTGGCCAAGCATGTGAAAAGTTTTCTTCAATAACAGGTGTCGGTGAAATTCAAATTTAGGATCTTTGCATGTTATAATGCTATGTTTATGTCACGACCCTAAACTCGGACCCGATCGTGATGGCGTCTCTCATGAAGACAAGGCCATCCGATACTTTTCCATTTCAATTTTAAGAAATTAAACAATAAGTGTTAAGTCTTAAACACGATAAAATCCCAAATGATAAGTAGTGAACATTACAGTTTGCGGAAATAAAACTCAACATAGTCTGGTACCGGGGTGTCACCAGTCATGAGAATCTATCAATTTAATACAAGTCTGAAGTGTCTACAAAGCTATTATAGAATCGCTGAAAGAGAATGAAATGAGATAAAGGGGGGAAGCACTGGGCTGCGGACACCGAGCAGCTACCTCGTGAACTCCGAAATCTGTCGGGAGCTCTCAACTCTCGCAAGCAGGATCTGCAATGCCTGAATCTGCACACGGAGTGCAGGGAGTAATGTGAGTACTCCAACTCAGTGAGTAATAATCATAAATAAAGACTGAGAAATATGAAATCACGTAAGCACATAACAAGCTATAAGGAAGTAGTAAAAGCCAGCAAAATAGTGAAACAATACAGATGTGTAAAATCACTAAGTTCAGTTTAAACTTCATAAAATGTCTTTTTAACAAGTTAAGCAAGTAAGTGACAGGCAATTAGGAAAGATAAACACATAAAGGATCGCCCCTCGGGCACAGTGACAACAAATCCGCCTCTCGGGCAATATCTCAGAAACAATACCAGCCCTTTCGGGCTATATATCACATCACAATGGGTACCCGCGATTACTGGGGGTGTGCAGACTTCTGGAGGGGCCCCTTACAGCCCAAGCGCAATATCAAGCCATCTCGTGGCATCATCACTAGGCTCTCAGCCTCATATCAACAAGCTACCTCGCGGCGTACAAATCTCATGCCCTCGGCCTCAAAATCATAATCCGGTGTTTCCTCACAACATAGGCCCTCGGCCTTACTTAGTCAAAAATCCTCACAAGCCACTCGGATAATAGTAAAACATGATTCTCAGCCCAAAGTATCATTTAATAGATTATTTAAGTGTTAAAACAGAGTAAACATGGTTGAGTTATGAAAAATAGTAGAATATAACATGACTGAGTTCAAGTATAAAGTCAAAATAGTGAGAAAATATCAATAAAAATCCCCTAAGGATTCAAATAGTTGGCACGAGGTCCAAATATGGGATTACGCCCAAAACATGATGATAGCAAATAGATTTCAGTCAAATACGCGGTAAAATAGTCATTTGGGACGGACTAAGTCACAATCCCCAACAGTGCATGACCCCACACTCGTCATCAAGCATGTGCGTCACCTCAATATAGAAAACGTTGTGTAATTCGGGGTTTCATACCTTTAGGACATCATTTACTATCATTACTCACCTCGATCCGGTCCAAACTCTAGCCTGCAAGGCCTTTGCCCTCACAAATCGACCTCCGGATGCTCCAAATCTAGCCACAATCAGTATATAATCATTAAAATATGCTAAGGGAATAAAGCCCACTCGAGAATATCCAATTTCCATCAAAAATCTCAAAATTGCTAAAATCCGGCCCCCGGGCCCACATCTCGGATTCCAATAAAATTTACATCAATAGGTTCCTTATCTTCCCACGAGTTCATACATATCAAAAGTACCAAAATCCAACCACAAACGACCCCTTAAATCCCAAATCCTAGGTCTCCAATTACAAGCCCTAGTTCTTCAATGCTATGCTTAAATTCCATGATTAATTAGGTAGAATTCACACAAGAATCGAGCATTGAGTTCAAAAATCTTACCTCCAAGTGTTATCTCTTGAATTCCTCTTCAAATCCTCTCACAAATCTCCAAAATTACCCAAAAATGGTGAAAGTTAGCCCTAAAATCGTGGACAATGGTTTTTTAAACATTATGTCCAGGCATCAAAAACCTTTTTCGCGAACGCGGTCAAAGCCTCGCGTTCGCGAAGCACAAACTCAAGTTTACCAATGCTTCCTTCATCGCGATCGCGACTATCACTAAGCGAACGCGAAAGATTGACTTTATCACTCACTACGAACGCGACACCACATCCTCGAACGCGAAGAACAAACACCCTGGACCCTGCTGCTCACTTTCCTTCTATGCGAACGCGGCATGAACCTCGCGAACGCGATACACAACACCCCAGCCCTTTGCGAACGCGGAGCCTTCATCACGAACGCGAAGGCTAATTCCTCAACCTCACTCGCTAACCCTTCGCGAACGCGGACCTACTCGTGAACGCGAAGGTCAATTTTCCTGCAACCTTTCAACAGTTTTTTTGCAACTTTTCAAAACATGAAATGGCCCGATTGACTACCCGAAACTCACCTGAGGCCCTCAGGACCTCAACCAAACATGCCAACATATCTCATAACATCATTCAAACTTGTTCTAACCTTCGAAGCACTCAAAACAATATCAAAATACCAAATTTGCATCGAATTCAAGCCTAAAAATTCCAAAATCTTCTAAATTACGCTTTTGATAAAAAACACAACCAAACCACGTCCGAATGCCCTGAAATTTTGCACACACATTTAAAATGACACAACGGAACTGCTGCAACTTCTGAAATTCCAATCCGACCCTTATTTCAAAATCTTACTTACCAACCGGAAAAGTCAAAATCTCAATTTCGCCAATTCAAGCCTAAACCTTCCACGGACCTCCAAAATGCATTCCGATCATGCTCCTAAGTCCCAAATCACCTAACGGAGCTAACCAAATCATAAAATTTCCAATCCAAGATCATAGACAAACAAGTCAAAACTTGATCAAACCTTTCAAATTTCAAGCTTCATACTAAGAATTGTTCTTCCAAATTCCTTCTGATTACCCTGAAAACCAAAACCAACGATTTACATAAGTCATAATACATCACACGGGGATATTTATGCCCGAGAACTGGCGAGCGAAGTGCAAAAGCAAAATGACCGGTCGGGTCGTTATAGTTTAACTGTGTGATCATACCATAAAAAATTCATGTGATTAGACATAACACACTCAAATTTATTTAATGACGCCTTGAGGGCCAATATTTATCTAATTGGCTTCAGTGCCAATATATATATATATATATATTTAAAATTATGGGATCATGTTACTATTTGTCGCAATTTTAGTAGATTTCTATGCAAAATTTATATTTACATCGAAAGTGTTGAATGGCAGAAATCCCACATCATTGAAGTACCAATTTTGGTTGGTACTTCACCCTATAAAAGGAGGCCTAATGTTTAGGATTTAAACACACCTCTCATTTGCTTTCTTATCTTCTTAAGGCATTTGTATCTTCTCTCTTTAGTATTATTTCACTTGTATTTTTGAAGTGGAATAAAATATTGGTTGTGTCCGAGGAGTAGGCAAAATAGCCGAACCTCGTAAATTCTGGTGTTCCTTTTATTGTTGCTTTATTGTCTTATTTATTATTTGGTGGCTGTCATAATTTTTGGTATAGTAGTTGTGACTTATTCACACTATATACATTTGGCTTCCGCATAAATTGGTATCAGAACCAAGGTACTTTCTAAGTATGCTCTGTGGTTGCAGCATAGTCTGATCTTCCACATCAGAAAAGAGTTATCTTGATAATTGAGTCAAGGTTCAGTCTGAGTATGCTCTGTGGTTGCAGCTTAGTCTGATCTTCCACACTAGAAAGGAAATAATCTTGATTTTTGTCGTCAACTATTAAATAATATTTGTGTCAAATATGAGAGACAATAAACAAGAAGAATCTACATCAAGTGTCAACAATACGTCATCATTGGCATCTTCGCTTATGACAAGAATTGTGTCAAATGCGAAATTTGCGGTAGAAATTTTTGACGGATCAGGATATTTTGGGATGTGGCAAGGCGAGGTTCTAGATGTCCTTTTTCAACACGGGCTAGATCTTGTCATTGAAGACAAAAGACCAAATGTTATTGGAGAAGAAGATTGGAGAATTATCAACCGTGTTGCTTGCGGTACCATTCGATCCTACCTTGGTAGAGAGCAGAAATATCCATACACAAAGGAAGCTTCTGCAAGTAAATTATGGAAAACACTGGAGGATAAATTTTTGAAGAAAAACAATCAAAATAAATTGTACATGAAGAAGAGACTGTTTCACTTCACCTATGTTCCTGGTACCACGATGAATGAACATATCACCAGTTTCAATAAGTTGGTCACAGATTTGCAAAATATGGATACAACTTATGATGATGGTGACTTGGCCTTGATGTTGTTGGCGTCACTTCCTGATGAGTACGAGTACCTTGAAACTACTCTACTCCATGGAAATGACGAAGTTTCTCTCAGAGAAGTTTGTTCGGCTTTGTACATCTATGAACAAAGAAAGCGAGAAAAACAGAAGGGCGGAGAAGGAGAAATACTATTTGTAAGGGGTCGTCCTCAAAATTAAACGAGAATAAAGAAGGGAAGATCCAAGTCAAGATCCAGACCCAGCAAAGATGAATGTGCCTTTTGTCGAGAAAAGGGGCACTGGAAGAAAGACTGTCCGAAGTTGAAGAATAAGGCCAAACATAACAATGGAAAGGCCATTATGGATTCAAATGTAGCTGATTGTGATGATTCAGACTTCTCATTAGTTACAACAGAGTCATCAACATCATCAGACATATGGTTGATGGACTCGGCTTGTAGCTATCATATGTGTCCCAATAGGGACTGGTTCGTGGAATTTCAAGAAGGAAAATATGGAGTCATCCACACAGCGGACAACAGCCCTCTTACCTCATATAGAATTGGTTCAATACGATTAAGGAACCATGATGGAATGATCAGAACATTAACAGATGTTCGATATGTACCGGATTTGAAGAAGAATCTCATCTCTGTAGGAGCACTAGAATCAAAAGGGTTCAAATTCATTGCAGAAAATGGAGTGATGAGAGTATGCTCTGGTGCACTAGTGGTAATGAAGGCCAATCGGAAGAACAATAACATGTACCGTTATCGCGGTAGTACAATTATTGGGACAGCGATAGTAACATCCAGTGACGACAAAGAGGCAGAAGCAACCAAGCTATGGCATATGCGCTTGGGACATGCTGGAGGAAAATCCTTGAAAACTCTATCAGATCAAGGATTGTTAAAAGGAGTAAAGACTTTCAACTTGGAGTTTTGTGAGCATTGTGTCAAAGGGAAACAGACAAGGGTTAAATTTTGTACAGCGATCCATAATACTAGAGGCATTTTGGATTATGTACACTCTGATGTTTGGGGTCCTTCCAAAACACCTTCATTGGGTGGGAAGCACAATTTTGTAACCTTTGTTGATGATTTTTACCGAAGAGTGTGGGTGTATACAATGAAAAGCAAAGATGAAGTGCTGGGAATTTTTCTCAAATGGAAGACGATGGTGGAGAATCAAACAGGCATGAGGATCAAGTGTATTCGCACAGACAATGAAGGTGAATACAAAAATGATCATTTCAATAAGGTCTGTGAAAATAATGGCATCGTCCGACACTTCACTGTTAGACATGCACCACAACAGAATGGAGTGGCAGAACGTATGAACCGGACCTTGCTGGAGAAGGTACGGTGTATATTGTCCAATGCTGGCTTGGGCAAATAATTTTGGGCTGAGGCAATTACATATGCATGCCACCTCGTTAATCATCTATCATCTGCTGCTATTGATGGCAAGACACCATTTGAAAAATGGTATGGAAAGCCTGCTGTAGATTATGACTCTTTGCACGTGTTTGGCTCAACTGCATATTATCATGTGACAGAGTTAAAATTGGATCCAAGGGCAAAGAAGGCTATTTTTATGGGAATTACTTCTGGAGTCAAAGGATATCGCTTATGGTGTCCTATGACAAAGAAAGTAATATACAGCAGGGATGTTACCTTTGATGAATCTGCTATGGTAAATAAGGTAACAAAAGATACCAAACAAAATGAAGGTGCTTCTAAGCAGGTGGAGTTTGAGGGAAATTTTTTTTTCCTACACAAGAAGCAGAGGAGGAGACAAATGAAGATTATCCTCTGGAAGGAGAGCCAGTAGAGGAGATTCCAACTCAGGAACCTCAACAACAACTTGAATCAATAGCAACTAGTAGGCCAAAAAGGACAATAACGAAACCTGTTCGTATCATAGAGATGGTTGCTTGTGCAACCTCAATTGTAGCTGATGATGTTCCTACCACTTATAAAGATGCAGTCCAAAGTTTAGAAGAAGATAAGTGGAGGATTGCCATGAATGATGAAATACAGTCCCTTCATCAGAATCATACATGGAGATTGGCCAATCTCCCAAAGGGAAAGAAAGCAATTAGGTGCAAATGAGTATTTGCAAAGAAGGAAAGATTTCCTAACCAAGTAGATATTCGCTACAAAGCAAGATTGGTGGCCAAAGGATATGCTCAAAAGGAGGGAACTGATTACAATAAAGTATTTTCTCTAGTTGTAAAACATTCCTCCATTAGAATTATGTTGGCTTTGGTAGCACAATTAGATTTGGAACTAGTTCAGATGGATGTAAAAACTGCTTTTTACATGGAAACTTGGAGGAGGAAATCTACATGACTCAGCCAGAAGGATTCAAAGTTGCTGGAAACGAAAATATGGTGTGCAAACTTGAAAAATCGTTGTACGGATTGAAACAATCTTCTAAACAATGATACAAGCGATTTGACGAGTTTATGTTGCGACAAGGGTACAAGAGAAGCAAATACGATCATTGTGTGTATTTGCGCAAGCTTAAAGATGGTTCCTTTGTATATCTTCTCCTATATGTTGATAGCTTCCAAGAATTCAGAAGAAATTGATAAGTTGAAGATTCAACTGAATAAGGAGTTCGAGATGAAGGATCTGGGTGAGGCAAAGAAAATTCTTGGCATGGAGATAATAAGATATAGACGTTCAAAGAAACTCTGTTTATCTCAGAAAGAATATTTGAAAAGAGTACTACAACGTTTTGGCATAGATGAAAAGACTAAGCCAGTTAGTACTCCACTTGCTCCCCATTTTAAGCTAAGTAATACTATGTCGCCAAAGGATGAAGCTGAACGAGAGTATATGTCAAAGGTACCATACGCAAATGTTGTTGGTAGCTTGATGTATGCAATGGTCTGTACGAGACCTGACATTTCACAAGCTGTTGGAGTTATTAGCAGATATATGCATAATCCAGGAAAGGAGCATTGGCAAGCTGTGAAGTGGATTCTACGGTATATTCATAATACTGTAGATGTTGGGTTCGTTTTTGAGCAGGAATGCAATCAGTCTGTAATTGGATATTGTGACTCAGATTTTGCGGGTGATCTGGACAAACGAAGATCAACTACTGGTTATGTGTTTACTTTTGCAAAGGCACCAGTTAGTTGGAAGTCTACTTTGTAGTCAACAGTTGCTTTGTCTACAACAGAGGCAGAGTACATGGCTATTACAGAGGCTGTGAAGGAGGCAATTTGGCTTCAAGGGTTGCTAAAGGAGCTTGGTGTTGAACAAAAAAAATCACAATTTTTTGTGATAGTCAAAGTGCTATTCAATTAGCGAAGAACCAAGTTTATCATGCAAGGACGAAACACATTGATGTTCGGTATCATTTTGTATGAGAAATCATAGAAGAAGGTGGAGTCACAGTGAAGAAAATTCATACTACAGAGAATCCTGCTGATATGCTAACAAAAGTGGTAACTGCGGTCAAGTTTCAACATTGGTTGGATTTGATCAACATTGTTGAACACTGAAGATTGAAGATGAAGACACAACTAAAATTTTGTTATTGAGAGAAAATTGAAGATATGAAATTTTGCCAAGGTGGAGATTTGTTGAATGGCAGAAATTCCACATCGGTGAAGTACCAATTTTGGTTGGTACTTCACCCTATAAAAGGAGGCCTAATATTTAGGATTTAAACACACCTCTCATTTGCTTTCTTATCTTCTTAAGGCATTTGTATCTTCTCTCTTTAGTATTATTTCACTTGTATTTTTGAAGTGGAATAAAATATTGGTTGTGTCCGAGGAGTAGGCAAAATTAGCCGAACCTTGTAAATTCTGGTGTTCCTTTTATTGTTGCTTTATTGTCTTATTTATTATTTGGTGGCTATCATAATTTTTGGTATAGTAGTTGTGACTTATTCACACTATATACATTTGGCTTCCGCAACAGAAAGATCTGCCCCTGCCACACACAAACTGTTAGGATTGAAAAATCAGGTGTCATGCGGAAGCTAGCAAAGCAAACCTTCAACGACGATAAATCCAACAACAAAAGAGAAATATACCAAAAGAGACACAAACATTTCACGTGATTTGGTCAACTGACCTAAGTCCACAAATGGAGATAAGCAATCCACTATATAAAAGAGAGTATAAAATATCGAGAGAACAACCTCACGAAGAGACAAACACAAGTGATACACTAACACTACACGACTCTCAAATCCCATATGGCTACATTGTGGATGCTACTGAATGAGAAGGATGAATCTTCAATTAAGAGAACTCCAAAGCTTTTCCTACAAGAAAAGATACTAGCTAAATATGAGAGATTTGTAATTTTCTTCTACATGAAGAAAAATCCAATTAAGGTAAACATGTTGCCCTTTACTTCAACAAATAGAAAAATCAAATATGATGAGAAATTATGGCAAACCTCTAACACAAACGGCTAGCATTAAGGTTTTAGGAGCAATCCTAAGTTACACATAATAAAGTCGAAAACGCCCAAAGTATGTGGTTGCCTAATTGGAAATTTGTTAATCTTTTGCCCATGCAGAATGCCCGATATCAGCAACAATGTTTATTTACAAGCTGCAAAATTGGATTACAATAGATGCCAAAGTCAACATCGATTTGAATGGCTGATTATGCAACAGTATGCGCTTGAAACTTTCTTATATAGTTGTACTAAACTTTATAAACAATCAAAATATTTAGCTTTTTTATCTTCTTTATTAATTTGCGTTCATAACATGAATAGGTGGTTTGAAAAGTGCAACTTCCAACAATTTGGAATAAGCAAAAAGTACCTCTTAGTTTCTTATTTCTTAGCTGCTGCAAGTATATTTGAAGTCGAGAAGTCAAGAGAACGACTTGCATGGGCTAAATCTCGTATAATATGTAAGATGACTACATCTTACTACAATGAAAAAGCCACAACTTGGACCACTGGGAATTCATTGTTGATGGAATTCAAGGATTATCCGAGCAGAAATAATGGGTAAGTATATATAAAATGATTAGCTTATGTATGAAGATATTCCTATATCTCTCGCAACAATTAGTTGGAAACAAATTTATAAAATATACATGGCAAGTTGCACACATTCTCATTTCTCACAACAAATATTTAATTGGTACTTCGGTTTTTATATTTACAGAAGTTATTTCGCTTTTTTTGCCCCCTCTGTTGCAGTAATGAAACAAAAGAGATCATAGTTCTCAACAATCTTCATCAGTTTTTGCACCAACTCTCGGAAGAGACTTTTGAAGACCAAGGCAAAGACATCCATCACCAACTACAAAAAGCAGTGAGTATACAAGGATTCCTTCTTATTCTAACAATCAGTGGCATGTACAGAAAATTTTGTAAGCGATGTCACCATTTGAAAAAGTAAACGAATGAATAAATTATTATAACAATAAGTGGTGTAATTTTTATAATTTTACCTAATATTTTTATTTTTCTTATTATCTACCATATATATTAAGTAAAAACTTTGATGAAGCGGTGTCACGCAAGGTGCGTACACCCCTAGCAACAATATTGCTAGCTAGTAATTAGATTCATCATTCACTATATCTTTTGAATTATCAAAATAAGTCAAACAGACAAAAAT
Source organism: Nicotiana tabacum (assembly GCF_000715075.1). NCBI lineage: Eukaryota > Viridiplantae > Streptophyta > Magnoliopsida > Solanales > Solanaceae > Nicotiana > Nicotiana tabacum. Next base: position 31,533,958 of record NC_134084.1, read on the forward strand.
AAATTTGGATTGAGTTATGTATTCAATTGAATCGATTATTTTCAGCTTGAGTTATGTATACATGGGCAAGAAATTAAAGAATCTATGTATACAAAATAAGACCATATATTCGTTCTGAACTCATAAACTCTAAATTTTAGATCCACCTATGCAAATAGAACTACAACCTTAAGACTGACTAATGATGCTACTCTTCAAATTCTTCATATTATTTTTGCTTGCTTGTTTTCTTTTGAGTGTAGTGGGAAACGTGGTTGATGTCTTTGAGGGAAGAAAAGGATACATGCCAAGAAGAAGCAGAGTTGTTAGTGCGCACAATTAACCTTTCTGGCGGCCATATGACACATGATGATATACTATTCGATGCGGACTACAAGAATCTGTCCAATCTTACCAATAAAGTTTGTCACATGCTTAATGAGATCCAAAATGAAAAGGTTAGAAACCATCATAGTCATCTCTTAATTTTCTTTCGAAGTAATTACCCTAACAATCAATTATTTTTCAGTTTGTTCTATTAAGTCATAAAATCATTTTTATAATTTAAAAAAAATCATGTGTGTATTTGGTATGATATGTTTTGTTTCATAATGTTTTGAAAAGTATTTTACCTAGGAAAACAAGTTTCTTAAAAATAAAGAAAATGATTTCCCTGGTGCGAGTAGAGAAAACAAGTTACATATGTAGCTCTCAATGCTGATTGGCCCCCACCCCCACCCCCACTCCCACCCCCAACACTACAACCCTCTCCGGACCCATCCCTGCAACAATCCAGACTTTAGATGGAGTTCCACATCGGTAAAACACAAGAGAGATGCTGGGTTTATAAGTTAACAAGCCTTAGACCCTAGTGATGCGTTTTAAACCCGTGAGGGACTAGGCCCAGAGGGGACAATATCACTAGCGGACGCTGAATCCATAAGAGGGGGTGTATGCAACACCCCAGACTTTAGACAGAGTCTCACATTGGCAAAACACAAGAGAGATGCTGAGTATATAAGTTAACAAGCCTTAGACCCTAGTGACGCATTTTAAAGTCATAAGGGCTTAGACCCAGAACGGACAATATCACTAGCGGGCTGAAATGTTACAACCCCCCGCCTCCACCCTCGACCCTTCCCCCTACGCTTGGGATGCCATATCCCCTCCACGCCACCCCACCACCTCGCTTTAGGTCTATAGTGTTTGCCTAGATTATACGCAAATACATGTGAACAATTTTTTTTGTTTAGTTACCAAACATCAGAAAATAAATAAGAAAACCACTTATTTTTCGAGAAATTTATTTTAGGATTTTTTTGGTGGAGTACATTTTCCTTCATACCAATCATAACCTTTCAATGTATCACTAAAAATAAAAATAAAAATGTCAGAAAAATTATGTTAAATTCAATCCCGTAAACATAAGAAACTCACCTTACATAATATCTATAAAATACAACGCTTTAAAAAACAGAAAATAAAACATTTTCTAACCCATTTAAAAAGTCGTGATGTGTCTCATGGTGGAAGACAACGGGTTTTTGGTTGGATTTCAAAATGATTTTTATAAATATTAGACGGGGCGATATTGATATTAAAAGGTGTGCTGAAGTGGCAGCCTACTTATTTTTTATGGAACCAGATTTAGTATTTTCTTGTATTTTTTTAGTTTTTGTGATACATAAGAACGATTTAGTTATTTTTTCATTTAAATAATTTTATGATTTTGGCACATTAAATCTGTGAAATTGAACAATTCTTTTTTATTTCTATTCTAATTCCTCTATTTAAATCTAAAAAAATGCTAGGTGACTGGAAGCTCAAAGACCACCAATATTGAATTCGACATGCAAGCTCTTGTAAAGTTAGTATTTGGCAACATCTCAAACAACATCAACCAAGATATTAAGCAAATCTTTTTTACAGTTGTTAAGACTTTCTATTACACTGCACACGTTAGTGAGGAAATAATCAACTTTCACATATCCAAGGTACTTTTTCAGCAAGTCCAGTAATATTTTATTGTAGCTGACAGTAATTTTAAAATAAAATATGGTGCTTTCTCTTTAGTTTATTATACTTTGCAACTATAACCGTTAGTTTGAATTGTAACATGTAAAAGTGAAGTTATTAGTGCGTTTTCAAAGTTGGGATGCTAAGATGATTCTACCATAATTTATTATATTTTAATGTCAATTTATTGAATATGTCAAATAAGATATATCTAGCTTAGGTGTTGCATGCTATTTTATGATGCAAAATAGGTATGAACAACGAAAGTAAATTAAATAGCTAGGATCACCTGCATAAGATAGAGACAACACATAGAATATAAATTTATCAAACGCAAAATCGATACTTATATATTAAAGCGTGACAACAATTGGAAAAAAAGCCTCCAAGCACAAAAAAAGCGTCCACAAAATCATCCTCCAGTTCCATAATCTTCTACTGTATTACACGAATAATACCCGAAATTTGTGAAATTCACGCGGGCAAATTTCTCCTAGGAAAAATGTGTAGTAAAATCTCTACCCTCCTTATGGAATAAGACCCTTTTTATAGCCACAAGGTTTAGGGTTTAAAACCCATTTCTACACTATTACGACTTTCTTTTTCACCAAGAAACAATATTACATTTAATTCTTAATTATTCAGGCACAACAATGACCACATATTTTAATTAATTAGACTTCATATTATGGACTTAATTCGAAATATCCTGTTATCAAAGATCTCAAAACATGAATTAGTATAACTACTCAAATCGAGACTTAAAGTCAACTTATGAATTAAGTTTACTAGTTGCATGCAATGGTTTCTGTGACAACCCATTAGATCGTTTTGCGTACTACCTTTATTTTTATATTTTGAGATCTCTATTAGCTTCATTTGATATTTTTTGATTAGCGTGTGTGGTCCGTGTCATTTTCCGAAAAGTTTTTACGTAAAAATTTGAAGAAAAAGTGATTTTAGGCTTAAAATGAGACTTAAGTAGACCACGATCAACATTTTTGGTAAATAACTTCAAATCGGTGTTTTGACGATTCCGGTAGGTCGTATGATATTTTTGAACTTGTACGCAATTTTGGTTGGGGTTCGAAATGACCTGAGCGCATTTCGGCGCGTTATGTGAAAAATTGTGAAAATGAGTCTTCAAGTTTAAAATCATAAGTTTTAATGATCGATTTTATTTGATGTTATTTTTAAGATTTGTGGTAACAAACAAATTCGTAGGATGTTATTACACTTGTGTGCATGTTTGGTTTGGATCCCGAGAAACTCGGGTGAGTTTGGAGTGAGTTCTGAATGAGTTTGGATAATTTGGCAAATGCTAGTGTGCTTAAGTTCTAGTGCTGAACTGCAGGTCACACATTTGCAATGACCAGTTCGCAAATCCAAACTCCGCTTTTGCGAAGTCGAGCTTGCATTTGCGATGAAGGGCTAGGAAAGGTAGCCTTCACGTTTGCGAAGAAATGTTCGCATTTGTGGACATCCCAGGCTTCGCTTTTGCGATGGCTTGGTCGCATTTGCGACTGAGCACTAGACTTAGGCAAGTTCGAAAATTCAAACCTTTGATCACATTTGTGGTAGAAAAGGGAATCGGAAATGCGATATTTTTTTCGCATTTGTGACTTATGCAGGCTACGGGCACAGTTTGCATTTGTGACCTGTGTTTCACATTTGCGATTGTCGCAATTGCGAACAAGAATTCGTGATTGCGATACCTGCAGCTGGGCTAAAAGAGGTAAAAATCAGAACTTATCTCGTTTTACACCATTTCTCAAGCCTAAACACTTTAGAGACAACTTTCTTAAGAGCTTTTCTTCCTAAAATCATTGGTAAGCAGCTCTAATCCACTTTCTTTCAATTTCACGTTACTTTTCATGGGAGTTTAACATCAAATCTAGGATTTTCATGGTAAAAATTAGGAATTTTTGTAGAATTTAGGATTTTGCAAAGTTGATATTTAGATCTCAAATTGAGGTCGGATTTTGAAATAAATTATATAACCGGACTCGGGGGTGAATGGGTAATCGAATTTTGATCCGGATCTGGAATTTTGCCCAAGCAAGCATGTAGTTGACTTTTGTTGACTTTTTTCAATTTCATCAAAGATTGAACCTTTTTCATTTGTGGGTAGTTTATAAAGTTTATTTTGAATGGTTTGAACGATATTTGGCTAGATTTGGTTGGTATGGAGTTTTGTTCGAAAGGAAAAGCCATGGTTGATTGTTGAGTTGGTGGCGCAAAGAGGTAAGTATCGTATGTAACTTTGATTTGAGGGTATTAGGACTTATTGGTCTATTTGTTACATGAATTATATGTGGTAACAACGTATATGCGAGGTGACAAGTATATATGTCTTGTTATGGGGTTAAAGCATGCTGGTTGGGCTATTTACTTTCATGTCTTCATTTATTCCATGTTATCTCTTGTTACATGCTTTAGTTGCTACATGTTTTTACTCATTAGCCATATTTTACTTGTTATTTGTTATTTAATTGTTACTTGTTTCGATTTGTTAAATTCTCGCTCAATATCTGCTTACCTGCTACATGTTCCTATTTGCACTAGTTGTATACCTTCATTCTCTCATATTTTACTTGCTTGTATTGTCCTTATATTACTTGATACACTTTATTGTGTTATTCCATTTATGGGAGATATTTAGCTATTCCTGTATTAATTTATTGCCAAAGTTTTGGATTACAAGGTATCAGTTATTCCCCCGTTTGTACTGGTAGTTCCTTAATGTTCCGCTCGTTTCATTTCCCTTTTGTGTTGAGATTTCGTATATAGTGGTGTTGAGTCGTTTATGATTAATGAGTTGATGTTGGGAACGAGACACGTGACACAATGGTATTGAAAGGAAATTATATTGGAATCGGGTTGCAGGCCGCAACAGATAATGATATGATATTGGGATCGAGTTGCATGCCACAACAGTTATTGTGGTAAGTGCTAGGATCTTGTTTCCCATTGCAACAGAGTTTATGAGTTATAGTTGTAGAGCTTTTATCTCAGTATTGTAATATGAGAGTTGAAATCATGTTATTCTGGGCCCTCTATGTCACGACCCAAATTCCATATTAGGCCGTGATGGCATCCAACACCGTTGTTAGGCAAGCCAACACTAATCAAATAGTAAATTCTCATTTGTGTAGTTAGTACGTGATAACTTCCATTATAGATTTAGGAAATTTATAGTTTAAAAACTTAAGAATATTTAAATGAAAGAAATAAATTCGAATCTCCATCACGAAGACAAGACAAAACAACATAATTCTACTAATGTGTGTGCCAAGACCCGGTGTCATAAGTGTGTGGGAAATCTACTAGAATATACATTACCATACTACCCTACTTTCTGGAAAAGGAATAGATCGGGATCATAAAGATAAAAGAAAGAATCCAGCTGCTGCAGAATGGCTCAAAAGGGCAGCTCACCGAAAAGTCTCAAGATGAGGAGTCCGCTCTATGCGCCGAACTGATGGCCAGATGCACCTGCCTCAAAGCCTGTACAATCAAGTACAGAAATGTAGCATGAGTACATAGAAATATGTACCTAGTAAGTATCTCGCATAACCTCGCAGAAGTAGTGATGAGGAGTCGACTTCAACACTTACTAGGGCCAGCAAATATAATAATATGAAGTTCAATATATTTAATTCACAATGTACGTAGATGACAACAAGCTCAAATAAGAATAAATACTGAATCTCCTTTCATCCAATTAATAAAACTAGGCACTTTCCTCATTTAAAATAAGTTACCTTCAAGCAATAAATTATACAAATTATAAGAGTTCCGGTTCCATTGTCATACACAACTACCACCGAGGACGTTCGGCCCGATCCAACATAAAAGTAAAATGTGCACCACCGAGGGTCGAACAACACAAACCATAAATGCATCTATTCACCCCATTGGTGAATCATACATGCGACGTGGTAAAAAGCATAACCCCACTCGCGAATCATACGTGCGACGCGGTCAAACATAATTTTCATCATTTAAGACACAACACTTTTTTAATTCTTTTTTTAATCAAATGGATACAATTCACTTGAAGCCTATAAATCCTTAGATTTCCTTCAACTTAAATTCTTTCATACCATTAGCACATATAAGCAAATAATATTGTCCACAAGGCATGATGTAACCCTAGAACTATCCGGACATAACAGAAATAGTAGCTACGTACGGACTCTCGTCACTTCGTGCGTATGTAGCCCCCCACAATTAATAATATATTAATTAAGTTCACTAATAGGGAAATTTCCCCCTTACAAGGTTAGAAAAGAGATTTACCTTGTTTCGAACTTACTTCCAACTCAAGAACGCGTTCAAACTCTCAAACCGGAGCCGCACAATCTGAAACTATGCAAATAGTGTAAAAACCAATCATTATAGGCTTAAAAATTCATATTCTAGCTATTAATGTAATTATCCAACCCCAAAGGCAATGTTCTTAAAATTCACCCCGTGCCCACGTGCCCGGATTTAGGAAATTTTTGAAGGTGTTATTATCTATAACCTAAGGATCAAAAATATATGATTTTTACTTCATTCCATAACGAATTTCGTGGTTAAATCTTGTTTTTACCAAAACCCAAGATTTTAGTCTAATCCCATAATTTTTCACTAATCTGCACATGGTAATCTACCCAAAATCCAAGTATTTAACTCACATATGGTAGGAATTTCTTACCTTCAAAAGCTTAGTGAAGTACCCCTCTCAAGAAGCTCAAAAATCATCTACAATGGAGTGAAAAATGAGCCAAAACGTCTAACTCCCGAAATAAATGAAGGTCACTACCTTCAGTGATATCCGCATCTGCGGTCCTGGACCACACCTGCGTCCACCTCACCTGCGAAAGAGGCAACTTTTGCAAAACTCCACTCGGCCGGCTGGGCCGCATCTGTGAGAAGCCAATCGCTTGTGCGGTTCTGCTTCTGCGGAAAGGAGGTCGCTTCTGCGGTTTCTGGGCTAGCCACCCATGGCTGCATCTGCGATGGCTTAGCCATTTCTGGGGTGTCGCAGCTGAGGCTGGACAACCGCAGGTGTGGTTATGACAGATGCTTGGAGCTTCAGCTCCTTCTCATATTTTCAACTAAGCTCGAGCCTCGTTTGATTGACGCTAGGGGCCCCTGGGCTCTGCCCGAATATACTGAAAAGTTTGGAATGTTAAAATAAAATCGCTCGAACCCTCGGAATGCCCGAAACAATGCTAAATCTAGGAATCACACCCTAAAACCAATTGAATCAAACTTATGAAATTCACGTTCTTGAATCTACTTCTAATGTGACGAAACACACTAATACTACTCGGATGTGACGAAACATATCTATTCTTATGCAAGTTTTAAATGACATTACATATCTATTCTCGATCTCAGCCCGTTCGTACCTCAATATCACAAAAACCCTCTCCAAACCAAATTTTAAGAACTTCAAAATCCTTAAGGAATCAACTTTCACTATTAGGCGCCAAAACGTTCCCGAGTCATCTAAAACAAGATCTAGAAATTCGTCCAAGTCCAAAATCATCATACAAACCTATTGGAGTTGTCAAATTCCAATTCTAAGGTCATTTACTCAAAATATTGACCAAAGTTAAACTTGGTCTTCTAAGCTAACCTTAAGGAACCAAGTATTTTGATTTCAGCCCAAACTCTTCCAATTCCTGAACCAACCATCCCCGCAAGTCATAAATTAATTAAAGCAAGTACAAGAAGTCTTATTCAGGGGAACAGGGTTCTACAAAGAAAAATGACTAGTCGGGTCGTTACACTCTCGTAGTCGACCTTCAGGTCTATTTATATGAGTTTACTGCTTTATTTTTATTTTAGTATTATGTTATTATTATTCGTACAAGTTTATTGTGAGTGTCTTGACATAGCATCGTCCCTACTTCGTCAAGGTTAGGCTCGGAACATACATAGTATATGGGGTCAATTGTACTCATGCTACACTTCTACACTTCTTGTGCAGATCCTCGTGTTGGTCCTAGCGGCGTGTAGTGGAGACTGCTTGGATTTGACTACACTTGAGGTAGAGCTGCTTGATGTTCACAGTCCCTGAAGTCTCCTTATATTATGTTTACTATTTATCTAGTTTCAGACAATTATACTTTATTTTAGACCATAATTGTGGTATTCTAGTAGTGTATACGGCGAATCTGGGGGCCCGATTTCCCCGTCATAGGGCCGTCTCGCGGTCATGCGCCTCAAAGCTCGTAGCCAAGGTCGAGACTCATCCTCGGGGTTTGTTAGGTATCGATTTGAAGGACATCACATTCCGACAAATACAACGGACTACAACATGCGGGGGGGGGGGGGAATCCCAAGGAACGCGGCTTAACATGACAAGGTTGGCCTATCCGGGGCCTATTTTCAAGATGTCACGTCTAGCCATCCTATTTCCATACCTTCATGGTTAACACGTTTTGTATTATAACGGATTCCCCTCATATATAAAGGGGATCCACATCACTTTGTAAGGCGTCGACTGATGCTGCTTCACTTTATTCTCCACAAGTTTAGTAATATCTCCCTCTCTTTCTTCTTTCTAACTTGCTCGCTCTCACTAGTTCGATGCACTTTAGCATTTATCACTATCTTAATTTTTCTTCATTTATCGCTTGGTATTGGCCATATAGAGCTTTGTTTGATTACAACCTAACTGTTATCCCATTCCCGACTACCCCCGATAGCTCGAGCTCGACCCGGATATCGAGTCCGAGGTCCCCTATCGACCAATCCTACACCCGGGCAGTAGGCCTCTCGGTTTGGTTACTGCCTCATTTTAGCTTGCATTTCATCGTTAAACCTCATATTCCTAGCATCATCTGCTCTAACAACTAGCAAAAAAAATAGATCACGTATTTTTAGAATCTCATTTACAAATTTAATTATTGTTACCATTTTCACGGTAAACAGTTTGGCGCCTACCATGGGGCTAAAAATAATAGTGATTATTTTCTTGCTGGCTTCATTGCAAAAACGCAAGTTATCTTTCACACTTTTTCTTGCCCAAGATCTTCGCTTTCAGGATAGAGCACCTGGCTCAACAAGTGAAATGGGAAATCGGAACCTCAAAAGCGACAGAGAAAAGGACACGACTGCCCTAGAGGCCGAACACCACCGGGTTCAACCCGGACGGAAGGGAAGGTTCTCCAACATAATGTCCACATGATTATTGGGGGAACCAATGTTCCCCAAGGACCCATGTCCAAATGAACGAAAACGTACACTGCGGAAGAGGGACCAACCCGAAAACACTTACCCGAAGAAACCCTCGTATTTAGCGAAGAGGATCTCGAGGCTATGATGGAACCGCACAACGACGCGCTAGTGATCTTGTTTCTCTTAAACAACACCAGGATAAAGCACGTGCTTATGGATCCAGATAGCTTGACCAACATAATCAGGTCAGAAGTAGTAGAATAGTTGGGGCTGCTCAATAAAGTTGTTCCCATTCCTTGAGTCCTCCACGTCTTCAACATGATCGGAGAAGAAACGAAAGGAGAGATCACCCCACCGATCAACACATCTGGCACAATCCATAACACCAAGTTTCAGGTCATCGACGACGACATGAGATACAATGCCTTACTTAGCAGGCCTTGGATACACAACATAAGGGCAATGCCCTCGACTTTGCACTAGGTGATAAGGTTTCCCACGAGGGATGGCATCACGACCATACATGGAGAACAGCGGGCAGCAAGGGAAATGTTCACGGTCCACCATGAGACACCAACCCCCCATGCCCGGTCTCGGACGAGGAGGGAAGCGTGCAGACACTCGAAGACAACGAGGAATACTTCTTTCCCCCCGAACCTTCATCGTCCCCAAGGAATCGGATGCGACCAAGTCAACAATCGAAGAACTGGAGCAGACCGTTTTGATTGAGCACCTCCCGGATCGCAAGGTATACCTGGGAACGGGGCTGACCCCCGAGCTCAGGACATGGTTTATTCAATTTCTTAGTAACAATATCGACTGTTTCTCCTGGTCCCACTTAGATATTACAGGTATCCCACCGGAAATAACCTCCCACAGGTTAAGCGTCAATCCCAAATTCAAAGCTGTGAAGCAAAAGAGAAGACTACAGTCCGAGGTAAAACATGCCTTCATCAAAGAGGAGGTAGCGAAACTTCTTAAAATCTGATCTATTAGGGAGGTAAAGTATCCTGAATGGCTAGCTAACGTAGTGGTAGTGCCAATAAAGGGGAACAAGCTAAGGATGTGCGTAGATTATAAAGATTTGAATAAAGCGTGCCCCAAAGATTCCTTCCTGTTGCCTAATATCGATCGTCTGATCGATGCTACGGCCAACCATGAGACCCTCACTTTCCTCGATGCCTACTCGGGGTACAATCAAATCCAGATGAACCCTGAGGACAGGGAAAAGACCTCATTCATCACGAAATATGGTACATATTGCTATAACATAATGCACTTCGGGCTAAAAAATGCAGGAGCAACATACTAGCGCCTAGTTAATAAAATGTTCGAGCATCAAGTAGGTTAATCAATGGAGGTATATATTGATGATATGCTAGTCAAATACCTGTCGCGCAGAGGACCATCTGACCCATTTGTAGGAAACTTTAAACATCCTCAGAAGCTACAACATGAAGCTCAATCCTGAGAAGTGTGCCTTCGGAGTAGGCTCGGACAAATTTTTGGGCTTCATGGTTTCAAATAGGAGGATCGAGATCAACCCCGGCAAAATAAAGGCCATCGAAGAGATCACAGTGGTGAACAACGTGAAAGCTGTCCAATCGCTGATAGGGTGGATCGCGGCCCTAGGCAGATTCATATTGGGATCATCAGACAAAAGCCACCATTTCTTTGCCCTAAAGAGCAACTTCGAATGTACTCCAGAATGCCTATGCGCCCTAGAAGAACTAAAATGATACCTGTCTAGCCCGCCTTTACTGCACACACTCAAAGAGGATGAAACGCTATACCTATACCTAGCCGTGTCCAAAATAGCGGTAAGCGGCGTACTTGTTCGAGAAGAGCAAGGTACATAATTTCCTATTTATTATGTAAGCCAAACCTTGGGGGACGCTGAAACCCGGTACCCCCATCTGGAAAAATTGGCTCTCACATTGATAAGCGCCTCGCGCAAGCTAAAGCCTTACTTTCAGTGCCACTGTATCTGCGTCCGGTCGACTTATCCCCTACAGATCATACTGCATAAACCAGAGTTATCGGGTCGATTGGCCAAATGGGCCATTGAACTTGGGGGGTATGATATCGACTATCAACCTCGGACGGCCATCAAGTCCCAAATCCTGGCAGATTTCATGGCCGATTTCTCGCCATCCCTCGTGCCCGAGGTAGAGAAGGAACTTTTATTAAAATCAGGCACATCCTCCGGGGTATGGACCCTTCTCACAGATGGTGCCACAAATATAAGAGGATCAGGACTCGGTATAGTCCTAAAGCCGCCCGTCAACGGCATAATCAGACAATCCATAAAAAACATAAAGCTAACTAACAATGAGGCCGAGTTTGAGGCTATGATTGTATGTTTAGAGTTGGCCAAAAGTTTGGGAGCCGAGACTATCGAGGAAAAATGCGATTCGCCTCGTGTTAAGCCAAGTGAACGGAAGCTACGAAGCCCGAGAGGACATAATGCAAAGGTATTTGGACAAAGTCCAAATCACATTATGTCGCTTCGAAGAATGGACCTTAGTCCATGTACCCCGAGAGCAAAACAACGAGGCCGATGCCCTCCCAAACCTGGGATCTTCTGCTGAAGAAGAAGACTTGCTCCTCGGAGCTGTCGTCCAACTGTTCAAATTTGTGGTCGAGGAAGGTCACGCGGAAATTAACTCCGCCAGCCTGATATGGGATTGGAGAAACAATTACATCGTTTATCTGAAGGACGGGAAGCTACCCGCAGATCCAAAAGAACAGAGGGCTTTGCGAACCAAAGCGGCCTGGTTTCACTCGAAGAAAATGGGGCTGTGTACAGGAGAACTTTCGATGGCCCTCTGGCGGTATGCTTGGGACCGAGTAACACAGATTATGTGCTCCGAGAGATCCACGAAGGCACCTGCGGAAATCCTTCCGGGGCCAACTCCTTAGTCCGAAAGGTGATCAAAGCAGGCTACTATTGGGACAACATGGAAAAAGACGCTAGGGAATTCGTCCGAAAATATGACAAGTGTCAGAGGTTCGCTCCCATGATCCATCAGCCCGGCGAACAACTATATTCCGTTTTATCACCATGGCCATTCATGAAATGGGAAATGAACATCATCAGCCCTTTGCCGACGGCACCAGGTTCGAGATCCCGTCCGAAATAACATGCAACAACAGGAGGCAATTCATCGGAAGCAAGGTAACACAGTTCCTTGAAGAAAACAAAATCAAGAGAATCCTGTCGACGCCATACCACCCGTGTGCAAACGGCTGGGCCGAATCTACGAATAAAACCATCATTCAGAACTTGAAAAAGAAATTTGAGAGCGCCAAGGGAAAATGGAGAGAAATGCTGCCCGAGGTGGTGTGGGCATATCAGACAACTCCAAAATCAAACACCGGGGAGACACCCTTCTCTCTAGTATATGGCACTGAAGCACTGATACCAGTTGAGGTCGGGGAACCAAGCGCCAGATTATGGCACACTAATGAAGGATCGAATAATGAAGCCATGGAAACAGCCCTCGAGCTGCTCGATGAAAGACGGGAAGCCTCGCTGGTTCGGATGGCTGCCCAGAAGCAGAAAATCGAAAGATACTACAACAGAAGAACAAACCTCCAATACTTCGGGATCGGAGACTTGGTTCTAAGGAAGGTTACTCTCAACACCCGAAACCCTAATGAAGGGAAACTTGGCCAGAATTGGGAAGGGCATACCATATCCTTGGGATAGTTGGCAAAGGATCCTATAAGCTTGGCACCATGGAGGGCGAGCAGCTTCCGAGTAACTGGAATGAATCAATGCTTAAGCGGTATTACTACTAGGGCATCCGGTTGAAAAACCCCACAAATATCCTCGAGCAAACGTCGCACACTTTTCCTTTGGTAGGGTTTTTTTTTTATCCCGAAACGAGTTTTTACCGGCAAGGCTTTTAATGAGGCAACGTCCATGCACTTCCCAAGAAGGATTCAAAGGGTCTACAAGACTTCCTTTGAAATCAGCCCTGCCCCGGGAAAACGGCGAACGAGGCTCCAATAGGAAACAATGTACCAGATCAAACGGTCCAAGGAGCCGCGCTCGGGTGAGCCGAGCTCACAACAACGAGGTAACATGTATTTGTGCCAAGCAATAAAAGAATATCTTTTAGCATCTCATACTCCAACAAAGGAAATCTCAGTATACTCTCGAAAGGGTTCCCTCCATCGAATGCATCCCAAAATACTCAGAGACTTAGCGTCAACAATTTGGCACTCACACGACACCGGGTCGGAACTCCGGGCTCATAAAGCCCCAGCAAGGTAACCCCGAGCTCATGAATGACGGCCTTCGAGCCTAAGAAAACTCGATGACTTGGGCACTGTCGCCAATCGCCTTACACTGGGAAACCTGAGGGCGTAAGACCCCGAGTGGGCAAACTCGGTATAACCAAATCTATTTTACATAGTAACACAAATTGTAAGACCTCAACATGCACGATAATACTGTAAGACCTCAACATGCATGACAAACTCTAAGACCTCAACATGCATTAAATTTTTTGTAAGACCTTACTACAGGCATAAAAATCAAAATCTCGAAGTTTAGGCTAAATGTCGCATTTGTAAGAATCCCAAAAGGGCATACCCTCGGTGTAGACGCCTAAACTATCATTTGGGATCAAAAATGGCTCCGGCCAAACACATATGACTACGGTCAAAACGGTTGATCCAGCCAAATTAATGCAACTCGGGGACGCCCGACTGTCGCTAAACAAAATCGCAGGCCACTACTTTGAATATACTTCGGAAAGAACCGGTTAAAACACGCTTCCCTCAACAGGAAAACGAGCTTCAACCATGTCAGCTCCAAATCACAAGGCTTCGATCTACTTAGCCTACAAGCTAAAAACCTTCCGAGGTGCTCGAACATCACCGCTAACGACTTGAAATCGAGGTTCTTCCCGAACCGAAGACGGGTTAGGCAGAGTTATTTCAAAAGACCTTAACGAGAGGAATACAAAGCCTAAAACATGCCTACGGGCAAAAACGCAAGAGCCATTGCTGCCAGCCAAATAAGCCTTTGGGCGCACACTAAAAGGTCTCAATGACCAAAACCACGTAAGAGCCACTGTCGCCAGCGTAGAAATTGAAAACTTGAGGATTAAAATGAGCTTGAGTCGTAACCCGGTTTGGAGACCGGATCTAAACGAGCCTCCGGGACACACACTCAAAAGGTCGCTTCGGCCCAAGGTGCAAGAGCCATCACCATCCGCCCATGCAGGAACAAAAAGCTTGAGGGTTAATTAAAGCTCGAGTTGCAACACAACTCGGAGACTGAACCCAAATCAAGCCAAATACAAATGCCTAAGGGAAAGGGATAAGAATCGTCATCACCCGACCGCACAGGCACATGAGAGCGGAAATCATTAAGGCTCGGGACAAAACCGGCCCGAAAACTCAACGCAAAATGGCTGCACAAAAGCACAAGACCCCTCATGGCAGTTCACACTAAAGGCCGTATCGACTAGTCGCATGACAACTCCCGAACTAGCCTAAACGGGCCTCAGAGCTATATTGCAAGTCTAAAGTTCTTTCGCCAATCCTTGTCGAATTCAGAGCAGAAAGGGGAATAAGGGAAACGAAGCCACGAGATTCTCTTCATACATATGCCAAAATAAAAGTACTATCTACAAACAGGGAGATAAATAGGAAAAAACAACAGATCCTAATCTATTGCCAAACCGACAGCCTCAAAGGCTGCATCTAGGCGATTACGAATACCCTGACGGCATCCCCTCTATTCGGGGATCCACCCCCATTTTTAACACCGCTCGAGCTTCCTTCCAATGCACCCTCGATGGTCAGCCTCCGGGAGTAGGGCCAAGCATGATCGCATTTCTAGGTAATGTTGGGCTAGCCCCCTCGAACGTCCTTTCAATGCAAGAATCTGCGACGACCGCTCCTCCCCCATGCAAATATACAAGCGCCTCAGCCTTAACTTTTATTCGAAACAATGCAGCCACCAACTCAAAATGGAGGCTCTTATACTTGCTACTATCCTCCTTCACATCTTGGAGCTGACACTCAATCAAGGTAACTCTCCCCCTAAGGTTGTCCCTCTCGGAAGCCACCTCACTCACATGCCGAATAAGCTCGAAGATTTCAGCATCTCTGGCCTGAAGCTCCCCTCTCAGCAGGGCGTTCTCCTTCTCAAACTGCACAAATCGAGGACCAAAGAGTTAAAAGCGATGGAATTTCACAAGGGCTCAAATGATAGTAAAAATAGGGGATGAATAACTTATTCGGTGAAATAGGCTTTCTCACGTTCACGACGGCTCACCTCATCCTGATACTGGGCGAGTGCCTGGTTATAAAGCACTTTAGCCTGAAACCACATAAAAATGTTAGGAGAATAAAGGCCGGAGCAGCCCGAAGAAGCAGACAAGGCTAGCAGAAGTTACCCACTTACAAAGCCTGCCCATCACGCCAAAAATAAATGAGGCGTTGACCTCGGAACTACCCTCAAGAATGATCGCCGGCCTCTCGAGTGCATCTCCGACTTTGATCAGTGCTCCTACCGCGGAAGGCTCCTTGCGAGACTCATCTTGCATTCCATAAGATGGAAGGATCTTCCCTTTAGGAGAATCAACAATAACCAACGGGCTAACGGGGTCAACCAAAATCTCTGTCCTCTGTTCATCTTGGGTCCCAGATTGAGTCCCCTCCAAACTGCCTGCCAAGGGCGTCCCAGCTCGAGGAGGACTCCGGCCACTTGCCAATTCAAGGGCAGTGCTCGATACCCCATCCATTTCCTCACCGCCATAAAGCTGGGCCACGCCATCATCAGACTCTTGTCCGAAAGCATCTATCCACACGACCCGATGATCAATCGATCCCAAACGCTCTTCAAGGGGTACCGAGAAGATGCTTTATCCCTCTCCTTCAGCGCGAGGATTTCCCGTTGCCCCGAAGGTCTGAACTGATGGGTCAACCTTGGAATCCTCCACCCTGACCCTCTTGGGATCCGGTGGCTCAGCCGATAAGCTCTCATGCCTTTTCTTCTCCTCTCAAGCATCAGAGTGTCCCCTCCAACGAACGACACCTCCCTCATCAGTGGGATTCCTCCTAGACCTGTATAGATGCAGAGGTTAAATGCACAAGATGGATAAAGGTACTAATAGCAAGCTACATCAAAATGCACGGATGCATCAAGGCTCACCGTGGTCTTTGGCTCCCCACCGAGCTCAGGATAAATCCCGCCACGCTCGATTGGTATACGGGAAAATTGAGTACAAATGACCAACCCAATCCTGGAGATCCAACACCGCACTGGGATAGATCGCTATGGCTAAAAAAACAAGAAAGGCAGAGTTAAACACATAAAGAGAAATCACCAACAAGGGGCAAAGACACCATGTTTACTTATGCCCGGCGTTCCACTTCTCAGGGAACGACATCTTTTCCACTGGGATCAGGTCATATGTCCTCACTCGGACGAATCGGCTTAACCATCCATCATCCCCGAACTCCTCGGTGGAGGCAAAAAGGGATCTCGGGGCTCGATAGCGAAGCTTGATTAAGCCCCCCGAAGGAGACGAGGACTATACATCTAGATCAAATAGTTTAGGATGAACGGCATTCCCTATATCATAATCGAGTAGTGCCTAATCATATAAACCACACGCCAGAACGAAGGATGAACTTGACCTAGGGTTACCTGGTAACTCCGACAGAAGTCGAGAACCATAGGGTCGATCGGGGGCGAGGATGGCCCCACCGGCCCCAAAGTGAATGTGTAGATGTACACACTCAGAAAGCCGGCCCTATGATTCATAATATCTTCATCCTGAGTGGGAATATCCACGAGCACAGTATCCCCCCAACAACAGTTGGCCCTCACTCTTTCAATATCCATTGTAGAGATGATATACCTAGTTATAGGCTCACGACGCCCTGACTTCGAGGAGGGTCTCTCAGCCCTAAAATCGGAGGTCATCACAAAGGGTCCTGGGACGCACTCCTCAGCACGAGGGGAGTGGCCACTTCGCCTTGAGAGAAAAAATGAAGAAGATGAGCCCGCAATCTCCTAGGAAGCAAAAGTGAAAATATTTGCCATCCTTGAGGAAATCTGAAGGAAGAAAAAAAAAGGAGTTGCGTTCCTGAAAAAGAGAACGAGGGAAAACAGACCTCACTAAGGGGGTTTTGAACACGAGATAGAATCTATAAAGGAAGAGGTGAGTATTTATAAAAGTACCATGGGTACATTGAAGGAAGCCAACCGCCACAGTCAGTGTTGAAATCTGCAGGAACGGTGCATATAGTGTGACTTGGCACCTCATAACTGTTCGCAAGCACACCAGAGGAAGCAAGAGTTCAGAACCATTTCTTATCGTTTCTAGTAGCCTTCACTCTAAGAAATGCGGAGACTATCTGTATACGGCAAATTCGGGGGCCCGATTTCCCCCTTATAGGGCCGTCTCGCAGTCATGCCCCTCGAAGCTCGTAGCCAAGGTCGAGACTCATCCTCGGGGTTAGTTAGGTATCGATTCAAAGGACATCGCATTCCGACAAATATAGCAGACTACAGCAGGCGAGGGGGGAGTTCCCAAGGCACGCGGCTTAACCTGACAAGGTTGGCCTATCCGGGGCCTATTTTTAAGATGTCATGTCTAGCCATCCTATTTTCATACCTTTACGGTTAACACGTTTTGTATCATAACAGATTCCCCTCCTATATAAATGGGATCCCCATCGCTTTGTAAGGCGTTGACTGATGCTACTCCACTTATTCTCCACAAGTTCAATAATATCTCCCTCCCTTTCTTCTTTCTAACTTGCTCGCTCTCACTGGTTCGAGGCACTTTAGCATTTATCGCTATCTTAATTGTTCTTCATTTATTGCTTGGTCTTGTCCATATAGAGCTTTGTTTGATTACAACCTAACTGTTATCCCATTCCCGACTACCCCCGATAGCTTGAGCTCGACCCGGATATCGACCTCGAGGTCCCCTATCAACCAGTCCAACACCCGGGCAGCAGGCCTCTCGGTTTGGTTACTACCTCGTTTTAGCTTGCATTTCATCGTTAAACCTTATATTCCTAGCATCATCTGCTCTAACAACTAGCATAAAAATAGATCACGTATTCTTAGAATCCCATTTACAAATTGAATTGTTGTTACCATTTTCACGGTAAACCAGTAGCTCATGTACTTGTGACTCTGATTTCTAGGAGTAGCTTAGTACTACATTATTTAAATAAAAATACTTTGTTCGTTTAGTTTATCAAATTTTAATTATTCTCTGTTAGAAATTGTTAAAACTGGTTAAGTAATTATCTGACATTGGCTTGCCTAGCAAATAGATGTTAGGCGCCATCACGATAGTTGGGATTTTAGATCATGACAAGTTGGTATAAGAACACTTGGTTGCCTAAGTCTCACGAGTCATTATCAAGCTTAGTAGAGTCTAGAGGATCGGTACGGAGACGTCTGTACATATCTTATAAAGGCTATAGAGCTTTAGGAAATTTTTCTTCTTTCTTTCTCTATCATGCAATTTTATTCTATCACTGAAGTTTGAATCATTCTATTGTTGTTCTCTCGTATATGGTGAGGACACACATAGCATCCATATCCGTGCAGGAGCTAAATCCCCAGGTTGCAGCCACTACTAAGGGTAGGTGCTGGGGCCGAGGTAAGGCCCGAGGCAGAGGCAAAGCTCAGCCTAGAGCACGCACAATAGCACCTATTGCAGAGACTCAGATCGAGTATGAGGAGGCAATCCCTGTTCAGACTACACCGGTTGGACTGGCTCAGGTCCCGGAGGGGTTCAAAGCCACTCCCATACTTCGGGACGCTCTAGTCCGCCAAGTTGGCCTTATGGAGATTGTGGCCTAGGCCAGTGTATTTCCTATGGCACTATCTGCCTCTCAGGCTGGGGGAGGAGCCTGGACTCTCGCCACTCATACTCTGGAGCAGATGTATCCCATATAGCAAACTCCGGCGGTTCCAACAGTTGGAGTAGTTCATCCCGTTATTGCTACACAATCTTGGGAGAGGCCCACGATGTCCTTTGAGGGTCTTAAGAGGTTAGATATGTTCACCAAGCTCTTTCCTATTCATTTTAGTGATAAACATTCTGAGGACCCACATGATTATTTGGATAATTTCCGCGAGGTGTTGTGCAACATGGATGTGTGGAGTCCAATGGAGTTGATTTCAAAGTGTTTCAGATGACCGGTTCTACCGAGAGGTGGTGGTAGGACTATATTCGAGGCAGAATAACAGGTTCACTCCCACTCACTTGGGATTCGTTCTCACAACTAGTTTTGGAGAAGTTCATTCTTTTTTACTTTGAGAGAGGAGTACCACAACTAGTTTGAGTGTCTATAACAGGATAGCATGACTGTTACCCAGTACGAGACCAGATTTGTGGACCTAACTCGCCATGCACTTGACTTGCTCCCTGCTAAGAGGGAGAGGGTGTGGAGATTCAAATATGGCCTTACGTTTGGTATCAAGATACATATGGCCTAAAAGACTGGGATGATATTTCTTTCTAGCGGGTTGTAGAGATTCATAGCGGATTGATAGGATTCATGACCAATGTAGAGAGGTGGTATATAAGAAGAGTCCTCATCATTTTGGTGGTTTTAGCGTGTCATGACCCTAAACCTGGACCCGGTCGTGATGGCACCTCTCGTGAAGACAAGGCCAACCGAGACATCCGTTTTTTATTTTTAAGTAGTTAAACAATAAGATTCAATTCTAAAACATGATAAATAATCCAAAGGTGAACAGTGACAATACAGAACAATATTCGGAATACAACCCAACACAGCCCGATACTGGGGTGTCACTAGTCATGAGCATCTAAAAATCCGGAATAATCATGAAAAGTCTATAGAGTTCAATACAAACTAAAATAAGGAGAAATAAGATAGGGAAGAAGCTATGGGTTGCGAACGCCGGCAGCTACCTAAGGAATCTTCGGATCCGCCTGAGCTGGAAAGATCAACACTCGGGAGCGGGACCAGATGCGCCTGAATCTGTACACGGGGTGCAGAGAGTAAAGTGAGTACTCCAACTCAGTGAATAATAATCATAAATAAAGACTGAAAGCATAAAATCACGTAAGGCACATTACAGGCTATAATGAAGTAGTAAAACTAGTAAAAATAGTAAATCAGTAAAGATATGTGAAAGTTATTTTACTTCAAATTAAACTTCATAAAGAGCCCTGAACTGATGGAGCATGGGACGAACTCTGAGCTGGAAGGGCACTAAGGGATGATTGGCCCTGATGAGAACTGTGAGAACCATGACCCGATGACGCCCCATGATAACCTGGGTGAGCTGAAAAGCCTTTTTAAACAATTAAGCAGGTAATTGACAGGCAATTAAGGAAGATAAACACATAAAGGTTCGCCCCTCGGTCACAATATAACCAAATCCGCTCCTAGGACAATATCTCAGAACAATACCAGCCCCTCGGGCTATATCTCACATCATAATGGGTACCCGCTCTCATTAGGGGTGTGCAGACTCCTGGAGGGGCCCCTTACGGTCAAAGCACAATATCAAGCCATCTCGTGGCATCATCACTAGGCTCTGAGCCTCATATCAACTAGCCACCTCGTGGCGTACATATCTCAGGTCCTCGGCCTCATAATCATGATCAGTGTTTGCTCACAACATAGGCACTCGGCCTTACTCAGTCAAAAATCCTCACAAGCCACTCGACAGTAGTAAAGCATGATTGTCAGCCCAATTATTATTTAAAAGATCATCTAAGTGTTGAAACATAGTAAACATGGCTGAGTATGAAAACAGTAATATAAGATGACTGAGTTCAAGTATAAAGCGTAAACAATGAGGAAATATCAATAAAAATCCCTGAAGGGTTCAAATAGTTAGCACGAGGCCCAAATATGGCATTCGACCCAAATCATGATGATAGCAAATAGATTTTAGTCAAATACGCGGTAAAATAGTCATTCGGCATGGACTAAGTCATAATCCTCAATGCAAGACCCCACGCTCATCATCGAGTGTGTGCGTCACCTCAATATAGCACAACGATGTGCAATCCGGGGTTTCATACACTCAGAACATTATTTACAATCACTACTCACCTCAATCCGGTCAAATCTCTGGTCCGCGACACCTTTGCTCCTTGAATCGGCCTCTACTTGCATCGAATCTATCCAAAATCAGAATCACGACGTCAATATATGCTAAGGGAACGAAGCCCAAAAAAAAAATAATCAATTTATAACATAAATCCCGAAAATACCAAAACCCGACCCCCGGGCCCACGTTTCGGATTCCGACAAAATTGACATTAATGGATTACTTATCTCCCCACGATTTCATACATATTAAAAGCATCAAAATCTATCCACAAATGACCCCTCAAATCCCAAATTATTGGTCTCCAATTTCAAGCCCTAGTTCTTCCATTTTAGGCCTAGATTCCATGATTAATTAGGTAGATTTCACATTAGAATTGAGTTTTAAGTCCATGAATCTTACCTCCAAGTGAATTACCTTGAATCCCTCTTCAATCCTCTTCAAAAAGTTCCAAAAACGCTCAACAATGGAACAAATAAACCCCAAAATTGCGGACAAGATGAATATTTAAACCTTCTGCCCAGGCCTGAAATCCTTCGTCGCGATCGCGGGAATTCCTTCGCGACCGCGAAGCACAAATTCACAGAACCCAAATTTAACCCTACGCAAACGCATCAAATCCCACGTGAACACGATGCTCAGGCATCCTACACTATGCGATCGCGGACAGGGCACTGCGTTCGCAAAGAACAAACTCCAAGTCAAACCCCTGGTCCACTTAACTCTACACGAACGCGACCTTCTCCACGCGTTCGCGATCAACAATCTCTCCACCTTATGCGATCTCATCTCCAACTTTGCGAACGCGAAGAACAAACTGGGCTGCCCCCACAAAAGCTCTACGCGATCACGAGACATCCTACATTATTGCGAAGAAGAACACTCTGCTACATCTGAAGCCAAAAAATCTGCAACTTTTCCAAAGCATGAAATGATCCGATTGACCACTCGAAACTCACCCGAGGCCCCCGGGACCTCAACCAGACATACCAAAATATCCCATAACCTCATTGAAACTTGTTCCAACCTTCGAAACACTCAAAACAACATCAAAACACCAAATTCGCATCGGATTCAAGCCTAAGAATTCCAAAATCTTCTAAATTACGCTTTCGATCAAAAACCCAACAAAACCATGTCCAATTGACCTGAAATTTTGCACACACACCCCAAATGACATAACAAAACTACAGCAACTCTCGTAATTCCATTCCGACCCCTATATCAAAATCTTACCTACCAACTAGAAATCGCCAAAATATCAACTTCGCCAATTCAAACCTAAATCTACTCTGAACCGCCAAAACTCATTCCGATCACACTCCTAAGTCCCATATCACCTCCCGAAGCTATCCGAACCATCAGAACTCACATCCGAGCCCTCTAACACATAAGTCAACATCCGGTTGACTTTTCCAACTTAAGCTTCCTCAAAAGAGACTAAGTGTCTCAAACCTTACCAAATCCTCTCCGAACCCGAGCCAACCAACCCTATCACATATAAAACCGATAGACAAAGAAATAAGAAATACCGGATGCACACTCGACAAGCTGGGTGGCAAAGCAAGCTCATAAGCCATCTTCCCGATCCTCCAAAACACCTCAATGGCCCAATGAACCACAAACTCAATTTCTCTTTCTTCCCAAATCTCATAACACCCTTAATGGGCGAAACCTTCAACACAGCGTTCTCACCAACCATGTAGGACACATCTCGAACCTTCCTATCAGCATAACTCTTCTGTCTCGACTGCGCTATAGGAAGCCTCTCCTGAATCACCTTCACCTTTTCTAAAGCAACCTGCACCTAGTATGACCCCAATAGCCAAGTCTCACCTAGCTTGAACCAACCAACTGGAGATCTACATCGCCTCCCATACAAAGCCTCATATGGAGTCATCTGAATACTCAACTGGTAGTTGTTGTTATAAGAAAACTCTGCAAGCATTAGAAACTGATCCCATGAGCCTCCGAAATCAATGACACAAGCACGCAACATGTCCTCCAATATTGGAATAGTGCGCTCGGACTGCCCGTCATTCTGAGGGTGAAATGTTGTGCTCAACTCAACCTGAGTACCCAACTCTCGCTGCACAAACCTCTAAAACTGCGAAGTAAACCGAGTGCTCCTATCTGAAATGATGGAAAATCGGACACCATGCAACCAAACAATCTCTCAGATATAGATCTCTGCCAACTACTCTGAAGAATAAGTAGTACACACAGGACTGAAGTGCGTGGACTTGGTTAGCCGATCCACAATCACCCAAATAGCATCAAACTTCTTCGAAGTCTGTGAAAGTCCAACTACAAAGTCCATAGTGATCCTCTCCCACTTCCACTCTGGAATATCCATCCGTTGAAGCAAGCCACCCGGTCTCTAATGCTCATATTTCACGTGCTGACAATTGAGACACCGAGCTACAAACCCCACAATCCTTCTTCATTCTTCTCCACAAATAATGCTGCCTCAAATCCTGATACATATTCACGGCACTCGGATGAATGGAATACCGCGAGCTATGGGCCTCCTACATAATCAACTCCAGAAGCCCATCCACATTGGACACACAAATCTGGCCCTGCATCCTCAACACCCCATCATCACCAATGGTCACATCTCTGGCATCATCATGCTGAACTCCGTCCTTAAGGATAAGCAAATACGGATCATCATACTGGCACTCTCTGATACGATCATATAAGGAAGACCGAGAAACCACACAAGCCAATACCTGACTGGGCTCCGAAATATCTAATCTCACGAACCGATTGGCCAAGTCCTGAACAACAACTGCAAGAGGTCTCTCCCCAACTGGAATATATGCCAAACTCCCTATACTCACAGCCTTTCGGCTGAATGCATCGGCCACCTTATTGGCCTTTCCCGGATGGTACAATATAGTGATATCATAATCCTTAAGCAACTCCAACCACTTCCGCTACCTCAAATTGAGATCCTTCTGCTTGAATAAGTGCTGGAGGCTACGATAATCAGTAAACACCTCACAAGACACACCATACAGGTAATGCCTCCAAATCTTCAATGCGTGAACTATGGCAGCCAAAACCAAATCATGAATGGGGTAGTTTTTCTCATGGGGCTTCAACTGAGAAGCATAAGCAATAACTCTACCCTCCTGCATCAATACACAACCAATACCATCTCTCGAAGCATCACAATACACGGTATATGAACCTGAAGCTGATGCCAAAACTAACACTAGAGCTTTGGTCAAAGATATCTTGAGCTTCTGAAAGCTCTCCTCACACTCGTCCGACCATAAAAATAAAGCACCCTTCTGAGTCAACTTGGTCAAGGGGGATGCGATAGACGAGAATCCCTAAAAAAATGGCGATAATAGCCTGCCAAACCAAGAAAGCTGCGAATCTCTGTGGCTGAGGACGGTCTGGGCCAACTCTGAACTGCCTCTATCTTCTTCGGATCAACCTGAATACCCTCGCTGGACACCACATGCCCCAAGAAAGCCACTGAATTGAGCCAAAAACTCACACTTGGAGTGTTTTGCATAAAGCTTCTCCTCCCTCAATCTCTACAACACAACTCTTAAATACTCCGCGTCCTCCTCCTGACTACGCGAATACACCAGAATATCATCAATGAAGACTATGACGAAAGAGTCAAGATAAGGCCGAAACACACTATTCATCAAATGCATGAACGTTGTTGGGGCATTGGTCATCCCAAAAGACATCACCAAGAACTCATAATGACCATATCGGGTCCTGAAAGTCGTCTTAAGAATATCTGAGTCCCTGATATTCAACTGGTGATAAACCGAACGGAGATCAATCTTGGAGAACACTCTCGCTCCCTGAAGCTGGTCGAATAAATTATCAATGCGAGGCAAAAGATACTTGCTTAACAGTTACTTTGTTCAATTGCCTATAATCAATGCACATCCTCATAGTGCCATCCTTCTTCTTCACAAACAGAACCGACGCACCCCAAGGTGACACACTAGGCCGAATGAACCCCTTACAAGGAGTTCCTGAAGCTGCTCCTTTAACTTTTTCAACTGTGCTGGTGCCATACGATATGACCGAATAAAAATGGGCTGAGTGCCCAGCACCAGGTCAATACCAAAATCAACATCCCTATCCAGTGGCATGCCTGGTAGGTCTGCAAGAAACACATCAGAAAAATCTCTTACAACTAGAACAAAATCAATACTGGGAGTCTCAGCACCGACTTCCCTCACAAAAGGCTAGATACGAAAGACAACCCTTCCCAACCATATGTTGGGCCTTCAAGAACGAGATCATGGGAACATAATAAACCACACCTCGCCACTTAATCCGTGGCACACGTGGTATAGCCAATGTGACTGTCTTAGCATGACAGTCCAGAATAGCACGACACATAGATAGCCAATCCATGCTCAAAATGACATCGAAATCCACCATACACAATAATAAAAGATCCACTCGGATCTCTAGACCCCCAATAGTCACCACACATGACCGGTACATATGGTCTACAACAACAGTATCGCCCTCTGGGGTAGATACATGAACAGGTGAAGCAAGAGACTCACGGGGCATATCTAAATAACGAGCAAAGTATGATGACACATAAGAAAAGGTGGAATCAGGATCAAATAATATAGAGGCATCTCTGTGGCAGACTGAAACAATACATGTAATAACATCATCTGAAGTAATAATATCGGGTCTAGCTAGAAGTGCATAGAAACGGGCCTGACCGCCACCTGATCGACCTCCCCCTCTGGGGCGACCCCTAGCTAACTGACCTCTACCCCTAGATTGCTGGGCGGGTGGTGATGAAGTAATTCGCGCTGAAACAGATGACTCAACCCTCTGCTGAGATGAACTCGCAAGACGATGAGGGCACTGCCTCAACATATGACCCATCTCTCCACACTCATAACAACTCCCAGGTGCTGGAGAAGGGGACTGAAGGGAACCCCTTGCATTGGAGTGACTAGCAGATGCACCTGGCATAGAAGAGCCCTGAACTGATGGAGCATGGGACAAACTCTGAGCTGGAAGGGCACTAAGGGATGATTGGCCCTAATGAGAACTGTGAGAACTATGACCTGATGACGCCCCATGATAACCTGGGTGAGCTGAAAAGCCTTTTTCAACAATTAAGCAGGTAATTGACAGGTAATTAAGGAAGATAAACACATAAAAGTTCACCCCTCGGGCATAGTATCAACAAATCCGCCCATCGGACAAAATCTCAGAACAATACTAGCCCCTTGGGCTATATCTCACATCACAACGGGTACCCGCGCTCACTGAAGGTGTGCAGACTCCTGGATGGACCCCTTAAGGCCCAAGCACAATATCAAGCCATCTCATGGCATCATCACTAGGATTTCGGCCTCATAACAACAAGCCACCTCATGGCGTACATATCTAAGCCCTCGGCCTCATAATCATGATCAGTGTTTCCTCACAACATAGGTCCTCGGCCTTACTAATCAAAAATCCTCACAAGCCACTCGGTAGTAGTAAAACATGATTCTCGGCCCAATTATCATTTAAAAGATCATCTAAGTGTTGAAACATAGTAAACATGGCTGAGTATGAAAACAATGGAATATAACATGACTAAGTTCAAGTATAAAGTCAAAACAGTGAGAAAATATCAATAAAAATCCCCGAAGGGTTCAAATAGTTGGCACGAGGCACAAATATGGCATTCAACCCAAATCATGATGATAGCAAAAAGATTTCAGGAAAATACGCAGTAAAATAGTCATTCGGGATGGACTAAGTCACAATCCCCGATAGTGCACGACCCCACGCTCGTCATCAAGTATGTGCGTCACCTCAATATAGCAAAACGATGTCTCTAGCCCGCGGCGCCTTTGCCCCTCGAATCGGCCTCCACTCACGTCGAATCTATCCAAAATCAGAATCACATCATCATAATCTGCTCAGGGAATGAAGCCCAAACAAAAATAATCAATTTACAACATAAATCTCGAAATTACCAAACCCGACCCCCGGGCCCACGTCTCGGATTCCGACAAAATTCACATCAATGGATTCCTTATATTACCATGAGTTCATACATATAAAAAGCATCAAAATCCATACACAAATGACCCCTCAAATCCCAAATTCTAGGTCTCCAATTTCAAGCCCTAGTTCTTCCACTTTAGGCCTAGATTCCATGATTAATTAGGTAGATTTCACATTAGAATCTAGTTTTAAGTCCATGAATCTTACCTCCAAGTGATTACCCTTGAATCCCTCTTCAATACTCTTCAAAAAGCTCCAAAAAACGCTGAACAATGGAAGAAATAAACCCCAAAATCGCGGATAAGACGACAATTTAAACCTTCTTCCCAGGCCTGAAATCCTTTATCGCGATCGTGGGACTTCCTTCGCAATCACGAAACACAAATTCGCAGAACCCAAATTTAACCCTACGCGAACACGTCAACTCCCACATGAACGCAATGCTCAAGCATCTTACACTACGCGATTGCGGATAGGGCACTGCGTTCACAAAGAACAAACTCCAAGTCAAACTCCTGGTCCACTTAACTCTACACGAACGCGATATTCTCCACGCGTTTGCGATCAACAATCTCTCCACCTTATGCGATCGCATCTCCAACTTCGCGAACGCGAAGAACAAACTTGGCTGCCCCCACAAAAGCTCCATGCGATCGCGAGACATCCTACGCGATCGCGAAGAAGAACACTCCGCAACAGCTGAAACTCAAAAATCTACAACTTTTCCAAAGCATGAAATGGTCCGATTGACCACCCGAAACTCACCCGCCTAGGACCTCAACCAAACATACCAACATATCCCATAAGCTCATTCAAACTTGTTCCAACCTTCAGAACGCTCAAAATAATATCAAAACACCAAATTCACATCGGATTCAAGCCTAAGAATTCCAAAATCTTCTAAATTGCGCTTTTGATAAAAAAATCCAACAAAACCACGTCCAATTGACCTGAAATTTTGCACACACATCCCAAATGACACCACGGAACTACATCAACTATCAAAATTCCATTCCGACCCCTATATCAAAATCTCACCTACTAACTGGAAATCGCCAAAATATCAACTTCGCCAATTCAAGCCTAAATCTACTCCGAACCTCCAAAACTCATTCCGATCATATTCCTAAGTCCCAAATCACCTCCCGAAGCATTCCGAACCATCGTAACCCATATCCGAGCCCTCTAACACATAAGTCAACATCTGGTTGGCTTTCCCAACTTAAGCTTCGTCAAAAGAGACTAAGTGTCTCAAACCTTACCAAATCCTCTCCGAACCTGAGCCAACCAACCCTATCACATATAGACCGATAGACAAAGAAATAAGAAGTAGGAATAGGGCAAATGGAGAGGTAACTCATGAGACGTCTGGCCGGGTCGTCACATAGTGGTGCCGCATTTGGAGGAAGTGGTTCATTTAGTAGAGGCTATCCTCCCAAGCTGATTCAATTAGTGCTTCAGGTAGCACACGGTGCTTCGACCAGTCGTGGTTCTTACAGGTCTCAACTAAGCATCCAGTATTCAATGCACATTCAGCTCTTATTAGTGTACCACCACTACAGAAATACTATAGTGGTCATTCGATTCATTAGGGATCATCTCGCATTCAGTAGTTAGGCCAGCCTTGGGGTTGCTTAGAGTGCGGCGACACAGGTCATATCAGGAGGTACTGTCCTAGATTGAGGAGCAGCAGAACACAACAGGTTACTCATGCTATGATTCCGACAATGGTTGCTCCACCGCCCGCTTAGCCAGCTAGAGGCCGGGTTAGGCACCTAGAGGTGGTGGTCAGGCCGTTAGAGGTGGAGGCCAGTTAGTTAGAGGCCCTCCTGTTACATACTGTAATTTAATATTAGGATAAGTCGTAGTAATCCATATGATCTTGAAGGGATAAGACTATTCATGAGATTATAGAAGATTTGTGACTATATTATTATAAAACAACGTAAATTTAACAACCTTGATACCGTTATATACATTTGATATGGTATTTGGAGTGAAATATTTTTGTAAAAAAAAGTTTGAAAAATATGATTTTATATAGTTATTAATATTACTACTTTCGAATACGCTTTAAATTATACACATAATATGAGAAAGTTTATGAGATTTTCTTTATTATAAAGATAGAAATTGTTTTCTCACAAAAAAAAAGAAGGTTATCTTTTTAGCATTTTAAGAATTAAACTTAAATTTGTACTCTTTATTTGAGATTAGGAAAATTAAAAGTTGAGAAAATATGTACATTTTTTACATGGATTTTTTAATAAAATAATAATGTATGTATTTAATTTATATGGTACTACATGACCAAAATAGTAAAATGTATAAAGTGTATTAAAAGTGAGTAGTATTTTAAGTAATTTGAGATAGTTCTAAATTATGTGGGTAATTGATTAATTATAATATTACTAAGTGTAGCAAGATAGCATGTGAGATATACACATATAACATCCTAAATATCTCATATAGATACGGATGAAACTTAGTAAGCTTTAAGTGGATTCTACCTAACTTTGTCTTATGTATCCATATGATTTTGGGATAAGCATTTAATTAAATAAGTGAGATGCACCTCCTATTTAACTTAGTCTAACAACAATCTAAGTTACTACTCCATATAGATATATATAAGATTTCAAGTAAAATAATTGGGGGATATTAGATATAACTGAATTGCTGCTACGTTTTGGATTCCAAGTCGTTGACATCTTCTTAGCTCCATAGTTGATGCCATGCTCTTAGATTCATAGGTGATGTTATGTTCTTCCTCCTTGAGATCAAAGTACTAACGGGCTGAACCAACGTCGTGTGGTTAGGTAAATGATAAAGGTATGTTAAGGCTATCTCTCCTTCTTTTGGCATGATCCAAGTAATGAAATGTAAACGTAATGTTATTCTATAAGTAGTTCTACTCTTAGCAGTTAAGGATATCTATGTGATTCATTCATGTAAAGTGATATTCAAGCATGTCTAAGTATGCACCTAAGTCTCCATTGAGGTATATGATAAAGATATTAATGTTTATAATATAGTGATACATGTACATGCATCTTCATGTATTTACCACCGTTCTACGGCCAGTCGGGCAGTTACCACCGGTTGAGCAGTTATGTATCATTTTTTACCACCAGTTTGGCAGTGATGTCTATTCATTTATCACTGAGCTACGGCTAGTCGGGCAGTCATGCATTTACTACCAAGCTACGGCCGATTGGGCAGTTACACATTTACCATCGAGCTACGGCTGGTCGGGCAGTCATGCATTTACTATCACGCTACAGCCGATCAAGAAGTTACCACTAATCAGTTGGCAATCATGCATCATACAATGTGGATAACAGTCACAAAGAGAAGCAATATATATATAAATATAAAAAGTATGCATTTATGGTCGCACTTCAAAGATTCAGGTTGATTCTTATATGTCTGTAATTAATGTTGACTTATTGTTATGTTTTAGTTGCGCCTTATATACTCGGTACATTATTCATTTTGACGTCCTTTAGTTGGGCACACTGCATTCATGCCTGCAGGTATAGACAATCAGTTTGACGAGCCTCATAGTAGACGAGGTCAGCATTCAGCGAAGGATCAGTAAGACTCCACCTCATTCGGAGTGCAGCCGAGTGTATAAGTCATTGTGTCAGAGTTTTGCTACAGACTTATGGGTAGGCCGGTACCCTATCCAATTTTATGTCAAATAATATTAGAGGCTTTGTAGGCAACGGTTCATTTTGTACAGTATGTCAGAGGCATTGATGGCCCATATGTATTCATGTGTTAAGAACGATAGTTTATTGATACAGTGTTCGCCCACTTATAGTTATACATTACGAGTTGTGGCCATGTTAGCCCATGGTAGTTACAAACAAAAAAAAAGAGTTACATAGTGGTTCGCTTGGGCCAGTACGGCATCAGGTGCCATCTACGCCTCCTTTGGTTTGGGGTGTGACAAAGTGGTATTAGAGCCTGTCGTGTCCTTGGGAATCAATAAAGCCGTGCCTAGTAGAGTCTCACTTATGGGTGTGTTACACTCCACACTTATAATTGAGAGGCTATAGGGCATGTAGGAAATGTTAGACTTCTTTTATATCCATATCGTTCTATAGAGCTGAGTCATAAGAAATCAATATGATTCTTTCGCCAAATTTTGTATGCACCAGAGGTAGAGATATCACAGTAGAGCTTTAAGGCATAATTTCCACCTATGTTGAAGGGAGGTTATGAAAGAAACAGAAGATACAATGCGAGATTGAAAGGTAAGTAAGTTAAAGATGAAGAAGATACGACATACTCAAGTACAAAAGGCTATGAATAGTCGAGACTTCAAATATAGTTTGGGTTTCAGTTTAATTTATAGAGGAGACCCTAGTGAATTCGAATGTTTTTAAAGGGGGAATGATGTTACATCCCGTACTTTAATATTCGAATAAGTCGTAGTAATCCATATGAGCTTGAAGGGATTAAGACCATTCATGAGATTAAAGAAGATTTGTGACTATGTTATTATAAGACCCCGTAAGTTTAACAACCTTGATACCGTTATATACATTTGATATGGTATTTGAAGTGAACATATTTGTAAAAATAAAGTTTGAAAAATATGATTTTAAATAGTTATTAATATTACTACTTTCGAATATGCTTTAAACTATACGCATAATATGAGAAAGTTTATGAGATTTTCTTTATTATAAAGATAGAAATTGTTTTTTCACAAAAAAAAAAGAAATCTTTTTACCATTTTAAGAATTAAACGTACAAAAATTTGTACTCTTTATTTGAGATTAGGAAAACTAAAAGTTGAGAAAATATGTGTATTTTTTTACATGGATGTTTTAATGAAATAATAATGTATGTATTGATATTATATGGTACCACATGACCATAATAGTAAGGTGTATAAAGTGTATTAAAAGTGAGTAGTGTTTTAAGTAATTTGAGATTATTCTAAATTATGAGGGTAATTGATTAATTATAATATTACTAAGTGTAGCAAGATAGCATGTTCCTGAATATTGGAACGACACAGTAGAGAGAGAACCTCCTCCTTCTCAATAAAATATACTCACCCTACTATCAAGTGCCTAGCTATGCAACAATCAAAGACCTCTAATCTAATCCCCCCTAAACCACACGATATTGATCCCATGCATTCCATGGTTAATCTTACTCCTTCAAACCCTAGTTTCAAAGACAACCTATTAGATAGCTTACTAGATGGTCAGATTAACATGATCATTGATACAAATGTCCAACCTCATGCGAACCATTCTGATGACATGGGGAATTCCATCTCCCACTCAAATGGTAATCACCTGATTCATTTATCTCCAGAAGATCTTCTAAGAATTTACTCTCCCTTGAGATACTAAACAATTATAAAACTACAAGGCATGAGGATTCAACACCAATTACTTAAACGGAAGATTCAAGACCTGTGGAAATTAAAAGAAAACTTCCCACTGATTGATCTAGGGTCCGATTATTATATTATAAAATTTAGCAACGAAGATAGCATGCTCAAATTCCTCCACAATAGCACTTGGTTTATTTTTGGTAATTTCCTACCCATTCAAAAATGGGTCCCTAATTTCATTGCTTCAAAGGCAAAAATAACACAAGCCACTATTTGGATACGCTTACCACAATTGCTAACAGAATTTTATGATGGACTAATACTCAAAAAAGTTGGCAACAAAATTGGTAAAATACTAAAGATTGATGCATGTACATCTTCCATTCTTAGGGGGCGTTATGCTAGACTTTGCATTGAAGTGCCATTAGAGGTCCCAGTTACACCCTTCATTTTAATTGGCCAACACAAGCAAGAAATTCATTATGAAGGGGTTAAGTTTCTCTGCCAAAATTGCGGCAGATTAGGGCATTCAATGGCCTCATGCAACTACATAAAGCAAAGGAGCAAGTCTGCCAATCCAGAAGGAGACCATGCCAGTAGACAATCCAAGGCTATGGATACTTCTCAAGCCAACATGCAACTTGGATCTCATCCGCCCAAGGAGGATGTCTGGCAAACAGTTGCATTCCCCAAAAAGAGAAAATCCAACAACAAGTCAAAAGTGCCACACTGTCACGACCCCGGTTCACCCTCCGTGAACCATCATGAAGACAACTAGTCTCTACGACTAGCTAAGCCTATATTGCGAAAGATAACCAAACTTGCAGAAGTAAAACAATTTTAAAAAAATAGAAATAAAACAATAATAGTGTCCGCTCAGCATACACCATATATATAAGTCTCAACAACCAATATCTAAATTCAAGACCTGGAAACCCATGAATCACAAGCTAAGATCAATACTACATAGCTCTAACTCCGGAAAGTCTAATAAGAACATAAAAGTATAGAAGGGCTAAATACTAAAAGCAGGAATAGAAAGGGACTTCTCGGTCTGTGGACGCGGCAGATGTACCTCGAAGTCTCTAGAGCAGTCGCCTCCTCAAGGATGATAGGCCTGAGTAGCGGTACCTGGATCTGCACATGAAAAACATGCGCAGAAGAGGCATGAGTACACCACAGCGGTACTCAATAAGTGTCAAGCCTAACCTCGGTTGGTTAGTGACGAGGAAGGTTAGGGCCCTACTGAGATTAAATAATTATAAAGATGACAGGATAAGCTAAGCAGTACAATTGAAAATCTACAGTAAGAATCTACACAGGATAATACGAGTACAATAACGGAAACAGAGATAAAGGCAAACCACAAGGAAGTACCACTCATAACAAGGATGATAACCGGGGATCTCTTGGTATCCCGAGGATCTCTTGGTATCCTCAATATATGCTAGGGATCTCTTGGTATCCCGAGGATCTCTTGGTATCCTCAATATATGCTAGGGATCTCTTGGTATCCCGCACCTCAGTTCAGATCATAAACACGTACAGGGGATCTCCCGGGATGCCGTCCCGTAGTCCCAAAGTAAAAACACACAGCAGCAACACAAGAATACCCAATTAAGCTACATTTCGTACCAAGTAAATATTAAATTCTAGCCTAACATGCTTTACGCAATGCAATTAAGGTAGTTTATGCAAATAGGCAATTAAGTCAACTAAACATGCTTTTCTAAACAAGCAACAGGCTAAATTCACAAGTAGAATAAAACAGGAAAAAGAACTCAATTGAAATACTTAAGGAAAAACCAGATTTTCAACAATTAGCTCAAGTACGCGCTCGTCACCTCACGTACAAGGCATTTCAATTATCAAATATATCATATCCTAAGGGGAAGGTCCCACACACAAGGTTAGACAAGCCACTTACCTCGAACTGGCTCAAAATCAACCCGACACCACATCTTTGCCACGAGTACTTGACTCCAAATGGCCAAAATCTATTCAATTCAATTGCATAATGTAAATAACATTTCATGTAACTGATTCTACAATTAAAGTCTAAGCTAATACGCGAAATTATGTAAAATGAACAAAAGAGCGGTTTCGCTTCTGTGAACATTCACCGCATTTGCGGTTCCTGAGGAAATCCCAAATTCCGCTTCTACGGTCTCTACGCCGCTTCTGCGGCTCCGCATCTGCGGTCCCCAAACCGCAAATGCAAAAATACCAGAAGCAGCAAAAAATACAGCAACTGCAACATTTCCTCAAACTTCTCATTAAACATCTGAAATCACCCCGAGGCCCCCGGGACCTCAACCAAAAGCACAAACATTGCCTAATACCTTATTCAAACTTTTACTAATCCTTAAAACACCTAAAACAACATTGAAACCTTGAATTAACCAAGTATTTAAGCCTAAGAACTCCAAATATCCTCAAAATATGCTTTTGATCAAAACGTCTATCACAACGCGTCCGAATGACCTAAAATTTTGCACACACATCACATTCAACACTACGAAGCTACTCCAAGCTCCAGAATTCCATTCGACCCTCGAATCAAAATCTCACTATCGGATCGGAAACTTCAAAAATTCAACTTTCGGCATTTCAAGCCTAAATTAGCTACAAACCTCCAAAACACAATCCGAACATGCTCCTAACCCCGAAATCACCCAACGGAGCTAACGGAACCATCATGTTTCCATTCCAAGGCCGTCTTCACACTGTTCCGATTACAGTGAACTTTCCAACACTTAAGCTCTCATTTAGGGACTAAGTGTCCCAAAACTCTGTGAAACTCAAAACCAAACATCCCGAAAAATCGAAATAGCAGAAATAAACTAGGGGAAAACAGTTAATAAGGGATCGGGGCATTAATTCTTAAGACGACCGGCCGGGTCGTCACATCCTCCTACACTTAATCATTCGTTTGTCCTCAAACGAGCATAGAGACATACCTGAAGTAGTGAAAAGATGAGGGTAACGGCTGCACACATCCTGCTCGGTCTCGCAGGTCACCCCCTCGACCAGCTGACCATGCCACTAAACCTTTACCGATGCAATGTTCTTTGTCCTCAGCTTTATAACATGACTGTTCAATATTTCCACCAGCTCCTCAACATAGGATAGATCCTTGTCCAACTGGACTGAACTAAAATACAACACGTGCGACGGATCACCGTGATACCTCCGGAGCATCAAAACATGATACCGGATTAACTCCTGCCAAGCTGGGAGGTAAGGCAAGCTACAAGCAACCTCCCCAACACGCCTCAATATGTCAAAGGGCCAATAAACCTCGGACTCAACTTCCTTTTCTTCCCAAATCTCATAACGCCCTTCATTGGCAAAACCCGAAGTAGAACCCGCTCTTCGACCATATAGGAAACATCACGAATCTTCCGGTCCGCGTAACTCTTCTGTCTACATTGGGCTTTACGGAGTCTGTCCTAAATCACCTTTACCTTCTCCAAAGCATCCTGAATCAAATCTGTGCGCAATAATCTGGCCTCACTCGGCTCAAACCAACCCACTGGAGACCTACACCGCCTACCATATAAAAGCCTCATACGGTGCCATCTAAATGCTGGACTGATAGATGTTGTTGTAAGTAAACTCCGCCAATGGCAAGAACTGATCCCAAGACCCTCCAAACTCAATCACACACGCACGGAGCTTATCCTGAAGAATCTGAATAGTGTACTCGGACTGTCCGTCAGTCTGAGGGTGAAATGCTGTACTCAACTCTACCCGACTACCCAAATCACGCTGAACGGCCCTCCAAAACCGTGATGTGAACTGAGAAACTCTATCTTAAATAATGGAAACTAGAATATCATGCAGACGAACAATCTCCCAGATATAAATCTCCGCCAACCGCTCCGAAGAATAGGTAGTACACATAGGAATGAAATGAGCGGCTTGGTCAGCCGATCCATAATCACCCAAATAGCATCAAACTTCTTCAAAGTCCATGGGAGTCTAACTACAAAGTCCATGGTGATCTGCTTCCAATTCCACTCTGAAATCTCTATCTGCTGAAGCAATCCACCCGGTCTCTAGTGCTCATACTTCACATGTTGACAATTGAGACACCGAGGTACGAATCCAACTATATCTTTATTCATTTGTCCTACCAATAGTGCTGCCTCAAATCCTTATACATCTTCGCGGCACCCGGATGGATGGAATACCGTGAGCTATGGGCCTCCTCTAGAATTAACTCCCGAAGCCCATCAACATTGGGTACGCAAATCCGACCCTGCATCCTCAATACCCCATCATCGCCAATTGTCACATCTCTGGCATCACCGTGCTGAAACTTGTCCTTGAGGACAAGCAAACGAAGGTCATCATATTGTCGCTCCCTGATACGATCAAATAAGGAAAACCGAAAAACCATGTAAGCTAGAACCCGATCGGGCTCCGAAAGATCCAATCTCACAAATTGGCTGGCTAAGGCCTGAATATCCATTGCCATAGGCCTCTCCGATGCTGGTAAATAAGCCAAATTCCCCAAGCTCTCCGCCCAGCGACTCAAAGCATCGGCCACCAAATTAGCTTTGCCCGGGTGATACAGAATAGTGACGACACAGTCCTTCAGCAACTCTAACCACCTCCTCTGGCGCAAATTTAGATCCTTTTGCTTGAATAGGTGCTGCAAGCTTCGATGGTCGGTATAAATCTAATACGGAACCCCATATAAATAATGGTGCCAAATCTTCAGGGCGTGAACAATGGCAGCTAACCCAAGGTCGTGAACAGGGTAGTTCTTCTTATGTATCTTCAATTGTCTGAACGCGTAGGCAATCACCCTACCGTCCTGCATCAACACCGCTTCGAGGCCAACCCTCAAGGCATCACAATAGACCGTATAAGACCCCGAACCTGTAGGCAATATCAAAATTGGGGCTATGGTCAACACTATCTTAAGCTTCTAAAAGCTCGCCTCACACTCCTCCGTCCACTGGAACGGAGCACTCTTCTGAGTCAACCTAGTCATGAGGGCTACAATCAATGAAAACCCCTCCACAAAATAATGGTAGTAACCCGCCAAACCAAGGAAACTACAAATCTCTGTAGCTGAGGATGGTCTAGGCCAACTCTGCACGACCTCTATTTTCTTCGAATCCACCTGAATACCCTTACCCGATACCACGTGGCCTAAGAATGCCACTGAATCCAACCAAAACTCACAATTCGAGAACTTAGCATATAATTTCTTCTCTCTCAAAGTCTGAAGCACAGTCCTCATGTGCTATTCATGATCTTCCCGACTCCGGGAATACACCAGAATATCATCAAATAAAGACAATGACGAACGAGTCAATATATGGCCGGAACACACTTTGCATAAAATGCATAAAAGTTGTTGGGGCATTGGTCAGCCCAAATAACATAACAAGGAACTCAAAATGACCATACCGAGTCCTGAAAGTAGTCTTCGGGATATCTGGCTCCCAAATCTTCAACTAATGGTAACCTGAGCGCAAGTTAATCTTAGAAAACACATGTGCGCCCTGAAGCTGGTCAAACAAATCATCAATATGAGGAAAAGGATAACGGTTCTTCACTGTAACCTTGTTCAACTGGCGATAATCAATACACATACGAATAGAACCATCCTTTTTCTTCACAAACAAGATAGGAGCACCTCAAGGTGATACAGAATAAAACCCTTATCAAGCAATTCTTGTAACTGATCATTCAACTCCTTCAACTCAAGAGGAGCCACACGATACAGAGGAATAGAAATGGGCTGAGTGCCCGGCAATAGATCAATGCCGAAATCAATATCTCTATCACGCGCCATGCCTGGAAGATCAGTTGGAAACACATTGGGAAAATCCCGTACTACTGGAATTGAATCAACTAAAGGGGTATCAATACTGACATCTCTCACATAAGATAAATACGCGTCATACCCCTTCTCAACCATACGCTGAGCTTTAAGAAAAGAAATAACTCTACTAGGAGTGTGATCTAAAGTACCCCTCTACTCAACACGCGGTACACCTGGCATATCCAACATCACGACTTTGGTGTGACAATCGAGAATAGCATAATGGGGCGACAACCAGTCCATGCCGAAGATAATGTCAAAATCTACCATGCTGAGCAATAATAGATCCGCTCTGGTCTCAAAACCACTAAGAGCAACCAAACACGACTGATAAACGCGGTCCACAATAAGAGAATCTCCCACAGGAGTAGAAACATAAACAGGGGAACTCAAAGAATCTCGAGATATACCCAAATGTGGAGCAAAACAAGAAGACACATAAGAGTAAGTAGAGCCTTGATCAAATAGGACCGATGCATCTCTGTGGCAAACCAATATAATACCTGTGATGTCAGAATCGGTGGCAACAGCCTCGATACCGACCTCCACCTCTAGCTGGCTGAGCAGGTGGGATAACAACTATAGCTGTAATCATAGCCTGTGAACTGTGCGGGGCACGCTGTGGCTGAGAAGTCTGTGGAGGTGCACTCCTCCCAAGTATAGGGAAATCCCTCACCATATGGCGTGTATCCTGAGGATCTCTTGTTATCCTCAATATATGCTAGGGATCTCTTGGTATCCCGAGGATCTCTTGGTATCCTTAATATATGTGCCAGGGACCTCTTGGTATCCTGCACCTCAAATCAGATCATAAATACGTACAGGGGATCTCCCGGGATGCCGTCCCGTAGTCCCAAAGTAAAAACACACAGCACCAACACAAGCATACTCAATTAAGCTACATTTCGTACCAAGTATACAGTTTATTCTAGCCTAACATGCTTCACGTAATGCAATTAAGGCAGTTTAAGCAAATAGGCAATTAAGACAACTAAACATGCTTTTCTAAAGTAGCAACAGACTAAATTCACAAGTAGAATAAAATAGGAAAAAGAACTCAATTGAAATACATAAGGAAAAATCGAATTTTCAACAATTAGCTCAAGTACCCGCTCGTCACCTCACGTACAAGGTATTTTAATTATCAAATATATCATATCCTAAGGGGAAGGTACCCCACACAAGGTCAAGCCACTTACCTTGAACCGGCTTAAAATCAATCTGACACCACGTCTTTGCCACGAGTACTCAACTCCAAATGGCCCAAATCTGTTCAATTTAATTGCATAATGTAAATAACACTTCAAGTAACTGATTCTACAATTAAAGTCAAAGCTAATACGCAAAATTATGTAAAATGACCAAAATTCCCCCCGAGCCCACATATTGGAATAGGGTGACATTTACATTTTTAGAAACCTCGTACTCTCACGAGTTGATACATAACAAGAACACTGAAATCGGAGTCCATATGACCCCTCAAATCCTCATTTAAAGGTCTCTTAAACTCAAGCCCTAAATACCCATTCTTCCCAAATTTTTCACTACTAATTAGGTCTTTAATCACATAAAAACTAGTTATGAAGTCAAGGATGTTACCTCCAATCGATTCCCCTTTGTTTTCCTCAAAATCTCTCTCAAAAGCTTCAAACCCGGATGAAAATGGTGAAAGAATAGCTCCAAATCGCAAAGGCAACTATTTATATGTTCTGCCCAGCGATTACCGCATTTGCAGCCTTGGGACCGCATCTCCGGAAACTACGTCGCATCTGCGACTTTCATTTAAATGCCAGCTTCCGCATCTGCGAAACTCTAACCACAGGAGCAATTTCGCTTCTGTGAACATTTCACCGCATCTGCGGTTCCTAAGGAATACCCAAATTCCGCTTCTGCGGTCTCTACGCCGCTTTTGCGGCTCTGCATCTGCGGTCCTTAAATTGCAGATGCAAAAATACCAGAAGTAGCAAAAAATACAGCAGCTGCAACATTTCCTCAAACTTCTCGTTAACCATCCAAAATCATCCCGAGACCTCAACCAAAAGCACAAACATCGCCTAATACCTTATTCAAACGTGTACCAATCCTTAAAACACCTAAAACAACATTGAAACCTCGAATTAACCAAGGATTTAAGACTAAGAACTCCAAATTTCCTCAAAATACGCTTTCGATCAAAAAGTCTATCACAACGCGTCCGAATGACCTGAAATGTTGCACACACGTCACATTCAACAATACAGAGCTACTCCAACCTCCAGAATTCCATTCCGACCCTCGGATCAAAATCTCACTATCAGACCGGAAACTTCAAAAATTCAACTTTCGGCATTTCAAGGCTAAATTAGCTACAGACCTCCAAAACACAATCCGAACACTCTCCTAACACCGAAATCACCCAACAGAGCTAACAGAACCATTAAATTTTCATTCTGAGGCCGTCTTCATACTGTTCTGACTATGGTCAACTTTTCAATACTTAAGCTCTCATTTAGGGACCAACTATCCCTAAACTCTCCGAAACTCAAAATCGAACATCCAGGCAAATGAAAATAGCGGAAATAAACTTGGGGAAAGCAGTTGATAGGGGATCAGGGCATTAATTCTTAAGACGACCGGCCGGGTCGTCACACACACCACACATCTGGTAAGACTAATGATCCAATCCCCTCCACCCCAGACAAGGCTAAATCCCCTCTATACAATATTAATCTAGATGGTAAAAGTACCATTAATATTAGTAATGCTAATATTACTCCTTCACATAATTCATGGAAGCTTAACCATATCAAATCACACATTGTTACAAAAAATAATTTAAAGACTTTGGACTCTCCACCTAACCTCATCAAATAAAACAAAATTGATCTAGGAAATAACGACACGTCTTGCATGGCTATTGATATGGCAGTCACTCAACCAATGGACATCCATTTGGAAGCCCCTAAAACAAGCCAATTAAATAACATGCAACTTAATGATTTCACTATTACGTCTAATGATATCCTAACTCACCCTAAAACAAAACATATCTCTCACTCAAACAATATTCAACTAGCTAATAGTAACCAAGCCCTCACTAATGAGGATTTATCTCTCAGCATGGATAGTAATCCTCCGCATGTAACTACTCACCACGTGGACAAACAATTTTATATCAACTCCCAAATGGCCAATGAAACCAACCACGTTTCTCACACAGAATCTAGGCCAAATATTTTTAATACCACTTCACCAAGTAACTTCAAGGATTTCCCTATAGACACAATCATTGATAGCCCTACCATCCCGGCTAATAAAAACACAGCCCTTGACTATACTTCTAATTGTCACACCTCCTTTTTTAGACCCCGAGGAGGTATGAGAGTTTTTTCAATTTAGGCGACATTATTCAAAATAAGATTATTTAATTTAATTTATGAGAGTCGCCACTTGGGATAATTTATTTGGTGTCCCAAGTCACCAGTTTATTTTAAAATCTCAAATCGAGGAAATTTCGACTTTACTTTATAAGTGTGTGAACCAGAAATTCTAGATAAGGAATTTTGTTAATCCGGGAGAAGGTGTTAGGCATTCCCAGATTCTGTGGTTCTAGAATGGTCGCTTAGCGATTTATACTTGTCTTAAATTGTCTAATTACTTATTTTAGAACCTATGTGCATTTACCTTTATACCTCTTTTAGTCACTTGATTTATTCGTAATTAAAGAATTGAGTTACACGCACGTATACTCATTTCCTTTGGCGCGTCAAAAATTATGTCACGCAAACGTGTCCACAATTAATAATGCTTTGTTTATTTTAATAAGAGAAGTTTGGTTGAAGTTGCGTGAATTCATCCCTCGAGTTAATTTTAGAATTAAATTTGCAATTATGTTACACGAACGTATATATAATCACAATATTAGTCTAAATCGAGCCTAAAGCAAACTACAATCATTTAGGATTATTTTAATACTAGGTTAATATCCATATGGCACGCCTTAAACTATTTAAAGGATTACTTAAATAGGCTCTAGTATATTTCTCATTTATAAATAATTTGGACTTAAACCAATGATTATGTGTCACGCCCCAAAAATCAAGGAGCGCGACCGGCACTCAACCGAGTAAACCCGACTGAGCAAGCGTGTTAGGTTTCATTATACCCAAACTAATTCATGAATAAAGAGGAGATGGACTACATTAATCATCCTTTGTAAGTATTTCATTAACAACTTCCATTTTATTTGCATTAGAAGCTTAATTCATAATTATCAAAATATTACAAGTTTTATAAATCTTTGCCAAATATAAAGATTTCTAACTCAATTCCCCATTATCAAATAGCACCCACAACCTGTCTACGGAGCCTCTAAATACAACAAAAGAGTAATATGGAATGCCGACAACAAGGCTCTGGCTATACCTCAAAATACAAAGTACATGATAAATAATTGATACATGACCGCGAAATGAAGTGGGGCTCACCATGTCTGCTGAAAGGAAGATGCGTCAATAGCTAAAACCACCACTGCCTGCTATGGAACCACCTACATCCATTTAATGACGTAGCGCCCTCGGCAAAAGGGACGTTAGTGTCATTGAATAGTACTAGTATGTATAACTAAACACTATTTCATTATAAAGAACAACCATACAAGAACAAAGAAATCATAAGGATTCAACAAAAGCTTTAAACAATCATCACATCATCAAATAAAAGGAATCACATAGCTTTAACATAATTTTCATAGCTTTAGTTTGGGGCATTTAATTCTGTTCATCATCATTCACAATACAACCGCTTTCTTGAGCGGAGTCTGATCACGACCCAATCGGCTAGGTTGCCTCATTTGAGACGTGTACCTCAATCACAATTCATTCTCACTTTCCGGAATTCAATATCAGCACAATACCACCATGTGTGCGGTATAGGGTCCGATCATAGCCCGATCGACTAGGCCGCCTTACCAAAGCGTTGTTCCTTT
Organism: Nicotiana tabacum; assembly: GCF_000715075.1. NCBI lineage: Eukaryota > Viridiplantae > Streptophyta > Magnoliopsida > Solanales > Solanaceae > Nicotiana > Nicotiana tabacum. Next base: position 31,577,414 of record NC_134084.1, read on the forward strand.
CTCATTAATCATCTCATTTCAATATTTATTTCATATATATCAATTCATAGGCACTTTGGGCCACAATTATCACATCATATTTGGCATTAGGCCACATTTCATAACTCACATTCCACATCACTTTCACTTTCAACATCAAACTTGCAATTTAAGATAATGGGCACATACAAAAGCAATTCAAGTTGTAAGCATAGAGAGGAATTCTCATGATTTGGCATAATAATCATAATTTAAACTTTACTTGAAATATAGGCAATAGCATATAGTTCACATTCTTCACATATCCCCAATTTACCAAGAACAGCACATTGAACACATTGAGACACACCTTTTACATATATTCTTGCAACACCAAATCCTTTAAAATAACAAATACTACATAAATCAAATTTCGGGCTTACAACATAGGCAGGGACACCATGGGAGCTCAATTTCTAAGAAGAGGGGGGTTTTAGCCATACATACCTTGTTTACGCTTTTCTTAAGTTTCTACAATCCACCAACACCTCTAGCAATAACAATCTATAACGAGAAAGCGAAATCAATTAATAATTTAGAAGGATTTCCCATGGTATAACTCTCTTAGGAATTTCATCAAACACCTAATCATGTGAAATAGACTACAAGGTTCTACAATGGAAATTCCTTCTTCCCTCATCCAATTTCATCAAGAACTACCCAAAATAGTTCATTAATCCCACATACTATAGCTTAGTGTCACATGAAAGGCCTATTTCTAATCCCACAATATATTTTTGAACTCATAATCTCATATATGAAATATTAGAAGTAGGACTTACCCAGAAGATACTGAGCTAGAGATTAGCATGCTTGATTGTTTTGGGTTTGTGCAAGATTGATGATTAGGAGGCTAGGTTCCCTCTTTCTCTCTCTCTCTCTAAAATGCTCTCACCTTTATCTAGATTTTGGGTAGAATAGTCCCAAATGAAGCCCCAAATATTATTTATCAAAGTGGGTTTGGATATAAAAATTTCCAAAAATGACCCCCCGAAGTCAAATATGTTGTGCATTAATGCTACAACATAATTGAAATGTGGGCAGCATTCTTGCAGCATAATCATTATGCGATAACATAATCGATTATGCGACAACATAATCAACATGTGACAACATAACGTTTTGCCCGACACTGCTTCATTATGCGACGCATATGCGGTCTGCATAGTCATTTTGCGATCGCAAAATTGGTTGCAAATCCAGCCTTTGGTAATATGACCATAACTTTGTGTAAGAATGTCCAAATGACGAACCGTTTGAAGGGTTAGAAACTAGACTCGAAGACCTTTCATTTGATAAGTTTTTACCACATAAAACCATATATATATATATATATTTAGATATGCTCGTCCAAATTGTGTACTTGTGCGAACTCATTTGCAATTTTAGCCTAGTATGAAGTTTTCCAATTTGACTTAGACTTAGGCCTCCCATTAGACCCCACATTACACATTATAAGACTTATACACCTATTTACCAAATCCAATTGATTCCCATCATGTTAATAGCACATAAAATATTATAATTAGCCTAAGTAGCACTACGAAATCCTAAATTACTTGGCAAATTTTCTGAGGCCTTACATTATTCCCCCCTTAGGATCATTCATCCTCAAATGAGGAGTAGAGTCCACCCTAAATGCTTAACATAATATATCTCTTTTCTTCTTACCAACCTCAAGTCCCTAAATTTTGACTAACTCCTAAATTTTGCAGAAATTTCGGCAGAGTCTCCTTTGTAACTAGGCCTATCCACCTGCTAGAGAATCACCAAAACTATCATAACAACACATCCACAACGAGACAAAGCACGACAATATATATATCAACAATACTAATCTCACCATTACAAGCACTACATTATCATAAGGGTCCATGGACATGAACTGCACATTTCTAAATTATAATTCCTAGAAGATACCTTTCAAGTCAAAAGCAATTGCTATACAATCAAGAGAAAATACCTTATTTCCACAACACCCTCGGTCTTCAATGTGGCCTCTTATACTTACAGGCTTTACCATAACACATTCACGGAAACAACCCCAACCTCCAAACTTATATAACAAGGATGACGGCCAGATACCTCACATAAGCTAACTATCCAATAACTTCACCTTCAATAATTTCCACTAGAATGATACACAAAGGATATCCAACTCCCTTATAGACATAGACACATGAAAACACAAAATATATGGGGAACAACTATAGGGAAACTTCATACTCCTAGTGCGGCCTAACGTGAAATACACTTACAAAACCTTCATTATCAACTCACATAACATCTTCAGGGGAAAGTATTGAGAATAACCTATTGACCCTCCTCAATTTTAAATCTCTATACGAACACCCATGCTAAACCTTTGATGACTTTCAACAATTACTCTAAGATGTGCTATCATAAACTGACCATAAAATTACCTATCGAATATATGTGATCACACGGGGATGCTTCCTCTTTGACATATCTGAACCTTCAATACCCATTAGATTTAAAACAATGAGGAGCAACGGAATTCAAGATCAGGCTAGAATTATCTAGGAATCCATTAGTTTGCTGAGTAGAGTATTTCATGAGGTTATATGCTAATAGACACGAAGATTACTACTAACATTACTGACATGGTTAATTATTTTGACGACATTGAATATTAGACAAATGAGGCATATGGGTAACTAGTACATTGGCAATAGGAATCATTAAGGAGGAGTATTCAAGTACGCGACCCAGTCGTCTCCTGGAGTGTAGGGAAAATCAGTTTATCGAGAAGGAGAATACTCTGGCACCTTGAATGCGATATGGGTTTCAAAGTACATGAAGTTGAATTACACTTCTATCATTAACTAACGCAATTAATCTATCCACAAGCACATGAGGATGAAAAGAAGTTGAATACTTATGAGATTATCATGTTTCAGACAGCTTAACCCTTCCTGATAATTGATCTTATATGAGAGAATTAAAGTTACGACAACCTGTCTTCCAAATCAATATGCTCATGATATGTGCAAAAATCTGATGTCATCTAATCTCAACCTTTCACGAGTGAAACCACATAGCTAGGACATCTTAATATTAGGACGAAATCATGTATTGGTTAGAGGGGTTCTAATGGTTAACATGATGCTCCGGGGAGAAAGATAAATAACACTCCTATCCACACAGGAAGGTGTAATACCAAGGGTAGCAAAACTTCCCACACATGACAATGACATTGTCAATAATCCTAGAAGCCAAGTGAGCTGAAGGCCACGTAACCCATACAATCTGATCCATTTAAGACTTTTGAAAAGGGGACGCATTTTGGTTTGAAATCATGGCAATATAAGCCTGAATTTAAGGGAAATCATTACTTTTGGAACCCATGAGACAAGCCCACGTAGCCCTAGAAAATCGTTAACAATAGCGAGAAAGTACTTAAAACCATTACGAGTTGGTGTAGAATAAGGCCTCAAAGTGTCCACATAAATAAGTTTGAAAGAATGAGACATCTTAATGTATTTATCGGGGAAAAGTAACTTGGGTTATCTACTCACAGGGACAAGCAGAGCAGATAAATGGTTGTTAGAAGAACATCTACAAGGAATGCTAGCAATATTTATTTATTCTAACAAAAGGAATATGTCCCTATCCTTGATGCTATAAGACTTCCTCTTTGATGCCATAAAACATAAATGAATTTTACAATGAGAGTTATCAGATTAAATAGATAGTAGGACAGCAAAACTAATGAGCACTATTTGGAACCAACAAGCTTAAACTGAGTTGAAGACATTAAAAGTCTATAGTAAAGGGGAATTTACCCATTTCTAGTGTTTTTTTTTTGAAAAGGGGGTTCGTAGAGTACATAAAGTGAGGTGAATTGAATCGAATCATATAGTTGGATAGCAAGTCGATAAAATGAAATAAGATCATATTGAAAAATATGGAGAAATGACACATAATGTAAGGTAAATGAAAAGAAAGTGAGAGAGCCTATGGAAGTATCCTTTACATTGTAACCATTAGGAAGGGTGGTAATATAAGGGATAACGAGAAGCTAAAGTTTTGAAAGAAGATCTCTGTATGTAGTCACGTGATGTATAGGTCCAGAATTGAAAAATCTAATTATGTTTAGCAACACTGCTTCACAATGAAGCACTACAACACACTTCTACACAACCAACTATTACCATCCATATTAGGAGTGCTACAAGACTTGACTGAGAGAAAGGCTTTGACATATGAATGTGTTACTAGGTGTATTGCTCCTTGGTCAACCCAAAACCAAAGGGTGAGAGTTAGACTGATAAGCAGATCGTTGAACTAGCATAGGTGTAGATAATCTATTATCGAAAGGAGATCATTCAGCCATTGCGGCATGCTATTAACCCTTGATGAACTTTAAGTGAGGTGGGAATCCAACAAGATAGTGTAAAATGATCATGGAAGATTTGCAGATGTTCATAATGAATTCCCTATGGGTTTGGACTTGAGGAATACCTAGACACTAATGAAAGACAGAAAGACAAGAGAAATAGACGTTGTACTACGATAAGATAACCTCCAAAGGTGCGCTTAGTATTGATGGAGAGCCTAGTAAGGGTCCTTACAAAAACGGAAGTGTTACAATGACACATAGAAGGATATGTTCTCTCATGGTTATCGAACAAGTGTTGGGAAACTAGCACAATGAATTCACTAACTAAGGAACACAATCAACACATGTTGTGGAGGTGTAAAGAGAAAATAAACATTTGTTATGAGTTGGACATGCTTCTTATATATTAACTCCTAACTGCAATACAAGACCACGCCACGGGCAACCACAATAGTAGGAGAAAAGTGAGCTACTTACTGGAGGATGTCCCAAGTTGACACGAAAGTTATACTAAGATGGCGACACATGATCTTCCTATGACGCGGATGTGAGGATCTCAATTTTCAGAGAGACTTTATGCACACAGTGACCATTTCAATTGATATGCACTAATGTGATAGGTGTTAAGGTATGCTCTTATGTTACTAGACAGTGAGAAGCTCTCATGATGATGCTCGAAAAAGAGTAGAGTGACTGTTCAGACCATAGAAGCCATATACACCAGTGAGTAAAAGAGTGACTCGAGAAGGATCGCAACACTGGAGTGCTTTACATGGAACTTGACACCACATAGGTAAACTTTACGACGTAGCATGCATAGGCACAAATGAGCAGATATTGTAAGTGGAAAGTGTTAATCCTAGAGTTATAACTCAATTCAATGACATAATTATAGAACTTAATTCCACAAGAGTATGTAAATAAGAGAATTTGTGATAGAGTGGATTCACGAATAATACGTCTTGTTCACGGAGTAGGTACATGCAATGTTTTGTGACTCAACATCTTATTATGACCATATTCATGAGAACTCTTCAATATGGGTGCACATATACAAAAAGGAAATCGTGCGGTGTTCATAGTGATATAGCAATGAGTGTCTTGGTAACTTTATATTGGTTGGGCAGTGCCTTAACTGATGTACCCTGACTCCACACCTGTAACATACATTGGTAACATACTGATATACTACATGATCAGATGGTGTAGTGTCAATAATAGGAACACGGGTACTCCCCTTAGCAAGCCTGTTAGGTTTCATTTTACCAACACTAATTCATGAATAAAGAGGAGATGGACTACATTAATCATCCTTGCCAAATATAAAGATTTCTAACTCAATTCCCCATTATCAAACACCACCCACAACATGTCTACGGAGCCTCTAAATACAACTGAAGAGTAATATGGAATGCCGGCAACAAGGATCCGGCTATACCTCAAAATACAAAGTACATGATAAACAATTGATACAGGACCCCGAAATGAAGTGGGGCTCACCAATTAGCTAAAAGGAAGATGCGTCACTAGATGCGACCACCACTGCTTACTATGGTGTCACGACCCAAACTAAAGGGCCATGACTAGCATCCGACCACACTTGCCGAGCACCAACGTACATTTCATCTAACCTTCATTATTATCTTTTAGGGCTGACGAGATCAATATAAATGGTAGACCTAGATCATGGACAACCAGCAATAAATTATGACGGCATGAACATACATAGCAGGGGATGACCAGAAAATCAAGAAACTACATATAAGGTATGAGCTACCACGCTACTATGAAAGACTATACAACAAAAACTAGCCGACAAGGCACACCAAACTATACATGAGCCGACACCTGTCTATGAGCCTCTAAAAGAACATAAGTGCTGCAACATAGCCAGAACAGGGCCCCGACATACCCGTAATGTCTATAACAAAAATTGCATACCAAGACCAAGGCAAGTCCGGAGAAGGGATCTCGCCAATCACCGCTGAACTGGACAGTCTACTATGGTGGGGGAGCTACATCTGCCTGTCTATCAGGACCTGCAGCACGACATGCAGCGTCCACAAATAAAAGGACGTCAGTACGAATAAAGTACTGAGTATGTAAGGCAAGGAACCATAAATACGATCAGTAATGTAAGCAAGGATAGAGAATATACAACCTGTAACATATTAGTACTTCTGAGGGCTACTTACATGAAATGCATGATACATATGTATAAATACATAAACCTTTAAAGCATTCGCCTCTATGGGCATCATCATCATCATATCGTACCCGACCATAATAGGCTCAGTAAAAAAAATGTACCCGGCCATCATAAGGCTCAGTAGAATCGTACCCGGCCATATGGAGCTCGGTAAAACCCAACTGATCAGTGGTTGCACAATAGGTGCCGTACCCGGCCAACTATAGCGTGGCTCGGTAGAGTAAAATAAATACATATATATAATGCATGCTCGACTCATGGAATCACATTCTAAACCTTTCGGAGTGACGTAAGGTCGGTATCCTCTGTACACGTTATTAGGACTAACTCTTCACTATGAACCTTATAAGATTTAGGAAGTACGAACAACATTGATAACATAAGAATAAGAGAAGAAACATTAACATCAATCGTTCCATAAGAGGGAAAACAATGTAAGTACTGCTAGCTTCTAAGAGTAGAGTATCTTGGAAGCTCGTTCATTACATTATGTACAATCGGAGTCATGCAAAAGAAGGAAAGGGATAGCCTCACATACCTTGTATATACTGCCCCAATCTCAAGCTATGCAATTGTCAAAACTCCTTAGTCTACAATAAGAGAAACGATACTATCGTTATCATTTAAGCGTCATAACTATTATGTATCGACCACAACCTATTTTACGATGAAACGGACAGCACCTCACCTATATATATGACCTCACACCATTCAAAACAGTCACCAAACAGCCCAAACAACATCAATAATAAGCATATTGAGCCTCCCAAAATAGTCCACACACAGTCTAATCACTCCATACATACGACGACCACCGTAGTCGTGTCAAACAACCTGGAAATGTTACGAATAACTATCAGCCCATAACCCTACATATATATGATGTTTCTCCACACCCTTCCTCCTCCAAAACTACACAATATAGTAGTAAAATACGCAGCCCAACAACAACGCAAGACAGTCCACAAAACAATAACATTACTTCCAAGCCTTTCGATATATATATTTCACAAGTTCTAGCTTCAATGGCTTAGCCACAACTTGGATAATCTTAAATACATATAGAGTAAGAGGTTCATTACCTTTATACAGAAAGAACAACTCTAATTTGACCTTAAATTTCCATGAAATGTCCCTCCAATGCTGCCACAACAACAAAAAAGCGAAACTAGCGATCAATTAGTGTTTTTCGGCACTAGAATCACTTTAGAAAGCTTACAATCACCTAGGATTGATATTAAGAACATGAGGGAGTATTTACAGAACATAAACCCTTTAAAACAACCTCCCACACGAGTTGGAATGACACAAAAATGAGCAACAACCAGAAGAACAAGAGACTTACTAGCGCCACGGAATTCCCGACACATGATTTGTGTTGTTTGCCCTTCTTTTGGGTCTTGAATCTTGAGAGAACCTTGAGAGGATGTTCCTAGGGTTCTAAGGTCTGAAAATAGTGAGAATAAATGACTTAAAACGGGTTGGAGGCATCCTATATAGGTCCAAATATCTTAAACCTCCTTAGTGGGCCCCATAGAGTGGTGCTTGGTGCAGTCTCGCGAAAATGCGAATATCTCTCTACTCTGAGATCGTATCGATGAACGGTTTAATGCGTTGGAAACTAGACCCATAGATATTTAATTTGGTTCATATATCACCCTGTAATTCCTTGTAAATTATGAGAAAAGATTAGAAATATTTGACCTAATGTTTAAGTAAAATTATGGACCTAAGTTGCGACAACTTTTGTCGACTTTTGTTTCATAACTCGTTTTACTTCAAGACTTATGATACAGATATTATATGATTAAAATAACTTAATAAATGACCTCTTGAGTGTATTAAGCACCGCTAGATTACCTGAAAATACGAGTTACAACATCCTTGATTCGTTTAACTTCTAATACTGGTTAATCACTCTTATACACTCTTGTATCACTTAAGACCAATAGGATTGACTTCTTATCATCTCAAAGATAATTCCTTCTTGGATTTATGTTAACTAATATATGGCATGAACTAACACATGTGGATATGGGTTGTAACACCCTCCCCCCTTAGGAACATTCGTCCTCGAATGTAAGGGTTTATGGGGAGTTTAAATCATCGTGGATTCCAATGGAAAACTAAACACCATCTCATTAGAAAGAACAACCATACAAGAACAAAGAAATCATAAGGATCCAACAAAAGCTTTAAACAATCACCATATCATCAAATAAAAGGAATCACATAGCTTTTACATAATCTCCATAGCTTTAGTTTGGGGCATTTAATATTGTTCATCATCATTTGCAATACCACCACTTTCTTGAGCGGAGTTCGATCACGACCCGATCGGCTAGGTTGCCTCATTTGAGACATGTACCTCAATCACAATTTCATTCTCACTTTCCGGAATTCAATATCAGCACAATACCACCATGTGTGCGGTATGGGGTCCGATCGACTAGGCCGCCTTACCAAAGCGTTGTTCCTTTCTCATTAATCATCTCATTTCAATCTTTATTTCACATATATCAATTCATAGGCACTTAGGGCCACAATTATCACATCATACTTGGCATTAGGCCACATTTCATAACTCACATTCCACATCACTTTCACTTTCAACATCAAACTTGCAATTTAAGATAATAGGCACATACAAGAGCAATTCAAGTTGTAAGCATAGAGAGGAATTCTAATAATTCAGCATAATAATCACAATTTAAACTTGACTTGAAATCTAGGCAATAATATATAGTTCACATTCTTTACATATCCCCAATTTACCAAGAATAGTACATTGAACACATTGAGACACACCTTTCACATATATTCTTGCAACACTAAATCCTTTGAATTAACAAATACTACATAAACCAAATTTCGGACTTACAACATATGCAGGGACACCATGGGAGCTCAATTTCTAAGAAGAGGGGGTTTTAGCCATACATACCTTGTTAAGCTTTTCTTAAGTTTCTACAATCCACCAACACCTCTATCAATAACAATATATAAGGAGAAAATGAAATCAATTAATAATTTAGAAGGATTTACCATGGTATAACTCTCTTAGGAATTTCATCAAACACCTAATGATGTGAATTAGACTACAAGGTTCTGCAATGGAAATTCCTTCTTCCCTCATCAAATTACATCAAGAACTACCCAAAATAGTTCATTAATCTCACATACTATAGAGTAGTGTCACATGCATGGCCTATTTCTAACTCCACAATATATGTTTGAACTCATAATCTCATATATGAAATATTAGAAGTAGGACTTACCTGGAAGATAGTGAGCTAGAGATTAGCATCCTTGATTCTTGAAGGTTTGTGCAAGATTAATGATTAGGAGGCTAGGTTCTCTCATTCTCTCTCTAAAATTCTCTCACCTTTCTCTAGATCTAGTGTAAAATGGTCCCAAATGAAGCTCCAAAGCTTATTTATCAAAGTGGGTTCAGATATAAAAATTTCCAAAAATGACCCCCCGAAGTCAAATATGTAAGACCTGAACAGGCATGAAATTTTTGTAAGACCTTACTACAGGCATAAAACTCAAAATCCCTAAGTTTAGGCTATACGTCGCTTGTAAGAATCCCGAAAGGGCATACCCTCGGTGTAGACGCCTAAACTATCACTCCGGATCAAAAATGGCTTCGCCCAAACACATAAGACTACGGTCAAAATGGTTGCTCCAGCCAAATTAACACGACTCAGGGACACCCGACTGTTGCTAACAAATCGCAGGCCACTACTTCGAATATACTTCGAAAAGAACAGGTTAAGACCGACTTCCCTCAACAGGCAAACAAGCTTCGACCATGTCAGCTCCAAAATACAAGGCTTCAAGCTACTCAAGCTACGAGCTAAGAACCTTCTGAGGTGCTCGAATATCGCCGCTAACGACTTGAAATCAAGGTTCTTCCAGAACCGACGATGGGTCAGGCAAAATCATTTCAAAAAAGACCTTAACAAGAGGATAAAAAGCCTACAAAAAGCCCATGGGCAAAAGCCTAAGAGCCATTGTCGCTAGCCAAATGAGCCTCCAGGCCGCATACTAACAGGTCTCAACGACCAAACAACGTAACAGCCACTGTCGCCAGCTCAAAAACTGAAAACTTGAGGATTAAAATGAGCTCGAGTCGTAACCCAATTCGGAGACCAGATCCAAAATAGTTAACTACAATGTGCCTAAGGTCACGACATAAATGCCATTGTCACCAGCCCAACGAGCCTTTGGGACACACACTTGTAAGGTCACTTCGACCCGAAGCACAAAAGCCATTGTCGTTCGCCCATTCAGGCAGGGAAAAGCTTGAGGGTCAATTAAAGCTCGAGTCGCAACATGACCAAGAGATTGAACACAAAATAGTTGAAACAACAAACACCCAAGACAAGAAATAAAGACAATTATCATCCGCCCATGCGGACACAAGGGATTGAAGGTCAGGAAAACTCGAGTCAGGGCCTAACTTGGAGACTAAGCCTAAACAGCTGGGCAAAACACAGAGGCCCCAACGCCTACTCACGTGAAAAATGCACCTAAGGGCTTTCAGGCCTATCTAGTAAGCTCTGGATCCACAAGGCTCCCACCAGACATCGAAACTAGTGTGCCTGGTCGAAAGCAATGATGAAAGAGATACAAAAAGGATAAAACTTCAAGTTTTCTCTTATTTTACATACGCAAAAGGCACTCTCTCCATCTACAAACATGCTCTGCAAATATCAAGTACAAAATGGAAAAGCGGCAAAATCTATGCTCCAAAAGGCTACGGCCTACCAGCCCCAGATTCGCTGTCCATGACGTTGGCAAGAAGGGACCAAGCGTCGTGCTCGTCCGCCCTTGCTCGAGCCAACTCCTCCAAGAAAACGAAGCCCCTAGCACTGATCTCCTTGAGTACCTCTCTCCGGGATCTGAAACGAACATATTCCTCGATCTCTTCTCATGGTTAAGAGCCTGCTTCAACTCGACTTGGGCATCAACAATGTCCTTCACACGAATAGCCATCTCTTGATCAACCTTTGTTCGACTTAATGCTGCTTCAACTCGGGCATAGATTATCTCAGTCCTGGTCTTTGAGAGATCGGACTCGAGTTTCCCGATCATATCCTCTTGAACTATAGCATTGTCATGAGCCAAGCGGAGTTGGGCCTCGAAGGCAGGAACCTTGGCCAAGGCACCTTTCTCCTCCAAAGCTTGAGCCTGCACCTGAGCCCTTAGTTCACCACAAGCATTCCTGACGCGGTCAGTGTCGCCCTTAAGGTACTCCAAGGCCTCTGTCTTTTTCTGCAGCTAAGATAGGAGAAAAGGGTAACCTTAAGGGTCGAAAAGAGTGAAGCGCATACTACGAAAGGTTACCTGCTCTATCAAAAAGCTCTCGTAATTCGAGCTCTGGTACGCCTCAAATCGCCAATGCAGCAACTCAGCCTCCTTCTCCTCACTAAGGAGCCGAAGGGACTCACCCTTGTCCAGAGCTTTTCGAAGCCTATCCGCTTGACGGAGTAGCTCAGGCTTGATCCTATCAAAGGCATGCAAAAGGAAAACTCAATGAAGAAAGGAGGACATGAAATACAGAAGAATTGTGCCAAAACTCACCATGAAGTAAAGCTGACGGACTTCCTCGAAGGCAGAACACACTACTGTTGATCCTGCCTCTTCGGCCCCAGGAGAACCCACCTCGGGCAAAGCATATTCACTCGGAGGAACTGTCGTCTGGGAATCAAACACCCCGGGAACAGCAGGCTTAGACGATGTCCTCTCCTCGAAAACACAGGCCCATTTAGCCCCACTAAAAGCTCCATCACACTACTGATATAGATCCCTTTTGTCGCCATCGTACATCAGCTCAGAGGATGATGACTTCTTCCCCTCTCCGGAAGAACACATCCTCACCCCAAGGAGCCGCCCGATACCTGCAACGGCAAAGCCAATGCAAAAGAAAAGGAAATTGTCATCTCAAATATACGAAGTCCAAGGTAAAGGCATCGCATGCACATACCTTGGTATTTCTCTTCCCATCTATTACGGGACACAACTTGCCACATACGCTCGTTGCAGGTCGAATGGGTCACCAAACTCCAAACCCAGCCGGGCAAATTGAGAACTTCGCCCGACGTCCATGAAGTTGCTTCAAAATGGGAAAAACATGATTACTCAACTGACTTTCGCTATAAGAAAAAACTAAGAAAGCGCTAGACATTTCACTCACGAGCGTAATTCCAACCCTCGGGAAACGGCATAAGCTCTACGGGGAAAATGTCAGCCGCCCAGACTTGGATAAATTAACTGATCCACTCTTGGTCCTCACTTTTTTGATCATCAACAACAAAAGTCATGGGCGAACGACACCAAAAGGTTAACAGGCCTCGGTGGTAAAAGGGTCGGTACAGCTTGACAAGGTGGATGAGCGTGAATTCAAGCCTAGCCTTCTCCGCAAAGAACCTCATCATCATCACCACTTGCCAAAACGACGGATGTATCTGTGCCAAAGTAACGCGATACTTCAAAAAAAAAAAAATCAAGCACGACCCTATCAAGGGGGCTAAATTCAAAGGGATATAGGTATACGCTCAAGAATCCATCAGCAGAGTCCATAATGCTCTCACCCGGGGAAAGTGCCTGTAGCGTCACCCCCTCTCTTCATCCGCAGTATTTCCTCACCATCTCCAGATGTTCCTCTCTTACCAAAGACACAGTCTTCAGAGTGAACTCCTGCGGATCCTAAACGCTGGGCGTGGAATTCTCCCCTCCATGCTGGTCCGGCCCCGAAGTAGTTGCCATAGCTATGGTAGAATCGACAAACAAAGACAAAGACATGCTCCAACGTTTTTTGCGCCTGAAGAGACAAAGAACCCGATGCCAAGGCGGAGAGATAGCTATCCAAAATAATGAGATTTTCCAAAAAAACAAATGCCACCCCACATATATGCAGGAAACAACGATGATTCGCCTGTCCAGCATAAACCCGGGAGGCCAACGGCCTTGATACAGATCACAGAGCGGTACCCAACCCTAGGGGCATCCATCTACAAGACGTTAGGCCTCAAAGAGTCAACTGTATTGTCTCCAGTCTCGAGATAGTGCCCGACCTCGAGGATCTCTTCCAAAAGAGAAGTCAGGCTTCGAGAAGCCTTCAACGCCATCATTTAACTCGAGGTGGTACCTGATCTCATGATTTCCCTTTCTCAAAAGAAAAATAAGCTCACGAAGCTCCGATCGTGAAAACTCTAGACGAGCTCAAGGCATCGCTTGAGCATAAGGAAACCCCTTAACAGAAGTTTATCCACTACACTTTAAAAAGCTATCTGCATTAGGTTCAAGGAAGGCCCCCAACTCGGAGGTCTCGACAGCCCGAGCCTATCAGATCAATTCAGGCTTGGTCCAAGGTATGACGATGGGCTCGGAAAAGAGCCATGTCAATCGGCAGAGGATCGGAAAGAATGCTCGCATCCGAATTAGATATCAGCGGTCAACAACAAAACATTCAAAATCCTCGAAAGGCACGAAAGCATACAACAATAGGGCGAAGGTTGAAAATAGAAATCAAGGAAGTATCTTCGTATTCATATATTTCCATGTACAATAGACCTCTAAGGGTCCCTACATATAATTACAAAAGCCCGCAAGGGGTTATTACACATAAAGGAAGAAACGAAAGGGTACACATGCTTAGAAGCCTCATCCCGGCCTTCCACACTAATATCCCCAAAGGAAAGGGCGAGAAGCAAGGAGGGATGAAAAAATGCCATAGCTCTCCGAAGGTCGAGGACCCTTGCTGGCCAAGAGAACCTTCGAGAGATAGTGGACCGAGGGAGCCTTAGTCCCGCTTGCACAGCTACTTAGAGTCCACTTCTTGGAACATCTAGCCGTGCAAGCCACCAGCTTAGGGCAGAGCACCACATCGAGCCGGGGTATGAAGGTGAGCAGCAATGTATAATCCGAGCCCCCTTTTGAGAAGCGGTATGTAATCCGAAGAGATTTTTGCGAGCAAGGAGAGTTGACCCCCATCCGTCATCATCTCGGGCCAACAACAACAGCAACTGCGAACATAACAACGACCACAACAGTGACGTGACAGCGTGGTCATGCTCGACGAAGGGAAGTCCCGGCAAGAGGCCACAACACAATATACGGGAGCTCTTCCAAATGGCCTTGAGGCCATAAGCCCCAAGCATAATGTTAAAGGATAGAAGATGATGATAAGAAGAAATGGGCAAATGAGCCAACGATGGTACTGAGATAGGAAAAACAATTCCATAGCACCCCCATTTATAGGGGATAACAACACGGTCATCGAGGCTTTGAAAGATTGACCGGCGGAAGCAATTACTGCGTTCTTGAAAAACCGACTCGATGTGGTACATTCACCTTGGAGAACAGGAATCGGCAGTGCTTTGAATGATGTCAAAATGCACAAGTCCATGGGACACCCCGATTGCCACAAAAGCTCGTGCCACATGTTGCATCATTGGTGTGACGTCACCGCAAGAGGCTCGAGGAGTCAGGTGTCAGAATCATTTCCCATCGCTTCATTCTGGGAAATGCGGAGACTATCTGTATGAGGCGAAATTAGAGGACTTAATTTCTCGCTATCAAGTCATTTCGGAAGAATGCATGGGACACCGAGGATGTGGAGCCATGACCGAGTCCTCTCCCTCGAGGCTCATCGAGGCCCTACTCGAATAATACGGAGGTCGAGACAGGGGGTCGAGGAAAGAACAGAAGCGAAAGCTCCCAAGGCACACGGCTAAGTCTAATAGAGCCGGCCTATCCAAAGCCTATGCCGAAGTGTCGCGTCTAGCCGTCCCATCTCTATACTTTACAATTAATGCATGATCCCACTATAGCCGGGTTCCCCCTCCAATATAAAGGGAATCCATGCCATTTTGTAAAGGGCGAAGGTTGCTCCAACTATTTCTCCACAAGATCAATAATCTCTCTCTCTCTCTCTCTCTCTTTTCTCTCTAACTCGCTCATTCTTATTAGCTCGAGGCCACTTTGGCATCTACCACTCTCCCACTTGTTCTTCATTTATTGCTTGGTATTGGCCATAAAGAGCCTTATTTAATCATATATTAACTATTATCCCATTCCCGACTACCCCCGATAGCTCGAGATCGAGCACAGGTATCAACCTCGAGGTCCTCCATCGACCAGTCTGAAGCCAGAGCAATAACCCCCTCGGTTTGATTACTGCCTCGTTTTAGCTTGCATTTCATCATTAAACTTTATATTCCTAGCATCATCTGCTCTAACAACTAGTATAAAAATAGATCACGTACGTTTAGAATCACATTTATAAATTTAGTTGTTGTTACCATTTTCACGGTAAACAAGCTATTTAAAGTAGTATCAACACAAGGTTTGTCAACTCCAAATTCAACAAGTCAAGGATGCTAAACTAACAGCAAAGTTCAGCCAAATGAAAACAGGTTTCAATACAAATTTCGAACTCAAAATTGATTCTATTTAGGATAAATATTCTTACATACCTTGAAGTTGAAAACAAAAACAGAGCAATGACCAAATAAAGGTCAAGAAAAAGAGAACTAAAGAGCTTCAGCAGTCGAACACTAGAATAGTAGTAACAAAAAATCCCTGAAGGAGAAACTTTAAACTTCAAACCATTCTTCTATTGATGAAGAGAACAAAAATCTTCAAAGAAAATCTTCAATAACAAACCTTAGAAGAAGACAACTGAACTTTAGAGAATATTTTCTAGGGCTTTCGAATTCATTTGTGTTTTCAGGAATTTCTATGCAAAGAATGATGCTTAATCTCTGTTTTCAGAACTTTTTAGGCAAAGAATAATGCTGAAATCTGTGTGTTAGTGAGGGAATGTCTTCCCTTTTATAGAGTGTACCAAAAGAGCATCAAAAAGGCATATTCTAAGCTAATATTCTGAACTTTTAAGGATAGTATAGCATCTTTTGATAGCTGTATGTCTTTTTTCTTATCCAATATCAGCATTTTTGCTAGGGATAGGGACAAATTTGCTAGATACTAGAACCTTCTGATTTTGGCCTAAATGAAAGTCTATTTTAACCTTTGAATTATTGCCTATTACAACTTTACCCTAAACTCTTTTAGTTCAATTAGGCCCCTAAGGTTTCTATTGATATACAAATCATGGACAACAACCATCAAGAAGGACAAACAGAACCAAAAAGTATGAAATTCAAACTTAAGACTAACCTAATTAGTAGACAAAAGTGATTATCTAATTAAATATAAACTAGACTAAAATTAAAACGGCTAAATGCATTTACATAGTAATCATCCCAAAATTATCAGGGAAAACAAAACCCCAAAGAAATCCTATAAGCTAAACTACCTAATTCAATAAATTAATACGCTATAATTTTAATTACAGAACATGGGAGGGGGGGGGAGTTTGAGCAAAAGAAAAGATAGCATGAACAATTCACTACAACTCCTAATTAAACTAAAACCATGCAAATTAAAATGAAATCTCAGCATGCTTGGATTAATCTAATGATCAATGTGTAAACAAATAATTAACAATTTTAAAGGAGAGAAAAAAACCTAGAATTATGCGGTTTAATAGGAACATTTAAACATGAAAAAGAATCAACAAACAAAGAAAAAGAAACTAAAGTGAAAGTAGAAGAAGTTACCTAATGTCCATTTCCAAAACAAACTGGAACATCCAACGATCTATGACCAAATTTTACGGGGTAAAAATGAACTTTAGACGACCATCAATCGATTGTTCTTATCAAAAGCAATATAATGGAAGTCTTGGGTTCAAACGACCCGAAAACTGCCTGAAATTGAAAGTGGAAAAGTTAGGGTTTTGGATATTAGATCTGAGATTCGAGGAGTTCTAGGCTTGTTTGAAAGGAGTGGTTGGGATATATGGAAAGAGGAAGGTGAGATGACTATATGGTGCTAATTTGAGGCAGTGTGGAGCACTTAGGGTTTTTGGCCTTGAATCTCGAATTTAAAATTCGAGATTTTTTGTGGTGATTTGAAAGAAAGAAAATTGGAGATTTGGAATGAGGAGGCGATGAGGGTTCTGTGGTGTAAAATTGGTGGTGTTTGGAGGTAGTCTGCCGCCATGATGCGATTTTCGGCCGGCGGACCACGGCGGAGGAGGGAGGAGACGGCGAGGGGGTCCTAGGGCGGCTAGGGTTTGGGGGTTGAGAGATATGAGAGTGAAATGGGGGATTCCAAAATGGGGTAGTTTCGGACAGTTATATATTAAAGGCCTCACCAGTTCTGAGTTGTTGGATTGCCAAGATCCAACGGTTGTGATCAAGTTATTACAAAACAGGGTCGCTTGGGGTGGGGAGACCTGGACCGGGTAAAATAGATTTGGGCCTGGGTTTGGGTATTTATTTGGACGGGTTTGGCATTGGATTTGGGTTGGTTTTGGCTTCAACTGGCCCTATTCAGAAATTAAAACCCCTTCTCAAATTAACTCCTTATTTTCCTTTTCTTTTCTTTTATCTTCTCTTTTTAATTAAAAATCATTAAAAACCTAAATTAATTTAAAATGTGAAATTAAAATAATTACCTAACTACAAAAAATTATAAAAATTACTTAATCCTAAATTAAAAGTGAAAAATCAATAATCTAAAGATAAAAGGGGAAAATGTAAAAATGAGCCCTTTTTTTGTGATTTTCATTTTTAATAGAACAAATAATTAACTAATTGATCCTAAAAAAGGTAAAGACAAATCCAAAATGCAATGCATGATATTTTTGGCATTTTTTATGATTTTAATAAAAATTAAACGTGCACAAAAATGCAAAGAATTAATAAAATTCTACAAAAATTCCTAAAAATGGAAAGTAATTAAGAAAAAATCTATTTTCTTGGGATTTTATAGGAGTAGTTCGTAGACGGTAAAAATCAGATGCTCACAACTACCCCTCTTTGCTCGGAAACATGAAGGGTTTTCGGGCAAAGATAAAATGAGCAATTACGAGGGATTTTTGCCCATTTGAAACTCCATGAGGAGCATCTTTGAAAAAGTCCAACCGAACCTTGCTTCGGAGTTTGCCTACATATCCTTGGCTATAAAGAAATCAGGTCAGTATATTTTTTGAAGTTTTGGTAGCTGGGACTACCGGTAAACTATGATTTCACTATTGTTGATGTTGTTGCTGCTTGCTGAGCTCCTTATTACACCAAGATGAAAGATTAAAAGCTAAACTAGCTAAGCCTATCAACTACGAGTTACAAGATTCTTATTTATAAACCTTCAAATGCTTGATCTTGAATCTTGGATGGTTCTTCCTACAGACTCTGATCTGAATCTTGATGCTCGTTAGCTGTAACCGCTGGTTCGTTCTTCTTCAGCTTCTCGGATCAAGGCGGGGCATGCAAAACTTGTGACTTCAATCATATCTTGGACAGTCTGCATCTTTTCTCGCTTCTATACTTAGAGTTAAACTTCTTTTCTTGCTTCTTCTTTTCTTTTATTTGGGTTGAGACTTCTTCTTTTAGTCATCTCAATCCTTGTGCCTCACGGTGAAAACCTGTTCAGGCACCAAAGCAAACAAACGAGCGAAATTCTTTGCCTAGTTTTTACTAGGAAAATTTCGTGAGTTATTGTATCAAAATATAAACTATTTCTTTATTGAAAGCAATAAAAGTCAGGATGGTGTATCCTTGGGAAAAAGAGATTAGGGAGTGGATCCCTATATTTATAATGAAATCAACTAGGGAGTGGAGACCCTATGTTGGAAAAGAGATTGGGGAGTGTAGACCCTATATCTAAACTAAAATCAACTAGGGAGTGGAGACCCTATGTTGGAAAAGCGACTATGGAGTGGAGACCCTATGTCTAAAATAAAATCAACTAGGGAGTAGAGACCCTATGTTGGAAAAGCAGACTAGGGAGTGGAGACCCTATGTTGAAAAAACGACTAGGGAGTGGAGACCCTATGTCTAAAATAAAATCAACTATGGAGTGGAAATACTATGTTGGGAAAGAGACTAGGGAGTAGAGACCCTATGTCTTAAAAATAAAATCAACTAGGGAGTGGAGACCCTATATCTAAAATAACATCAACTAGGGAGTGAAGACCCTATGTTGGAAAAGCAGACTGGGGAGTGGAGACCCTATGTCTAAAATAAAATCAACTAGGGAGTGGAGACCCTATGTTGGAATAAATGTAACTAGAGATTGGGGACCCTAGGCTACCATGTTTTGGATTTTTTATTTTTTTTAATTTATCTCTAGCATGAGTAAATGAGAGAAAGAATTTTGGAGGGAACTTCCCTTTATGGATTGTGGCTGCAAAGTTGTTTCTAGCTCTTGCGCAGTTGCTCTTTGGTTGCACCATCTTCTTGCAAGGTTGCTTTGGATTGCACCTACTTCATGTTTTCAAACAAAGAACAATTGTTAGTTTGAAACGGTGGTTGGTTTTATGGCCTTGATTGTTTTGATCACTTGATCTCGGCCCAACTCTTTCGATGAAAGTCTTTGTTTCTCGTTGGCTTTCTGGAAATTAATCTCTCTTCCAAAATTTCACATGATGTTTAGCCCGTGTGGGGCTTTGGCCTTTTCATATTATTATGCCTTTATAGGCACTTGACTTTGGATTTTTTTTTTCAAAATTTTGAATCTGGAGCATCGACCATCATGGCCAGTCGAGATCGACTTGATACACCTGCTGAGGCTGGGTGCTTTTACTTGAATTTGGTTTTTGTTAAGGAGAACCCTGTAAAACCAAACTTTCCATCTTTTCTTTGTATTAGTTTCTGAGAAGTATTAAACCGAAAGGGATTTAAAGAAAGATAAACCAAGGACAGGATAATGAATCTAGCAAGAAGTGTCCCTTTCGGGGAAAGAAAGAAGGATTTATCTGGAGTGCATGCAGACTTCAATATACATGACATGCTTCTTGGACTAGACCCGATCTGTGCAAACATCTAATCTCTCATAAACCCAACATAACTCATGTCTTAAAATCGAGAAACCTTGTCAGGACTTTATCAGTGCCGATGGTTGCAGGGAATTCTTTCTTTTCGATCAGGGGCGCCCTTTGCGGGTTTTCGCCAATTTAACTCTCTCATTTCTCTTCTTACCGTCGCCTTATAGTGCTCTTTGTGAGTTTTCACTAACAAGACTCTCTCATTTTTCAGTTTCTCTGCTCACCATCGCCTTACGGTGCCCGTGTGGGTTTTCACCAACAAGACTCTCTCATTTTACTTCACTCATTTTGATTTCATCGGACCCAAATAGTTGCGTTCTCCGATTCTTGAACATTCTCACCGATTGACTGGAAGGATTTGAATAGGGTTTGGGGTAAAAAGAATTTGGACCGAATTACAACTTTGGAACCATTTAGGCGGGATTATCGTCGAACCATTATAATATCTTCCCCCAGTTTCACTTTTGGGGAATTTTTATTTTTGTTTTGGTGTGACTATACCCCAGAGAGAGGCTATCTACATATCTTTTCAGAATCAAGTCGAACGTAGTTTAGGTAAACTTTGTTTTTGATTTTAATTTTTTTTTCAAACGTTTCAGGTTCCAAAGAGGGTAATCAAAGAAAGGTAACCGACTCAAAGGGTTAGCAAAGGGTTAAAGTGTTTGAGGCAGCGAGAATGAAAGCTTTCGTCATCCCAATCGGACAAAATTGGTATCGCAGAAGGATTAAACATAATACCTCTTAACTGCGTCTGCAGTGACAGTTGTTTCAGGGTCATTTACTTCAATGTCTCCCTAGTACAATGCCCCTTTCGGCACCAATTTTCTTATAATGTATGGGCCCTTCCAGTTAGGAGCAAATTTTTCTTTTGCTTCCTTGTAATAAGGGAGAATTTGTCTCAAAACGAGTTGCCCCACTTCAAAGTTCCTAGAACACACTTTCTTGTTATAGGCACGGGCCATCCTTTGTTGATACAACTGCCTGTGGCAAACTGCGGACATCCACTTTTCGCCAATCAAGGTTAACTATTCTAGATGGGTCTTAACCCACTTACTACCCTCAATTTCAGCCTCAATGATGATTCGAAGAGAAGAAATTTCAACTTCTGCAGGTATTATAGTTTCAGTGCCATAAACCAACAGATAGGGTGTTGCTCCAACTAATGTGCGCACAATTGTGCGATGTCCCAACAATGCAACCGGCAACTTTTCATGCCATTGTCTCGAACTTTGAATCATCTTTCTAAGAATCTTCTTAATGTTCTTGTTTGGTTCTTCAACAACACCATTAGCTTTGGGCCGATAAGGGGTAGAATTCCGATGCGTGATCTTAAATTGCTCACATATCTCCCTCATCAAGTGGCTATTCAAGTTTGTAGCATTATCTGTAATGATAGTTGTAGGGATACAAAAATAGCAGATGATGTTGGAGTGCACGAAGTGTACCACTGCGTTCTTGGTAACGGATTTGAGAGTGACTGCTTCAACCCATTTTGTGATGTAGTCAATGGCAACCAATATGAATTTATGCACATTTGAAGCTTTTGCTCGATTGACCCAATGGCGTCTATACCCCAAGCAACGAACGGCCACGGTGCTGACATAGGATGTAGTTCTGTAGGTGGTGCATGAATTAGGTCACCGTGTATCTGACACTGATGACATTTTCGGACAAAATTGAAGCAATCCTTTTCCATAGTCATCCAGTAATAGCATGCTCGAAGGATTTTCTTTGCCAGGACGTATCCATTAATATGGGGTCCACACACTCATGCATGTACTTCATGCATGATTCTTCTGACCTCTTGGGCATCCACACATCATAAGAGGTTGAGATTTGGATTCCTTTTGTACAAGACCTCGCCGTTCAAGAAGAAACCACTGGTATGCCTTCTATTGGTTCTCTGTTGGTCTCCATTGGCTTGCTTGGGATATTCCTTTGTTTTCAGGAATCTCTTGATATCACGATACTATGGCTGAAAATTTGGTTTTGCCTCAACCGTATTGCAATAACCATGCCTTTCTTGGATTTGGATTTCTAACGGGTCAATGTGGTCATTGCCTCGATATGGCAACATCGAGGCTAAAGTAGCGAGTGCATTGGCTAACTCATTGTGAAACCGAGGAATGTACCTAAACTCGACTGACTTGAACCATTTGCTAAGATCTTCAACATGTTGCATGTATGGACTGACCTAGACATCCCAATTTTCCCATCCACCCTGAGTTTGTCGGATAATCAATTCTGAATCTCCCATGAATAACAATTCTTCCACATCTTGGTCGATTGTCATATTCATACCCATAATGCAGGCTTAATAATCGGTAGTGTTGTTTGTGCAGAAAAACCAAAGCCGGGCTGTGGCTGGATAATGCTGACCAGTGGGTGAAATCATGATTTCCCCAATCCCGACACCTTTTGTGTTCCCAACTCCATCGAAGAACATTTTCCAAGCATTGGTATCTTTTGAAGTTACCTTAACTGAATTTACTTCCTCGTCCGGAAAGTAAGTACTTAAAGGCTGATATTCATCATCAACAAGATTTTCAGCTAGGTGATCTGCTAAAGCTTGGGCTTTTATTGTTGTGCGGGTGACATAGACTATGTCAAACTCAGTGAGCAGGATTTGTCATTTTGCTAACCTCCTTATGGGCATTGGATTTTGGAATATGTACTTCAAAGGGTCCAGCCTGGTGATGAGATAAGTGGTGTAGGCCAATACGTAATGCCTAAGCTTCTGAGCGATCCAAGTTAGAGCGCAACAAGTCGTTTCCAACAAAGTGTATTTGGCTTCAAACCAAAAGGCATGAGCCTGTAACAATAGGTGCCCCAGGGTGTGGTGAAGGTTGTGTATTCCGCATCTTCTTCATCCATCAAAACCTTATGATATCCAGCATAACAATCCACGAAAGATTGTATATCATGTTTGGCACAGTTGTCAACAAGGATGTGGATGTTTGGCAAAAGGAAGTTGTCTTTGGGACTTGCTTTGTTCAGATCCCGATAGTCAACACACACTCGAGTTTTCCCATCTTTCTTTGGCATGAGAACCACATTACCCAACCATATGGTGTATAGGACCACTCGGATCACCCCCGCCTTCAATTGTTTTGTGACCTTTTCCTTGATCTTGTCACTGATGTTAGTTTTGAATTTCCTCTGTTTTTTCTGGACATGGGGATAATCGGGTTAAGTTGGCAATTTGTGGAACACTGAATCGACACTTAATCCTGGCATATCATCATAGGACCAAGCAAACACATCTTTGAATTCGAACAAAAGTTGGAACAATGCATCATTAGTTCTTTCATCTGTGTGAATGCTTATCATGGTTTCTTGGACCTCTTCTGAACTACCCAAATTTACCGAATCAGTTTCATTTAAGTTTGGCCTAGGTTTATTCTCGAATTTTTCCACTTCTCGGTTTATTTCCCTAAAAACCTCTTCTTTATCATATTCCGGTTCTTGATTCATTATTTCACAGTGAGGCAGCATGCTATGATCTGGGTATGAAGTCCACAAGCATGTCATGTTATTTAAGTCCACATTATTAGAACTGAAAGGAAGAAATAAGAAAAGTAACACAAATCAGAAAGAATAAAGAAAGAGATTCATAGACGATGCAATATTGATTTCATTTCATTGAATTTGAAGATAGAAGTGTTTACATTGGAATTTGAAAGACAATAAACGAAAATAAACATTTGAGTTACACCTTGGAATAACTCGGAATGCAGAAAAGATGGCAAGACTAGACTTCCGGGATTCCCGCCTAACTGGGAATGGAGTAGCCTTCCAATTTTGCAGTTTGGCATCTGGCCCCATAAATTGCACCTCAGCAGTGCTCGAGACTTCACCCGGCTGGACCATATGGGCTTCATATAACATTTGCCTCAGGCTTCACATATATCCTCAATTTTATCGGCCGTGAAGGCCTCATCTTATTCCTCTTCTTCCGCGTACTTTGGCTTGACGAATGTTTTGGAGAGATGTGGGATCGGCTGAGGTAGAATCCACCCGTCATTCTTACGTTCTTTATCCCATTTCACATTGGCTTCTGTAGCTTGAAAACCGACACCAAAGAAGTTTTTACTGGCAGTCAAGGTGATGGGCTCTGTAATACCTTGCAAATATGCCCCGAGCCCCTTCCCGGGCTTATACCCGTGCTTGATCATTTCAGTAGCGACCATGATTGATGCATTTGATAGAAAGGGTTGAGGAAACGGGCTTCCTTCCTGGCATTGATCTACGACCATAACCTCGAAAGCTTGATAGACTATGTGCTCGCTACCTTGCCTAGCTTCGAGACATGGGACTAACGGGTCCTGGTAAATTGATTGATCGTCTTCTACATGAACCACAGTTTCCTGATATTCATGTTCAAACTTCACCTTTTGATAGACGGTAGAAGGTACGTCCCCTGCAGCATGGATCCAAGGCATTCCTAAGAGAAAATTATAGGAGGTATCCATGTCCAAGACCTGAAACGTCACTTTGAAATCCACAGGACCGATAGTCAAGATCAAATCAATTTCCCCTATTGTGTCCCTCTTGATGCCATCAAACGCACGCACACAAACATTATTAGGCCTGATCCTCTCAGTCCCAATTTCCATTCTTTGCAAAGTTGAGAGAGGTCATATGTCGACCCCTGATCCGCCATCCACTATGACTCTTTTTACATAGTACCCTTCACACTTAATTGTCAGATGAAGAGCTTTGTTGTGGGCAGCCCCTTCCAGGGGCAAGTCATTCTTGCTAAATGAAATCTGGTTGAATGCGAAGAATCTTTCTTCCACCCTTTCCAGTTGCTCCACAGTGGTTTCAATCGGAACATAGGCTTCATTGAGGGTCCTTATTAGTACTTTCTGATGCTCGGTCGAGCTTATCAACAGAGACAAAAGCGAGACCTGAGCAGGAGACTTCTGGAGTTGGTCAATTACCTCATAGTCCGCAGTTTTCATTTTTCGGAAGAATTCCTCTGCTTCTTTGGCACTAACTGGCTTTTTGAGCGGGAAGCGCTTCTGCTTGGCATTTTTTACTTCTTCTAGATTGAGTTACTTCCCAGATGGGTTGGTTTCATTTACTTCCCCTATGATTTCCTTCCCCTTGTACATCACAATTGCTCTGTTGTAGTTCCAGGGGACTGTAGTGGGGTCTTTCATAGGCCTTGGTGGTGCGCGACTAATGATCACAGGCTCATTCATCCTGGGTGGAATTACTGGTCCTTGCGCCACATAAGTCCATTTTGATACATACATCTTAGGTCCCTTGTTTAACTCAAACCTCTTGGGGGGACTCAATACCAATTGTTCTTTCCTGCAGGCCCGTGGAACATAAAGAATGGCATCTTTAGGGGGTGTTGCCATTATTTTGGTTTCCACATCATTTTCTTCACTTCGAGCAACGGAGTTACTCTTTTTCTCCCCCTTATCTTGCTTTGCGGTAGCCTTTGGCTTCCTTTCCAATCGGCGATGACAATGATGGCTTTTATAGCTGGGTTAAACTCTTTCTCTTCACAAATCATCCCAATAACTGGCCCATTGTTGTGAGCCGACAATAGGTTGTTGGTCACATTAGGGATCTCTTCATCTTTCAGCACTACCCTCTTTTGCTCTATTAAGTTTTCAATTGCCCTTTTGAGAGTCCAACAGTCTTCACTGTCATGCCCTTTCGCTCCTAAATGTAAGCACATCGAGTACCATATCGGTAGGAGGTCGAATCTGGGTTTTGCCTGGTTTGGGATATGGG
The DNA here is from genome assembly GCF_000715075.1 of Nicotiana tabacum. NCBI lineage: Eukaryota > Viridiplantae > Streptophyta > Magnoliopsida > Solanales > Solanaceae > Nicotiana > Nicotiana tabacum. Next base: position 31,603,658 of record NC_134084.1, read on the forward strand.
TTGCAACAAACCCATTTGGACCAGTTTAGGGAATATGATAGAGTATGATTCTCCAATATGCATGAAGTTTGCTCTCCTGGGTGGCTCCTGGGCACCAGCAATGTATGGAAAATTATTTTGAGGGGGACAGGGATTATATGGTGCTTGGTGAGGAGGGTTATTTCTAGGAAGTGGAGCTCGGTTTTGGTTAAACTGTTGTTGTGGCCGAGCATAGGGCTGGGCATTCATCACCGCGTAAGGCTGAGTAACCATAGCGTAAGCCATATCCTGGTGAGGATAGTAATGATACTAGGTGTTTGGAGGGAAGTAACCTCCGGGTTGATGGGGGTTTCTCAAACTTGAAGCTGCCATCGCCACTTCTTCTTTCTTATTTCTGTTTGCTACGCCTCTTGACCCAATATGGATTACTTGGGATGTAGCTCTTATAGTAGATTGGCTAAATACAACCTGTTTTCAGACCATTTTCGACCATCTCCCCAATTTGGATAGCCTCGACAAACGGCTTTCCCATTGCAGACATCATATTCTGAAAGTAGTCTGCCTCTTGGGCTTGTAGAAAAACACTGACCATCTCAGTCTCATCCATCGGGGGCTACACCCTGGCCGCTTGTTCGCGCCACTTAACAACATATTCTCGAAAACTTTCCGAAGATTTCTTTTTGAGATTAGATAGGAAATTTTTGTCTGGAGCTATGTCTATGTTGCACTGAAATTGCCTGACGAAATCTCGAGCCAAATCATCCCATATGTGCCGGCGGGACATGTCTTGATCCATGTACCACTCAAATGCAATGCCAACTAGACTCTCTCCGAAATAAGCCATTAAGAGCTCTTCTTTTCCGCCCACCCCTCTTAGTTGATTGCAATACCTCTTGAGGTGGGCTATGGAGTCCTCATGTTCATCATACTTTTCAAACTTGGGGGTCTTGAAACTGAGGGGCAAATGCACATGCGGGAACATATATAGATCAGTGTAGGATATACTCTTTTGGCCGCTCAAACCTTGTATATTCTTGAGGCTCTGTTCGATGCTCCTCATTTTTCGAGTGATTTCCTTTTGCTCTGGGTTCTGTGTAGCCTTCTCTTATCCTGCAGTAAAATTGTACCGGGGTTGTTGAGGGTAAGAATTGGTGGTGAAATGGGTAGGGTCTGGTGGAAAATATGGTACTTGGAAACTGAAGGATGATAGATCAAAGCTTGGCCTGGGCAAAGTTGGTTGTGCCGTAGCCGAGGTTGGTGGTGCGGTGAATATTTTAGAGGCCACTCCCAAAATCACCTGGGGGCGAACCTCAGAAGGTGTTCCGGTGAAGTGAGCCGAGATGGTGGAGTATCCAAGTGGGGTATTCTGGTAACTTCTTGGGGCGTTGGAATTTCCACTTGCTCCGGGAAGTAGCTCAGGGAAACTAGGTATAGCACTTAGCGGCTCTCTACCGTTGGACCAGGCGTCCCACATTTCCAACAAGTGGAGGCGCAGTTCCATTTTCTCTTCAGCAGCCGCTGACTCTAAGGTTGGGATAACCGATAGCGGGCTATCATCTGGGATGGGAATTGTTGGTGGATGACCTTCTGATGACATTTCTACATTGCCCTTGGATCTTGTAAAGTAAGGTTGTGAAGCCAGGTTACCACAAACCTACTACCTTAATAACAGAACCTATACTCAACACTAGACAACAAACTGGTTAGCTTGAAGCAATTAACACATAGGGAATCGCACATTAGCGGTGTGATGCACCTATACAGTTAAGTGTATTTCTACATGTTTTGCAACGATTGCATGTCTCATCCCAGCTTTTGTTTATCTCCCCGATCTTGTCTATTGCTCTCTTTTGCACTCTTATTTTCTCTCTTGTTCTCATTCTCTTTTCCTTGTTTTCTCTCTTTTCTTTTTGATTTTTCTTTTTGATTTTTCTTTTTGGTTTTCTCTTTTTAACATTTTCTCTTTTATTTGAGTTATTTAAATACCATGACCGGATCTGAAGGGGATTGCCTACGTATCACGGCGCCACGTGAATCAGATCATCACATAGTTCAAGGAAAAAATGGAATAAATAAAATATTTTTTGGGTTTTTTAAAATTTTCACTAAAACATGGCTTCTATTTTTTCTCTATTACAAAGACTCGATCCTACATACTTGAGAATTGAAAACTAAAACAGGCTCGAAACAGACTTTAGCAATGAAAATATAGACTCAAAAAAGAGAAAAGAATTAGGAGTACATCAGTGCCTCCAATCCTACACTAGGAACACCAACTGGTCTTGCTGCAGGCCTACGCGCCATGCCATCCAGGAGGCGATAGAGATCATTCATTATCTGGCGAACAAAGATCATTACTGTGGCGAAGAACATGGACCTGGTCATGTCCTCACACTTGTTGCACTTCATCACAATGTAGTCGGCAATTCTTCTAACTCTTTCCCTGATGATGCCCTTTTTCTTGCAATAACGCCCAATCTGCTGAGATCTAGCCTTCAAGACCTGGGTGGTGGTATGATTGTGTTCTTGCAAATGATGTAGGTCTCCCTCTAGCTGTGCCATCAGGGCGTAACAATGTTCTCTCTTGGCTTTGAAGCTCTTGGGTTGTTTAGTCATTTTACCCTCAAGGCTATTAAGCTCCTTTTTCCAGCCCATGACCCCTCTGTCATATCTTTCCTTTAACTGTCGAACGAAAGTTGCCCTTTCTTCTGCATTTTTGGCCAACTTCATTCGTACTTTTACTAGCTCAGACTGAATCTTTTGCAAATCATCCTCACAGTCACGTACTTTTTGCGTTAGGTTGTAGATGAGCCTTTCATCTTTCTTGCTTCTGTCTGGGTTCTCAACTACTATTCTCATTTTTCGAACTTGGGCCCGGAGATCTTCATTTTCTTGGGCCAACCTTCTACTTTAACCTTCAGCTTCATGTGCCTGTAGATCATTATTGAATACGAAATTTCTCAATTATTCTTGCAAAGTGTGAATGGTGGCTTGATATTTTTTCTCCTTCTCTCCCCTGGCCAACCTTTCCTGAATTTTATCATCAAAAGCTTGAACATGAGGTCTTTTGGTGGGCCTTTCAGGCTCGGGCTCTGGCTCTGGCTCATCATTCTCACAAAACCTTTTCTCAACCCACGCAGCATAATTCATATCCAATTCCCCTCTCACAAGATCCGGTACCTGGGTGTCAGTTTTAAGATATGGGCAACCATTCCAATCCCGTTGGACTAAAGCCTCAGGCAGTGTTGCTTTTGGGTGTAGCTCAATGACTTGGGTACTCAAATATACATCTTCGGGTACCACTTGATACCTTCCCAGTTGCCTTAGAACCCTTTGAGGTGCAGATGGTTGGATACTCCTCAGGCCCATCATCATCAAGTAGCCTTTTGAAGCTGTCATGTATATGACTTCTGTTACCGGAAGCCACCCTAGAGTCCATTCAATTTGACTTTCCTTCAAAGTCCTTAAGTGGGAAACCCAAGCCTCAAAACCTTCTGAGTTTTATAATCTTTCACCCTCTCCTCATAACATTTTATGAAGTTGTTCCCATCCACACCGTAACTCATGAACTTGGGGTGATGGTGGAGATGTTGGATCAACCATATTTGAAGAAGAATGTTGCAACCTTCGAAGAATTGAGCCTCGGATTTACACAATGTTAATGCTCGATAAATGTCTGCCAACACTAACGGAACAAGTGTGTGATTTTCCTTGGTAGTGAGGGGTTGTGCGATTCTGGCCATGTGAGTGTCTATTGTCCCTTCAGTATTTGGAAAGACCGTGATCCCCAAAAATGCCACGATAAAAGTGAATGGACGATGAATTTTCCATGTGCTATTATATTGTTTGTTGTTTAACCTTTTTTCATGTGTTTCAACCCAGATGAATGCCCGAACCTGAAGTATAAGAAATAGAAAGAATAACATCCTTTGCTTAGATGAGTTTCCTTTGTTTACTAATATTCTGAAGATATAAGAACTTGTGCACAGAGGGAGCTCTTGGGAATATGAGTAGTTGCTTCCTCAAATCTTGGCCAAAGTCAATGTATCCGGCCATTTCCTCCAGATTAGGGGTGAGCTCGAGATCGGAGAAACGGAACGTTGTGGATAGGATCCCAAAAGGTTACCAAGGCTTTGATTAAATCTTCCCGAGGTTCGATGCTCATGATGTCTATAAGGGAACCCAACTGCTTTTTCACCCAATCCTGACCATCTTTATCTATATCATTCCACCACATTTAAAGCTGCAGCAAAGCCTGTTCTATGACAATTATGACGGGTTCTGAACAGTATTCATTTGAGACAGGTTCTGGATAGTATTCATTTGTACATGTGGAGGGTTAAGGTTAGGGTTGACTCTTGTGGACTCTTTTTGCAAAACAAGTTTTCAATTTCTAAAGAAAATCAACTGACAAAGACCCCTTTTATGCTACTTTTGCAAAAATGGTCATTTTTGTAAACGTGGACCCTTCTTAATTCCAAACAAATTTTGAGGACGGGGGAAAGTATTTTATGGAAAAAGACACCTTACAGACAACTTTCTTGTTCTTCTCGAAAGTAGCCTTTCGACAATTAAAATATAATCTAAGACTATTCCGGTAAGAACGACTTAAAAATACAATCGAAGTTGGGTCGGCTTATTCTTTTGACCAAAGCCCTAAACTACACTTTACTTGATTATTTTTTCTAAAAAATGAGGCCGAACCTTATGTGGGTTGGCTACGTATCCCACATCCGATGAGAATCAGACCTACGATAGTTCGGTCAATTTTGACATAAAAACATGATATTTGACTCACTTTTCTTTTTGAAATACATTTTCCTTTTTTCCTTTTTTTTTCAAAAATTTTGGCAGAGTTTCAAGACATTATCAAATACCGGGATTTTTTAGAACCGGGTAAATTCTCAATCCTATCTCACGCTTGGTTTTTCTCTTTATTTCCTTTTCCTAGCCGGTCAACATGCAAACCAAAATAAATAAATATTCACATAGCACGTAGGATGCATCATGATGGTCTTTATTTTGGGTACACTTATTTTAGACGGACCCAACCCCTGTGTTGAGTCCCCAAGGTCAAATGCACGTGATGCAAATAAATGTTCCTACTAGGGATCCAGAATGAGGTTATGTTATACTAAGTTTAAACCTAGGTTTGTGTTCTAGACCTGGCTTACCCGAGCGGACAAACTCGAGTTGAGGAGGGGGCAACGTACCGGGAGCACGAAAGTATGCCGGACCTTGTTGCTTGCCCAGTCCCGTTCTATTTGGTATAACTCTAATCAAAAAGTGGTCCACGCGAACATGAGCACCGTTTTTTAGAAGACTCAAAATGGAGGCGTAAGAAGACATTTAAATACAGTTCAAGTAATATCAAAGTGGTAAATGACAATTAGTACATTAAGTCCACAAAATACAGTAATATCAACAATAACACCAAATAAAAATCACATTAACAAGCTCGAATTCTTGAACCCTAAACCAGAGATTCTGGGTTCTTGTCCACAGCAGAGTCGCCAGAGCTGTCACACCACCTTTTTTACAATCTGAGGGGGTATGAGAGTTTTTCCAATTTAAGTGACATTATTCGAAATGGGATTATTTTATTTAATTTATCAGAGTCGCCACTTGGGATAGTTTATTTGGTGTCCCAAGTCACCAGTTTATTTTACAATCCCAAATCGAGCAAATTTCGACATTACTTTATAAGTCTGCGAACCAGAAATTCTAGATACGGAATTCTGTTAACTCGGGGGAAGGTTTAGGCATTCTCGGGTTCTGTGATTCTAGCACGGTCGCTTAGTGATTTATACTTGGGATAAATTGTTTAATTAATTATTTTAGAACCTATGTACATTTACCTTTTTACCGCTTTTAATCACATGATTTATTCGTATTTAATGAATTGAGTTACGCGTATGTATACTCATTTCCTTTGGCGAGTCAAAAATTATGTCACACGAACGTGCCCATAATTAATAATGCTTTGTTTATTTTAATAAGAGAAGTTTCGTTGAAGTTGCGCGAACTCATCCCTTGAGTTACTTCTAGAATTAAATTCGCAATTATGTTACACGGACGTATACATAATCACAATACTAGTCTAAATCGAGCCTAAAACAAACTACGATTATTATAATACTAGGTTAATATCCATATGAGGGCCATAGGTTATTTAATGGAAGATGGCATGCCTCAAACTATTTAAAGGATTACTTAAATAGGACCTAGTATATTCTCATTTATAACTAATTTGGACTTAAACTAATGATTATAGGTAAAGAAAATGTAAATAGGCCTAATATAACTTTGGACAAAGAACTGGGCCAATAGCAGGCCCAGTATGTTATTAAAACGGCGTAAAGAGAAGTGGCAATGCCACCAATTGGGCTCTAAAATTGGATCCGGGCGCAGGACCAAAGCAGAAGCTGAACCACAACGGTCTAGTTTTAGCTAAGAGTTACGATTTGGGCCATGATGTTATGACCCAAAAGGTCATCACCTATTTTTTTAAAATGAATTCTGCATTCTGAGGCCTTAAAAACCTCTTTTAGCATTACCTCAATTTGCGTGCTCAGTCTGGGCGCGTAGCATGAAAGCTATTATGTGAAAAATCTGTGAAAATGTTAAATTTTTGACTTAACATGCATTTAAGTTGACTTTGGTCAATATTTGGGTAAACGGACCTGGACCCATGATTTGACGGTCCTATAGGGTCCGTGGAAAAATATGGGACTTTGGCGTATGCCCGGAATCGAATTTCGAGGTCCCAAGCCCGAGAAATGAATTTTAAAAGAAAATTGTTTTTTGGAAATGAAATGCATTTAGAGTTTGATGGTATCGGGCCCGTAATCTTGTTCCGGATCCTGGTACAAGTCTTATACGTGAAATAATATGAGTTTGTAAAATTTGGTAAGAAACGGAAGTCGTTTGAGGTGATTCAGACCCATAGTTGTGAAAATTCCTACTTTGAAAGTTTTTAGATTTTTCTTAGATTTCTATGCTAAATTCGTTGTTTAAGTAGTTATTTTGGTGATTTGATCACACGGATAAGTTAGTATGATATTATTGAGTTAGTACATATGTTTTGTTTGGAGCCTCGAGGGCTCGGGTGAGTTTCAGATGGGTTTCGGGAAGTTTTGAACTCATAAAAAGTTACAGGTTTTTGACTGTTCAATGCCCAAGGTCGCGTTCGTGTGGTCCCACTGGCGAACGCGTAAGGCAAATTTCCCAGGTGCCAGATTTTTTCGTCGCAAACGTGAAGCCTGAGACGCGAACGCAAAGCTGAAGAGGGGATACCCTTCGCGAACGCGTCCAAGCACTCGCGAATGCGTAAGTTTAAAGGCCTGGGGGAGGGTTCACATTTTGTTCTACGGTAACGCGACCACTGGCCCGCGAACGTGAAGGCTCAAGGGGTAAAATCTCCACGAATGCGAAGGTCACTGAGGCCTAATTCATCGCGAATGCGATGGGCCTATCGTGAACGCGATGAAGGCCTGTACAGTGATTTTTAAAACAGAAGCAAAACGGGACTTAATAAAAATTTCATAACTTCTTCTTCCAAACTCCAAATTGGGTAATTTTTGAAAGGGGATTTCACCACCAATTCATAGGTATGTAATCGTAGACTCATTTTCTTCAATTTTCATCAACACCCATTAGATTACTAGTCTTAAATCATGTTCTAAAGGTAGAAAATTAGGAATTTGGGTAGCGTTAGGGCTTTTTGTATAATTGTGATTTAGACCTCGTTTTGGGGTCGAATTTTGGAACTAATTATATATTCGGGCTCGTGGGTGAATGGGTGATTCGGTTTTGGTCCAAATCTCGTGTTTTGACCAAGTGGGCCCGGGGTCAATTTTTGACTTTTTGGGAAGAATGACGGGAAAGCTATAATTAAGCATTGGATTTGTATTGTTTAGCGTTTATTGATGTTATTAAGTTGATTATGTCTAAATACAATTGATTTGGATCCAAATTCAAAAGGAATAGCGGTGTTTGAGGCTTGAGTTGGTCTTGGAAGTTCGAGGTAAGTGTTTGGTCTAACCTTAGCTTGAGGGATTAGGATTTGTGTCCTATTTGCTACTTGTTTCTTGTTGAGTACGACATATAGGCATGGTGACGAGTATCTATACGTTGGTATCGATGCATGATCATGAATCTTAAATTGAATTATATTGTGTTCTAAAATAATACTACAGATGCTTAAGTTGATAATTCTCTATATTGAGCAAGGATTATGGTTATTCTCGTGGAAATTACTTATGACTGAGTATTGATGTTAGCTGAGGTAGTTAGACGTTGGAACATGTTTGGTTATAGCTGTTTCTCCCTTTTCGGGACATATTTTACTTATATTGTCGATTCTCTTGCTGGGATAGTGTAGTTCTTTATTGATCCCTTGTCGTGACTCTTGTTATGGTTGTTGTTGATTGTATATGTGGATCGGGTTGCATGGTGCAACAATATTATATTTGGATTGGGTTGTTCGTCGCAACAATGTTATATGTGGATCGGGTTGTATGCCGCAACAATAATATAATTGGATCGGGTTTCATGCCGCAAACAATGATATAGTCGGATCGGGTTGCATGCCGCAATAGTGATAAATGATATGGATCGGGTTGCACGCCGCAGCAGTGTTATTATGTTTTGTATCGGGTTGCGCACCGAAACATTTGATAACGTGAATTGTTTATAGATTGGTTACGAGTTCTTTATTGTCCTGCTGGGAATTTTAAACTGTCTTGATGCCTTTTCTCTCGATTTACTGTTTGTATTGATATTCCCCCATAGCATGTTCCCCCTCCCATCTTTACTTGCTTATTCCTATTTTATTTTCCGTTGCATATTATATAAATGCACAGGTTTATTTGGTAGTCTGGTCCTAGATCGTCACTACTTCGCCGACGTTAGGCTAGGCACTTACTAGCACATGGGGTCGGTTGCGCTGATACTACAATCTGCATTATGTGCAGATCGCAGAGCAGCTCTTGAATCATAGCATTTGGGTGGTTACCTTCAGTCCACGCGGAGATCCAAGGTAGACCTGCAGACGTCCGCAGGCTCTAGCGCCTCCTCTATCCTTTATTTCCTATTTTAGATTCATATTTCCGATATTTTACTACATTACTTCCGCTTATTGAAATTTCTGTTGTTTTTCACATTATCGCTTTATAAATGCTAAAAAGGTATAAAAATGGATAAAGGTAACATGTTAAAAAATTTGGCTTGCCTAGCTCATATTAGTAGGCGCCATCACAACTCTTGAGGATGGGAAATTCGGGTCGTGACAAGTTGGTATCAGAGCTCTAGGTTACATGGGTCTCATAGTTCACATACAAGCTTGGTAAAGTGTGAGGGATCGGTATGGAGATGTCTGTATTTATCCCCCAGAGGCTACAGAGTTAGGAAAAACTTCATATTTTTTCTTTCTTGTCGTGCGGTTTGGTTTATCAATGCTAATTGAATTTTTACTCTGTTCTTTCGCAGATGGCGAGAACACGCGCTTTCTTATCCACCGATCAGCATCCCGAGCCCCCAGTAGCAGCTCCCACAAGGGGTAGAGGGCAAGGGAGAGGCTGTGCTAGAGGCTGAGGTAGGGGCAGAGCTTAGCCTAGAGCAGCAGCACCAGTGGCGAAGCCTCAGGTTGACTTTGATGATGAGGTTCCGGCCCAGACGGTTCCGGTGGGCCTAGCTCAGGTCCCAGAGGGGTTTATTGCTACCCTAGTGCTCCATGATTCTCTAGACCGTCTAGTAGGCCTTATGGAGAGTGTCACCCAGGCAGGCTTGCTTCCTGTAGCACCAACCGTCTCTCAGGCTGGAGGAGGAGCCCAGACTCCTGCTACTCGCACTCCGGAGCAGATGGCTCCCTAGTTCTAGACTCTAGTAGCTCAGCCAGTTGGAGCAGTTCAGCCAGGTGTGGTAGCACAGACCGGTGATGGAGTAGTTATGTTTGTCGATGCTTTGTGGAGATTGGATAGGTTCACTAAGCTCTTCACTACTATTTTTAGCGGTGCATCTTTTGAGGATCCCCGGGATTATCTAGACAGTTATCATGAGGTTCTCAGGAACATAGGGATAGTAGAGACCAATGGGGTCGATTTTGCTACTTTTCGCTTGTCGGGATCCAACATGACTTGGTGGAGAGACTATTGTTTGGCTAGACCAACCAGATCGCCAGCTTTTACTTGGGAGCAGTTTACTCAGCTATTTCTGGAGAAGTTTCTCCCCATCACTCAGAGAAAGGCCTATCGAAGGCAGTTTGAGCATCTCTAGTAAGGTTCTATGACTGTTACCCAATATAAGACCAGATTCATCCACTTGGCTCGTCATTCTCTTATCATACTTCCTATCGAGAGAGAAAGGGGGATGAGGTTCATTGATGGACTTATTCAGACGATTCATCTTCAGATGGCTAGGGAGATAGGGAGTGATATTTCTTTCTAGGAGGTGGCCAATGTGGCCAATAGAGTGGAGATGGTTTTGTCGTAAGGAGGTGGTCATGGGTCGGATAAGAGGCCCCGTATGGAGGCAGGGATTTGTATGGTAAGGGTCATCCTCTTAGGCCCTTTTAGTCAGCACTTAAGGTTTCTCACGGCACTTCAGGTGGTCGTGGTTTGCACTTGCATTATTCTGATCAGCAGTCCTACAGTGCACTACCAGCTCCTATCAGTGTACCGCTGCTCCAGAGTTTTCGGGGTGGTCATTCAGATTGCCAGAGTCACTTTCAGTTTCCTCAGCTGCAGCATTCAGGTGGATGCTTTGAGTGTGGTGAGTATGGTTATATCCGAAGGGGATGTCCGAGATTGGTGGGTACTCAGTCATAGCAGCAAGGTTCCCGTGCTATGGTTCAGGCACCAGGTGTTCCATAGCCCGCCGAGGCAGCTAAAGGTGGTGGTAGAGGTGCTAGAGGTGGAGGTAGAGGTGTTAGAGGTGGAGCTTAGACCGCTAGAGGTGGAGGCCAGCCAGCTGCAGGCCATCCCAGAGATGTAGTCCAGGGTGGTGGGGCCCAACCCCGATGTTATGATCTTCCAACCAGGCCTGAGGCTGAGGCTTCCGATGTAGTTATCACATGTACTGTTATGGTTTATGGCCGAGATGCTTTGGTTTTATTTGATCCAGGGTCTACATACTTCTATGTGTCATCTTATTTTACACCGTATCTAGTCATGCCTAGTGATTCCTTGAGTGCCCCTGTATATGTGTTTATACCAGTGGGTGATTTTATTGTGGTAGATCTAGTCCATCGCTCTTGAATAGTTGTGATTGGGGCTCTTGAGACTCGTATAGATTTGTTGCTTCTGTGCCTGTTGTTTGCGAGTTCCCTGAGGTATTCTATCAGACCTGCTGGGTATGCCACCCGATAGGGATATTGACTTCTACATTGATTTGACTCCGGGTACTCAGCCCATTTCTATGCCGCCGTATCGTATGGCCCCGCCTAAGTTGAAAGAGTTGAAGGAGCAGTTGCAAGACTTGCTTGAGAAGGGTTTCATTAGACCCAGTGTTTCGCCTTGGGATGCGCCAGTGTTGTTTGTTAAGAAGAAGGATGGATCGATGAGAATGTGTATTGATTACCGACAGTTGAATAAGGTTACAATCAAGAACAAGTATCCATTGCCGAGGATTGATGATTTGTTTGATCAACTTCAGGGTGCCAAGGTGTTTTCGAAGATTGATTTGAGATTTGGCTACCATCAGTTGAGGATTAGGGCATCTGATGTCCCTAAGACAGCTTTCTGCACTTGGTACTGGCATTATGAGTTCTTGGTGATGTCATTCGGGTTGAAAAATGCCCCAGCAACTTTTATGGATTTTATGAACCGAGTGTTCAGGCCTTACTTGGATTCGTTGGTCATAGTCTTCATTGATGATATCTTGATATATTCCCGCAACCGGGAGGAGCACTTGCAGCATCTTCGAGTGGTTCTTCAGACATTAAAGGATAGTTAGTTGTATGCTAAGTTTTCGAAGTGTGTATTCTGGTAGAGTTTAGTTGCATTCCTAGGTCATGTTGTATCAGCAGAGGGTAATCATGTTAATCTGAAGAAGTTTGAGGCAGTCAATAACTGTCCTAGACCATCATCAGCTACAGAGATTTAGAGTTTCTTGGGACTGGCAGGCTACTATCGTCGGTTCGTGGAGGGGTTTTCATCTATCGCAGCCTCGATGACTAGGTTGACCTAGAAGGGTGCCCAATTTAGGTGGTCATACGAGTGTGAGGCAAGGTTTCAGAATCTCAAGACAGCTTTGACTACGGCACTAGTGTTGGTTTTGCCTGTAGGTTTAGGGTAATATACAGTTTATTGTGATGCATCTCGTATTGGGCTTGGTACGGTGTTGATGCACTATGGCAAGGTCATTACCTACACTTCGCGGCAGTTGAATATTCATGAGAAGAATTATGCGGTTCATGATTTGGAGTTAGCAGCCATAACGCATTGAAGATTTGGATGCATTATTTGTATGGCGTGGCATGTGAGGTGTTCACGGATCATAAGAGTCTGCAATATTTGTTCAAGTAGAAGGAGTTGAATTTGAGGCTGAGAAGGTGGTTGGAGCTGTTAAAGGACTATGATATCACCATCTTATATCATCCGGGAAAGGCCAATTTGGTGGCCGATGCTTTGAGTAGGAAGTCAGCCAGTATAGGCAGTCTTGCCTATATTCCGGTTGAGGAGAGGCCGCTTGCTTTGGATGTTCAGGATTTGGCCAATCAGTTCGTGAGGTTGGATGTTTCTAAGCCCAGTCGGGTGTTAGCTTGCACAGTCGCTCTTTCTTCTTTATTGGAGCGTATCCGTGATCGGTAGTATGATGATCACCATTTGTGTGTCCTTAGAGACACGGTTCAACACAGAGGTGCCAAGCAGGTTACCTTAGGTGATGAAGAGTCTTGAGACTGCAGGGTCGAGTTTGGTGCCTAATGTGGATGGACTCCGAGAGTTGATTTTAGAGGAGGCCCATAGCTCCTGGTACTCTATTCATCTGGGCGCCGCAAAGATATATCAGGATTTGCGGCAACATTATTGGTGGAGCAGAATGAAGAAGGATACTGTTGCATATGTGGCTCGGTATTTGAATTGTCAGCAGGTTAAGTATGAGCATTAGAGGCTGGGTGGTTTGTTCCAGAAGATTGAGATTCCTGAGTGGAAGTGGAAGCGGATCACTGTGGACTTCATTGTTGGACTCCCACATACTCAGAGGAAGTTCGATGCAGTATGGGTTATTGTTGATAGGCTGACCAAGTTAGCACATTTCATTCATGTGGCAGTCTCCTATTCTTCCGAGAGGTTAGCTGAGATATATATCCGGGAGATTGTTCGTCTTCGTGGTGTGCCCGTGTCTATCATTTCGGACCGAGGTACGCAGTTTAATTGGCATTTCTGGAGAGCAGCTCAGCGAGAGTTGGGCACACATGTTGAGTTGAGCAGAGCATTTCATCCTCAGACGGACGGGCAGTCCGAGCTGAGTATTCAAATTTTGGAGGATATGCTCCGAGCTTGTGTTATTGACTTTGGAGGCTCGTGGGATCAGTTTTTTCCTTTAGTAGAGTTTGCCTACAACAACAGCTACCAGTCGAGTATTCAGATGGCTCTTTATGAGGCTTTGTATGGTAGGCAGTGTCGGTCTCCGATTGGATGGTTTTAGCCGGGGGAGACTCGGTTGTTGGGTACGGATCTGGTTCAGGATACCTTGGACAAGGTAAGGATTATTCAGGATAGGCTTTGTATAGCTCAGTCCAGGCAAAAGAGCTATGCCGACTGCAAAGTTTGAGATTTTGCTTTCATGGTCGGTGAGCGGGTATTGCTTCGAGTGTTGCCTATGAAGGGTGTGATGAGATTTGGGAAGAAGGGCAAGCTTAGCCCTAGGTTCATTGGCCCGTTTGAGATTCTTGATCGAGTGGGAGAGGTGGCTTATAAGCTTGCATTGCCGCCAAGCTTATCAGTCGTGCATCCAGTGTTTCATGTGTCCATGCTTCGGAAATATCATAGCGATCCATCCCACATGTTAGATTTCAGCACTGTCCAGTTGGACAAGGACTTGTCTTATAAGGAGGAGCCGGTAGCTATTCTATACTGGCAGGTTCGTCAGTTCAGATCGAAGAATTTTCCTTATGTTCGTGTTCAGTGGAGAGTTCAGCATGTTGACGCATCGACCTGGGAGTTCGAGTCCGATATGCGGAGTTGTTATCCCCATCTTTTGCCCGACTCAGGTACTTCCTTCTTATGTCCGTTCGAGGACGAACAATTGTTTGAGAGGTGGAAAATGTGATGACCCAAAATGTCATCACCTATTTTTATTTAAAATGAATTCTAAATTCCAAGGCCTTAAAAACCTCTTTCAGCATCACCTCGATTTTTTCATCCAAAATACGAGCTCGAAACCATCAAATTCTATTATGTGAAAAATCTATGAAAATATTAAAATTTTGACTTAAAATGCATTTAAGTGAACTTCGGTCAACATTTTGCGTAAACGGATCCGTACCCTTGATTTGACGGTCCTTGAGGGTCCGTGGAAAAATATGGGACTTGGGCATATTCCTGGAATCGAATTCCGAGGTCCCAAGCCCGAGAAATGAATTTTTAAAGAAAATTATTTTCTTGAAATTTCTATGAGTTTTGGAAATGAAATGCATTTAGAATTTGATGTGTATCGGGCTCGTATTCTGGTTCTGGAGCCCGGTACAAGTCTTATACGTGAAATAAGATGAGTCTATGAAATTTGGTAAGAAACGGAAGTCGTTTGAGGTTATTCGGACCCGTAGTTGTAAAAATTCCTACTTTGAAAGTTTTGAGTTTTTTCTTAGATTTCTATGCTAAATTCGTTGTTTAAGAGGTTATTTTGGCGATTTGATCGCAAAGATAAGTTCGTATATTGTTATTGAGTTAGTATGTATGTTTGGTTTGGAGACCCGAAGGCTCGGGTGAGTTTCATATTGGTTTCGGGAAGTTTTGAACTCATAAAAAGTTGCATGTTTTTGGCTGTTCAGTGCCGAGGGATTTTGCTCTTCGCGTTCACGTGGTCCCACTGGCGAATGCGTAAGGCAAATTTCCCAAGTACTAGATTTCTTCTTCGCGAATGCGAATCCTGAGACGCGAACGCAAAGCTGAAGGGGATACCCTTCGCGAACGCGTCCAAGCACTCGCGAACGCGTAAGGTTAAAGGCCTGGGGGAGGGTTCACATTTTGTTCTACGCGAATGCGGCCACTGGCCCGCGAACGCGATGGTTCGAGTTGTCAAAGCTCCATGAATGCAATCCCAATGTCGCGAACGCGAAGGTCACTGAGGCCTAATTCATCACGAACTTGACAGGCCTATCGTGAAAGCGATGAAGGCCTGTCCAGTGATTTTTTAAACAGAAGCAAAACAGGAGTTAATCAAAATTTCATAACTTCTTCTTCCAAACTCCAAATTGGGTGATTTTTGAAAGGGGATTTCACCGCCAATTCATAGGTATGTAATATTAGACTCATTTTCTTCAATTTCTATTAACACCCATTAGATTTCTAGGCTTAAATCATGTTCGTAAGGGTAGAAAATTAGGGGTTTGGGTAGAGTTAGGGCTTTTTGTATAATTGTGATTTAGACCTCGTTTTGGGGTCGAATTTTGGAACTAATTATATATTCCAGCTCGTGGGTTAATGGATGATCTGGTTTTGGTCCGAACGTCATGTTTTGACCAAGCGGGCCTGGGGTCAATTTTTGACTTTTTGGGAAGTATGATGGGAAAGCTATAATTAAGCATTGGAATTGGATTGTTTAGCATTTATTGATGTTATTAAGTCGATTATGTCTAGATACAATTTATTTGGAGACAAATTCAAAAGGAAAAGTGGTATTTGAGGCTTGAGTTGGCCGTAGAAGTTCGAGGTAAGTGTCTGGTCTAACCTTAGCTTGAGGTATTAGGAGTTGTGTCCTATTTGCTACTTATTTCTTGTTGAGTACGACGTATAGGCATGGTGACGAGTATCTATACGTTGGTGTCGATGCATGAATGTGAGTCTTAAATTGAATTATATTGTGTTCTTAAATAATAATACGGATGCTTAAGTTGATAATTGTATGTATTAAGCAAGGATTATGGTTATTCTCATGGAAATTACTTATGACTGAGTAGTGGTATTAGCTGAGGTAGTTAGATGTTGCAACAAGTTTGGTTATAGCTGTTTCTTCCTTGACTGGACGTATTTTACTTATACTGTCGATTCTCTTGCCAAGATAGAGTAGTTCTTTATTGATCTCTTGTTGGGACTCTTGTTATGGTTGTTGTTGATTGTATATGTGGATCGGATTGCATACCACAAAAATATTATATTTGGATCGGGTTGCACGCCGCAACAATGTTATATGTAGATCGGGTTGGACGACGCAACAATAATATGATTGGATCGGGTTGCTTACCGCAACAATGATATAGTTGAATAAGGTTGCACGTCGCAATAGTGATAAATGATATGGATCGGGTTGTACGCTGCAACAGTGTTATTATGTTTTGTATCAGGTTGTGTGCCGCAACATTTCATAACACGAATTGTTTATAGATTGGTTACGAGTTCTTTATGGTCCTGCTGAGAATTTTAGGCTGTCCTGATGCCTTTTCTCTCGATTTACTGTTGGTATTGATATTCCTCCGCAGTATGTTCCCCCTCCCATATTTACTTGCTTATTCCTATTTTATTTTCTGTTGCATATTATATAATTGCACAGGTTTATTTGATAGTCTGGTCCTAGCCTCGTCACTACTTTGCCGATGTTAGGCTTGGCACTTACCAGCACATGGGGTCGGTTGTGCTGATGCTACACTCTGCACTATGTGCAGATCCCGGAGCAGCTATTAAACCATTGCATTCAGGTAGCTACCTTCAGTCCTCGTGGATATCCAAGGTAGACCTGCAGATGTCCGCAGGCCCTGGCGTCTCCTCTATCCTTTATTTCCTATTTCATTCATTTGATTCAGAAACATTGTATATTTCATTTTCAGACTTTGTATTTATCACTCTTAGATCATCTTTGATACTGTGACACCAGTTCTGGGTGATTAAGGCTTAAACAGTTGTATTAGATTCATATTTCAGATATTTTACTACATTTCTTCCGCTTATTGAAATTTATGCTGTTTTTCACAATATTGCTTTATAAATGCTAAAAAGGTATAAAATGGATAAAGGTAACCTGTTCAAAAATTTGGCTTGCCTAGCTCATATTAGTAGCGCCATCACGACTCTAGAGGGTGGAAAATCCGGGTCGTGACATATCAGCAGGGCCAGGTGTTTCAATGATGAAGTTTTAAGTACTAAACTAACTGAAATCACAACAAATTCTCCCTTTGAATTAGAGCAGTATTAATGAGAAGGAAATAGTCAAAACCCAAGTACGACTGGGCTTCGAATGGAACCCAAAACGTGCGAGGCCTAGATCTTGTCACTCCAGGCCTCTTGATGGGTATGGCGTGCTTGTGAGGCCAAAAATTAAACACACATACATTTTTGCAAAATAGGCTCTTGATAATAAAGTCATGGCTCAAATTTATACTTCTTGCTTCACAAAAATAACAAGAACACTACATGAAGTACTACCTTGCATGAAATGATCAAATTATAAACTTCTTACTCAAACAACTAGTATAGCTAACATGCTGCCAGTATTAACAGATTAAACCCTGGATTCCTCTCACAAATAACCTAGGGTTTAAGAATGTTGTTACTTGTATAACAAATGAACGTAAACTTATAAATGTCCAGTTTATTACAAATCCCAGAATTAAAGAGGGTACAAAATATAAACTACATCAATGCCTTAAACTAAATTACAATTGAAAGAAAAGAGGAAATTTTCCGAGCTGCTACTGCTCCCACCTTTAAACGAGCCAAGTCTCTCGTGGATCTGACCATATGAAAAGGTCAGACTCACAAAGTATCTTCAAATGTAAGGACCTACAATATACAAAAATGAGTAAAGGAAAACAATGTCGTCCACAGGTCTGACCATGTTTTAAGGTTAGCCCTACAAACGAGCAAAGACTTCCAAACCATGATCTTACTCTATAGTTCTCATCTTAGTAAAGAAAAAAAGAGGGGGAAAGGAAAATAACTTAGACATATGCTAAAGGAGTCAAGAATATTATGCACTATTAAGGAGTGAATCTGACCATTTAAAGGGCCAGATTCATTTTCTTTTGTGCTACTATCAAAGATGAATTTTTTAGCCTAGTTTTATAGTATATAGACATATTTATTTAGCCCCAGACATTGACATATACATCACAATCACTTAAAATTTCATGAACAAATGCAGTAGTTATTTAAAGTAGTATCAACATAGGGTTTGTCGACTCCAAATTCAACAAGTCAAGGATACTAAACTAACAGCAAAGTTCAGCAAAATGAAAACAGGTTTCAATCACAAATTTCGAACTCAAAATTGATTCTATTTAGGATAAACATTGTTACATACCTTGAAGTTGAAAACATAAACAGAGCAATGACCATATAAAGGTCAAGAAGAAGAGAACCAAAGAGCTTCAGCAGTCGAACACAGTAATGAGAACAGTAGTAAAAAATCCTAGAAGGAGACACTTTAGACTTTAAACCATTCTTCTATTGATGGAGAAAACAGAAATCTTCAAAGAAAATCTTCAATTTTTAACAAAACTTAGAAGAAGACAACTGAAGTTCAAAGAGTATTTTCTAGGTTTTTTGAAATCAGCTATGCTTTCAGGAATATCTATGCAGAGAATGATTGTTAATCTCTATTTTTTCAGAACCTTTTAGGCAAAGAATAATGCTGAAATCTGTGTGTGAGTGAGGGAATGTCTTCCCTTTTATAAAGTGTACCAAAAGAGCATCAAAAAGGCATATTCTAACCTAATATTCTGAACTTTTCAGGATAGTACAACATCTTTTGACAGCTATATGTCCTTTTTCTTATCCAATATCAGCTTTTTTGCTAAGGATAGGGACAACTGTCCTAGATACTAGAACCTTCTAATTTTGGCCTAAGTGAAAGTCCATTTTTAACCTTACTGCATATTTCAATTCTACCGTAAACTCTTTTAGTTCAATTAGGCCCCTAAGGTTTCTATTGGTATATAAATCATGGACATCACCCATCAAGAAGGACAAATAGAACCAAAAAGGATGCAATTCAAACTTAAGACTAATCTAATTAGTAGACAAAAGTGATTATCTAATTAAATCTAAACAAGGCTAAAATTAAAACGGCTAAATGCATTTACACAGTAATCAACCCAAAATTTATCAGGGAAAAAAACCCCCAAAGAAATCCTAGAAGTTAAAATATCCAATTCAATGAATTAATACGCTGGAATTTTAATTACAAAACATAGGGGAAGCAGTTTTGAGCAAAAGCAAAGATAGCATGAACAATTCATTACAAATCCTAATTAAACTAAAACCATGCAAATTAAAATGAAGTCTCGGCATGCTTGGATTAATCTAATGATCAATGTGTAAACAGGATTATGTGTAATCTAATTAACAGTTTAAAATGAGAGAAAAAAAAACTAGAATTATGTGGTTTAACAGGAACATTTAAACACGAAAAAGAATCAACAAACAAAGAAAAAGAAACTAAAGAGAAAGTAGAAGAGGTTACCTAATGTCCATTTCCAAAACAAACTGGAACATCCAACGATCTATGACCAAATTTTACGGGGTTAAAATGAACTTTAGACGACCATGAATCGATTGCTCTTATCAAAATCAATCGATTAATGGAAGTCTTGGGTACAAACGACCCAAAAACTGCCTGAAATTGGAAGCGGAAAAGTTAGGATTTTGGATCTTAGATCCGAGATTCGAAGAGTTCTAGGCCTGTTTGAAAGGAGTGGTTGGGATATATGGAAAGAGGAAGGCGAGATGACTATATGGTGCTAATTTGAGGCAGTGTGGAGCACTTAAGTTTTTGGCCTTGAATCTCGAATTTAAAATTCGAGAGTTTTGGTGGTGATTTGAAAGAAATAAATTGGATATTTTGAATGAGGAGGCTATGAGGGTTCTTTGGTGTAAAAAGGTGGTGTTTGGAGGTGGTCCGCCGCCGCGGGTCGATTTCCTGCCGGCGGACCACAGCGGAGGAGGGTGGAGCCGGCGAGGGGGTCTTGGGGTGGCTAGGGTTTTGGAGTTGAGAGAGATGAAAGTGAAATGGGGGGTTCTGAAGTGGGGGGGGAATAGTTTCGGACAGTTATATATTAAAGGCCTCATCAGTTCCGAGCCATTGGATTGCCAAAATCCAACGGCTTTGATCAAGTTATTACAAAACGAGGTCGTTTGGGGTGGGGAGACCTGGACCGGGTAAAATAGATTTGGGCCTGAGTTTGGGTATTTATTTGGACGTGTTTGGCATTGGATTTGGGATGGTTTTGGCTTCAACTGGCCCTATTCAGAAATTAAAACCCATTCTCAAATTAACTCCTTATTTTCCTTTTCTTTTCTTTTATCTTCTTTTTTTTTAAATTAAATCCTAAAAAAATATAAATTAATCTAAAATTTGAAATTAAACTAATTACCTAATTACCAAAAATTATAAAAATCACTTAATCCTAAATTAAAAGTGAAAAATCAATAATCTAAAGATAAAGGGAAAAAATGTAATAAATGGGCCATTTTTTTGTGATTTTCATTTTTAATAGAACAAATAATTAACTAATTGATCCTAAAAAGGTAAAGACAAACCCAAATGCAATGCATTGTATTTTTGCATTTTTCATGATTTTAATAAACATTAAACGTGCACAAAAATACAAATAATTAATAAAAATTCAACAAAATTCCTAAAAATGGCAAATAATTAAGAAAAATCTATTTTCTTGGGATTTTATAGGAGTAGTTCGTAGAGGGCAAAAATCACATGCTCACACTAATAACCATAATATAAACCCTAACTCTTCACTTGACAATGCCAAGAATCCCACTTTCTCAGAGAAGAAGGTATCATTTAGTGCAAATCTTGAGGAACCAATGAGCCCTAAACATGTCCAACCCACCACTCCCACAAAGTTCATCAACAGGCAACCAGACCTTCTTCATCCAACCACCACTACCACAAGATCATCCACCTCTTTCTTGGGTGGAATACCACCACTACCACAATAATTCAATATGATTCTAAACGGCTAGAAAACGATCATTGTGCTCCAAAACTCCCAATTCCTAGCTCAGCTAGTATCATAAGGAATGAATATGGCGATGAACAACATCCTCCACACTCTAGCCCCATCATTGAACCTGAGTCAAGCTCAAGCAATGAGAAACTAATGGAGTCTTCCCCCTCATTTCAACCCAATCCAGTCTCAGCAAGTTCCAATCGATCTTCCCTTCTTCCAACCAGGTGATATCAACAATATAAATCCAATCTTCATTCCTTGGACAGACCCATTCGACAATGTAGCTCCACAAACCAACTCCAACATGCAAGCACCACCTCACACACACCCACCACATCCACAAAATCACCCTGCTACACCTCAGATCCCATTAATAATTCCTCAGGCACAAGCCCGTCCCAATGCACCAGAACTAGAAAATATCCAAATGGAGGAGTAAGAATAAATAAACCTGCTGGGGTCAGGACCAATCCTAGAGTTTTCAAGAATCAACGAAGTAAAAGTGTATCTATTCAGGGACCAACGAGAGAAGAGGTATGTACTCAGTTGCCCAACAACACTCTACAAATTCTCAACGGATGTGAGGCCTCCTCAAGACCCAACGGTGGGAAACTATGCAGTGATCTTAGTCCCATTATTGTGGAGAAATCCAGTGATTCAAGCCCATAGGGAGAATGGGCCAACAAACAACTATACAAATATGTTCAGACATACCAATATTATAATTCAGAACATCCGTGGAGGTAACAATGAAAATTTCAGGATGAATTTTCGTGTAATGTTGGATACTCATAGACCTTAAATGGTTACAGTTTTACAAACAAGAATGGAAGGCCACATGTCCCTTCTAAGTGACTTTTATTTTTCACAAATGATCGAAGTTCCTAGTAAAGGCCAATCTGGTGGCATAGTTCTCCTGTGGGATACTAGTGTTGTAAAGGTTCATGACTTTGTTAGAAATAATCAAGAGATTCATGCCACTATTGAGGTACTCCCTTCTAAAAATACTTGGCTTTTTTCTTCCATTAATGCTATTACTAAGCTAGATAAATGTCTTGAAATGTGGAACAACATAGAAAATATTAATAATAGTTTTAAGGGGCCTCGGTTACTTGGGGTGCTTTTAATGATGTCCTCACTTCTTATGATAAATTTAGTGGTAATCCAAAAACCGTAGACGTAGCAACTCAATTTGGAATAGTATCAATCAGTGTAACCTCTTAGATCTAGGCTACAAAGAATGTAAGTATACATGGTCTAACCATAGAAAAAAATCAATAAGGTTAATCATGGAACGTCTAGATAGAATCTTTGTTAAGAAAGATTGGATTTCCTTATACCCTAAAGTTTCAGTAGTACACCTTCCAAAAACTCATTCGGATCATAATCAACTACTCATTAATCTAATCCCGAGGATTGTAAATAATATTAATAAACCATTCGGATTGGAAATAATTTGGTGTATACATCCAGATTTTATCTATATAGTCAAGCAATGTTGGTTAGGAAAAGACTTGGTTGATGCCCAAAATTATTTTACAAATGAGGTTATAAAATGGAAAAATACTAAGTTTAAGGATATTTTTAAAAGAAGAAACAAATCTTAGCTAGATTAAATGGAATCCAATTTTTCCCCCATTACCAATATAGTGACTTTTTACAAAATCTTAAGTCCAACCTCCAACTGGAATATAATAATATTCTTCATTTGGAGCATGATTCTTTTTTTTTCAATCCGCTAGGCAAGCGCCTAGGGCTAGTTTTTTTATTAAAAATAGAAAAGTAAATACAATAATTAGAAAATTGTCATTGTCTTCCTTCAATGAAAGGAAATAGACTTTGCACTCTAATGTAACATACTATCAAAATTGAGCATAATACTCAAATTGATATCACATTATGCCTACTAAAACTTTGTAGTTGTCAAAACAGCCCAAGTGAGTCCATGTCGATGTTGTATCCCCAGTCCAAAGCGTCCAAGTTCTAGAGTTAAATTTGATTTGCATAAATATCCCCTTTTCAGCAACTTCACGTAGACTCCACCAATTTGGTAGCTCGGTACTGTAGCATACAGCACTGTAGCATACGGTTACTGTAGCCAGCAAGTACTGTAGCACACGGTTACTGTAGCCAGCCGGTACTGTAGCACGTGATCATGTGATGTCCTCTTGAGATTCCCACACTATTGAGGGGGCCATGGTCCTTGGCATTTGCACCCAAAGTAATGCACATGCCTACAATGTGCTTGTCTGCATTATCAACTTCATTGTTTGGTATTTGAACCCATGCTTCACATGCTTTTGCTCCTTTTGATACATGAGTTTGTATTTCCCAAAAATCATGATTGCCTAGATCAATGTCTTGCCTGTCCCAATTTAAAACCAGCATCATGCGAACGAATTGCATTGGCCAGTACATTTTGCATTTGTTTAATGTATCCATAGTCTATAAGGAATCTTGTTGTATTGTCTCAATGCGTCTATCTACATTGTGAAGCATATTCCTTGGTCTGTGCACCCACGCCTCTATGCCTTTTGCTCCTATCGTGTAATCATCCTTAGCCTTATTCTAGTTTTTAAACTCCTCTCTTACAATTTTTTTCTTAACACTCTGTCAATTCCCATGCCAGACCTGTGCGTTGTTCCCATGTCAAAATCGACAGCACCTCTAGCCAGCCTTAATCGATTTGTGGACTCCATGCCTCCTTCCCATATTTTATCATAGGCGTGCAATTTAATAATAATATGGAATTTGTTTAATGCCCATTTGATCCTCGAAATCCCGCCAACTCCACATGTAGCATGCTTCCTTCTCAATCATCAACAATTTGCAGATTCCAAGCGTGCAAACTCATGTGATGGTGTGAGCAGCACCTTGATCCAGTGTTACCCTCCTGCTCTTGCTTTTCTCTTTGCTTCTTATCTCCTGTCAACCTTCACCCTTAGACTTGGACATTGCAGCTTATCTTCATTAACTAACCTCTTTCCCTATGCATCTAGATGCCAGAATTGTTGGCATTCTATTTCTCCATAATCTAAAGCATAATCAGCCAAGTGATCTGCCAGCTTGTTGCCCTCCCTATGAATATGAGTAACTGTGTAATTGCCCCCATTAATTAGTTGCATCATTTTCTCTACCTGCTCAGATATGATCCATGGTGGTTTCCAGATCCCATCCATTATCTTTTTTAATAACATTGAGTCCGTTTGAAGCCATACATGAGAGTATTGTTGAAATCTGCAGAACCTTAGTGCTTCTACCATGGCCTTCGCTTCAGCGACTGTGTTTGTTGTCTCCTCAATCTCCTTCCCTACTGACTTGACTATGTCACCATTTTCATTTCTTATACAAAAACCTATTGAGCTCCTGGAAGTTAAGATCTAGAAGTAATTGGCTTAATGAAGGTTATGACAACACCAAATATTATCACATTATGGAATCTAATCGTAAACATCGTAATGCTATAATGTACTTCACAAAAGATAACGGGGAGTGGATCTCTGAACCGAAGCAAATAATTGATCACTCCCTTTCCTTCTTTATGGAATCCTTTAAGACTGCTAAAATTGTTTCTCCAAAAAACAATTCAATCATTGTTCCCTCGAAAGCAAAGAAGGCAGATCTAAGTTGCCTAGACAACCCCCTTACCAACATGGAAATTACAAAGGCAATTTTTCCCTTCAAGTAATTTAAAGCACCAGGTCCGGATGGCATTCACCCATTTTTTTTACCAAAAATATTGGCATATAATAGGAAACTCTTTCACTTCCTATTGTCACAACGTTTTCAACACTCAATCCTTACCTAGTGGCATCAATGATACATACCTCTTTATCATTCCTAAATTCCCTAATGCAAACAAACTCAAAAACATTAGACCTATTGGGTTGTGCAACACTGCTTGTAAAATCATCACCAAAATAATTGCTAATTGAATAAAAGCCTTTCCTGCCTCTCCTAATTGGCCCTATGCAATTCATCTTCATTAAAAATAGAAGAACTAGTAACATGCCATCATAATTCAAGAGATTATGAATAACCTTAGTCGATCAAAGAAAGCCAACTTTCATATGATAATTAAATTGGATCTAGAGAAAGCATTTGATAGGTTAGAATGGTCTTTTGTTCACAAGACCCTTCAATACTTCAATTTTCCTCCAAAGATATCTAAGATCATTATGCATTGCATAACAATTAGCTCAATGGGGATTTTAGTGAATGGGACAAGAACAAATTTTTTGCAACCAAGTAGGGGTATTCGTCAAGGGGACCCTCTCCCCTTGTCTATTCATTTTATGTATTGAACTATTATCTAGACTAATCAACCACCAATTTGATCTTAGAAATTGGGTTCATATTCACATTGGCCATAAAGGACCTTCTCTATCCCACATTTTGTTTGCGGATGACATAACTCTTATGGGAACAGCAAACAAAAAAATAAGTCGTAGCATAAAAAATTGCATGGACATCGTCTGCATGGAATCTGGTCTAGCCATCAACAAGTCTAAATCAAGGATTGTCATCCCTAAAAATTGTTCAAAAGACCACTCCAACTTCCTAACATCTCTTTTTGGTATAAAGTCTATTAATGAATTTTGAAAATACCTTGGTTTTCCAATTCTTAACCATTCTCCAAAAGCCAAAGATTTCCAATTCATCTTAGATAAATTACATTCCAAACAATCCCATTGAAAATGTCCTTTCCTTAAAATGGCTGGACGAACCACTTTACCATCCAGTCCCTAAGGAGAAATTCCTTCTCATTTAATGCAATACACACTTCTTCTCACCAAAACCCTAAAAACAATTGATAAAATTTAAAGAGACTTTATCTGGGGCTTCACTAGTACTGACATCTAATTAGTCGGGAAACTGTTACTAGGGAAAAGATTGAGGGAGGGCTGGGTATTCGTTAGACAAAAGAGAAACATTTAGTATTTCTATCTATCCTAGCCCGAAGACTCTTAAAAAACCCTTCCATTCCTTGGTGCCATCTAATTATGGCCAAATATGTTAATTCTAAATCGATCACTAACACTTCCGTCATTTGGAAATCCATTCTCAGGGGTTGAAAAATTTGTAACAATGGTATTCTTTGGCATCCATCTACTAATTCCCAATTAAATATATGGTGTAACAATTGGATATACAATTCCAAGACTCTAAGAAGCTCAATTGAAGGCCCACTCAATAATAATGATCTTAACCTTTCTATAGGGGGCCTAATCAAGATTAATAATTGGGATTTAAAAGCCCTATCTTTTGAATTACCTCCTGAGGTAATAAAAAATATTAACATAACCCCAATACCAAGTAACAATTCTAAGATTGATGAAATTAGCTGGAGCATTAATTCTAATGGTACCTTCTCTACTAAGTCTTGCTACAATCTTCTCAGCAAACCCAATCATACTTCCAATTCCTTCAAATGGATCTGGGACCTTCATTGTCCTAATAAAATCAAAGCTTTCCTATGGAAATGCATGTAAAACCGTATTTCATGTCGAGCCTACCTAAACAAAATAGGTATGAACATCGATACCACTTGTACCGCATGCAAATTAGGAATAGAAAGCACCTATCACATATTTCTGGATTGCACAATCACACTCCAATTCTGGAAGAACACGGGCCTCACTTTCCTAAACAAAATTAGTGATGCAAATTGGCTGGTTGATCTCAGGAATTTTTCACCCGATATAACTCTAACAAGATTTGTTGGGAAACCCTATTCTCTTACTGCATATGGGAAATATGGAAAAACAGGAATCGTAACAACATTAATAACCTCAATTATTTTTTGGATGTTAACAAGCTTATTCACCTTGCATGTGAATATATTTTCTTCACAAAAAGAAACCCCTTCACTATCGATATAGCTATAATTGAGATCAAGTGGCAGAAACCGCCTAAAAACATGATTAAACTAAACTGCGATGGGGTTGTTTCTACTAATAACAACGCAACAGAAATTGGTGGAACATTCCGTAAAAGTAGTGGAGATTGGATCATGGGTTTTCACAAAGCAATCAAGGCTTTTTCACCCATACATGCAGAATTGATAGCCTACTAGAAGGACTCAAGATCGCAAAAGATTTTAATTTCATAAACATGGAAATTGAAATTGATAGAACGAATATCATTAGGCTTAAGCACGATGATTGTAATAATTTTCATAACATTGTCTTTGAATGCAGATGGTTAATGCACCAACTGAAGCTCTCAACCCTGAAGCATAACTTTAGGGAAGGCAATGAAGTGGCACACCTGATGGCTAAGGAAGCAATCAAGACCCCCCCCCTCTACCAAATGTTTCTATCATGCTCGCCCACCTTATTTTGTTGAACAAGAAGTATTGAGGAACAAACATGGAATATGTAATAGTGTTAGAAACATTTCTACTAGTGTTTGTACTTATTTGGCAAGTATAGGCAACAGTAATGCCCTAAAGACTATGTCCTCATTTTGTAATGTATTTTAAGTAATACAAATATCGTACTTTTATGTTAAAAAAGAAGAAAGATAGCATGTGAGATGTACACATATAGCATCCTAAATATCTCATATAGATACGGATGAAACTTAGTAAGCTTTAAGTGGATTCTACCTAACTTTGTCTTATGTATCCATATGATTTTGGGATAAGCATTGAATTAAATAAGTGGGATGCACCTCCTATTTAACTTAGTCTAAAAGTAATCTAAGTTACTACTCTATATAGATATATATAAGATTTCAAGTAAAACAATTGGGGGATATTAGATAGAACCGAATTGCTACTACGTTTTGGATTCTAAGTTGTAGCCATCTTCTTAGCTCCATAGTTGATGCCATGCTCTTAGCTTCATAGGTGCTGCTATGTTCTTCCTCCTTGAGATCAAAGTACTAACCGGCTGAACCAACATCGTGTGGTTAGGTAAACAACAAAGGTATGTTAAGGCTATCCCTCCTTTTTTTGCTTGATCCAAGTAACAAAACGTAAATGTAATGTTGTTCTATAAGTGGTTCTACTCGTAGGAGTTAAGGATATCTATGTGATTTATTCCGATAAAGTGATATTCAAGCATGTCTAAATATGTACCTAATTCTCTATTGAGGTATATGATAAAGATATTAATGTTTATAATAGAGTGATACATGTACATGTATTTACCATTGTGCTACGACCGGTTGGGCAGTTACCACCGGTTGGGCAATGATGTATCATTGTTTACCATAGGTTTGGCTTTTATGCATATTCAATTACCACCGCGCTACGGCCAGTCATACAATTACCACCGAGCTACAACCGGTTGGGCAGTTACACATTTACCACCGAGCTACGGCCGGTCGAGCAATCATGTATTTACCATCGCGCTACGGTCGGTCGGGCAGTTACCACTGATTAGTTTGGTAGTCATGCATCATACGATATGGATAATAGTCTCAAAGAGAAGTATTATATATATAAGTATAAAAAGCATGTATTTATGGTCGCACTTCAGATATTCAGGTTGATTCTTATATGTTGTTAATTAATGTTGACTTATTTTATGTTTTTGTTCTTCCTTACATACTCCGTGCGTTATTCGTACTGACATCCTTTTGTTGGGGATGTTGCATTCATGCCTGCAGGTATAGATAATCAGTTTGACGAGCCTTATAGTAGACGAGGTCAGCATTCAGCGAAGGATCGGTAAGACTCTACCTCATTCGGATTGCAGCCGAGTTTATAAGTCATCATGTTAGAGTTTTGCTACAGACGTATGGGTAGGCCGGTACCCTGTCCCATTTAATGTCAAATAATCTTATAGGCTTTATCGATAAAGGTTCATTTTGTACAGCATGTCAGTGGCCTTAACGGCCCATATGTGTTCATATTTTAAGAATGATAGTTTATTAATACAGTATTTGGCCACTTATAGTTATACATTACGAGTTGTGGCCATGTTGGCCCATGATAGTTACAAAGAAAAAAAGAGTTACAGAGTGGTTTACTCGGGCTAGTACGGCACCGGGTGCCAGCCATGCCTCCCCAGGTTTGGGGTGTGACATATCCGAGAGGTAGAGGTTAGAGTGGTGGGGCTCTGCCCTATTTTTATGCATTCCCAGCTAGACCCGAGGAAGACTTGTCGGATGCGATCATCACATGTATTATTCTAGTTTTCCATAAAGATGCATCAGTTCTATTTGATTAGAGTTCCACTTATTCATATTTGTTATCCTATTTAGCTTCGTAATTAGATATGTCTCGTGATTCTTTGAGTGCTCTTATTTATGTATCAATGCCTATTAGAAATTTTATTGTTGTCTACCGGGTATCTCGTGCTTGTTTGGTTACTACCGCGAGCTATAAGACTAGGGTAGACCTTCTACTTCCTGATATGGTAAACTTTGATGTTATCTCATATATGGACTGGTTGTCACCTTATCATTCTATTTTGGACTATCACGCCAAGACTGTGACATTAGCCATGCCGATGTTGCCTCGATTAGAGTGGAGAGGGACTCTTGTCCACTTTACTAGCTGGGTCATTTCTTATATGAAGGCTTGATGTATGGTCAAGGAAGATTGTCTGACATATTTGGCCTATATCCGCGATCCTAGTGTGGAGGTTTCTTCCATGGATTCAATACCAGTTGTGCGCGAGTTCCTAGAGGTGTTTCCTATAGATTTGATGGGGATGCCATGCGACAAGCATATCGACTTCTGCATTGAATTTGTTCCGGGAAATAGGCCCATTTCTACCATACCATATCGTATGTCCCTAGTTGAGTTGAAAGAATGGAAGGAACAGTTGCAGGATTTGCTTGATAAAGGATTCATTAGATCGAGTGTCTCTCCTTGGGGTGCACCACTTTTGTTTGTGAAGAAGAAGGATGGAGCGATGAGGATGTGTAGAGACTATCGACAGTTGAATAAAGTCACTATCAAGAACAAGTATTTGTTACCGAGAATTGATGACTTATTTCATCAGCTTCAGGGTGCCAATGTATTTTTCAAGATTGGTTTGAGATCTGGATATCATCAGTTAATGATTAGGGCATTGTATGTCCCTAAGATAGCTTTTCAGACTTGGTATAGTCACTCTGAGCTCATAGTAATGTAATTTGACTTGACTAATGCCCCAACAACCTTTATGGATTTGATGAACCATCAGTTCAAGCCCTATATGAATTCTTTTGTGATCATCCTCATTGATGATATTTTGGTTTACTCCTGCGTTCAAGAGGAGAATGAGCAACATCTTCGGATAGTACTTCAGATATTGAGGGATAGTTAATTATATGCCAAGTTTTCAAAGTGTGAGTTCTGGTTAGACTCTGTTGCCTTTTTCCACCATGTGGTATCTTTTGAGGGCATTGATATGGATCTTAAGAAGATTAAGGCAATTCAGAACTAACCTAGACCTACTTCAGCTATAGAGATTCGGAGCTTCTTGGGTTTGGCGGGTTATTATTGTCGTTTCATGGACGAGTTTTCATTTCTCTCAGCCCCATTGACCAAGTTGACCCAGAAGGGTGCCCTTTTCAAATGGTCCAACGAGTGTGAGTTGAGATTTCAAAAGCTCTAGACTGCATTAACTACATCTCCGGTGTTGGTGTTGCCTACAAGTTCAGGATCTTACACCGTGTATTGTGATGGATCGCGTATTGGGCTTGGCGCGATATTGATGCAGGATGGTAGGGTGATTTCCTATATGTCTCGGCAGTTGAGGTTATTGAGAAGAATTATCCTGTGCATGATTTACATTTGGTAGCCATTGTTTACGCTCTGAAGATTTGGAGGCACTATCTATACAACATTCTATGTGAGGTCTATAACCAACCATCGGAGTCTCCAACACTTGTTCAAGCAGAAAGATCTTAATTTGCGGTAGTGAAGATGACTAGAGTTGTTGAAAGACTATGATATCACCATATTATATCATCTCGGGAAGGCCAATGTAGTGGTCGATGCATTGAGTAGGAAGGCGTAGAGCATGAGTAGTTTGGCATATTTACTCGTAGTGGAGAGACCACTAGATATGGATGTTCATGCCTTGGCAAATCGATTTGTGAGATCGGATGTTTCAGAGCCTAGCAAGGTTTTATCTTATGTTGTGGCACAGTCTTGGTTGTTGTAGTGTATCAAGACTCTCCAGTTTGATGATCCTCACTTGTTGGTGTTGAAGGATACGGTACAGTAAGGAGGTTGTGATTGGAGATGATGGGGTTATACGACTTCAAGGCCGGATTTGTGTTCCAAATATTGATGGGTTGAGAGAGTTAATCCTTAAGGAGGCCCATATTTCACGCTATTCCATTCACCCAGGTGTCACGAAGATGTACCATGACTTGAAACAATACTATTGGTGGCGAAGAATAAATAAAGACATTGTTGCTTATGTATCTAGGTGTTTGAATTGTCAACAGGTGAAATATGAAGATAAGAAACCGATTGTATTGACTCAGAGGTTGGAGATACATGAGTGGAAGTGGGAGCGCATCACTATCGATTTTGTGGTATGCTTACCACAAACCTTGAGTAAACATGACGCAATCAGGTTATTGTGGACCGGTTGACAAAGTCCACACACTTTATTTCGGTAGCGAATTCCTATTCTTCAGAGTGGTTAGCTCATATTTACATCAGGGAGATTATCTGCTTGCATGGCGTGCCCATTTCCATCATTTCTGACCGAGACATGCAGTTCACACTGCCATTTTGGAGAGCAGTGCAGTGAGGGTTAGGCACTGGGATTGATTTAAGTACAGCATTCCATCCTCAGATGGACGGGCAGTCCGAGCGCACTATTTAGATCTTGGAGGATATGTTACGAGCCTATCTTAAGGATTTCGGAGGTTCATGGGATCAGTTTCTTCCGTTAGCATGGTTTGCCAACAACAACAACTATCAGTTGAGCATCTAGATGGATCCATACAAGGCCTTATATGGAAGGGAATATCGTTCGCTTATTGGTTGGTTTGAGCTTGGATAGGCTAGATTATTAGGCACTCATTTGGTCTGTGATGCCTTGGAAAATGTTAGGGTGACTCAGGAGCGACTTCTTATAGCTCAGTCTAGGCAGAAGAGTTATGTGTACCAGAAGGTCCGAGGTGTAGCTTATATGGTGGGTGAGAAGGTTCTTCTTTGAATGTTGCCTATGAAGGGCGTGATGCGGTTTGGGAAGAAGGGCAAGTTGAGCCCAAGGTTTATTGGTCCATTTGAGATCTTGGAAAGAGTCGGGGAGGTTATGTATAGGCTTGCATTGCTTCCAAGCTTAGTAGGGGTACATCCAATATTTCATATTTGTATGCTTTGGAAGTACCATGAGGACAACTCATATTTTGGACTTCAGCACGATGCAACTTGATGAATATCTGACCAATAAGGAAGAGCCAGTGGCTATTTTAGACCGACAGGTTTATAAGTTGAGATCCAATAGCTTTTTTCTTTTGTGAAAGTCCAATGGAAGGGTAATCCAATCGAGGAGGCTACGTGGGAGCCAGAGTCCGATATTCGGAGTAGTTACCCTACCTTTTTACAAGTCGAGTACTTTTCTATGTCCGTTCAAGGACGGACCTTTCTTTTAGAGGTGGAGAATGTGATGACCTGATAGGTCATTTTGAGCACTAGCCATTATTTCAATGTTTTGAGACCTCTATTAGCTTTATTTGATGTCTCTTGATTTGCGTGCATGGTCATAGTTATTTTTTGAAAAGTGATTTTAGACTTAAAATGAGACTTAAGTTGACCACGGTCAGCTATCACGACCCAAACCATAGGGTCGCAATGGGCACCCGGTGCCTTACTCAATCGAGTACAAATATAACATATCTTTCTTATCATACCATCATGGGTAAATGGGCCAGAAGGGCCAACATGAGATAACTGGAATAAAACATAAAGGAATACTAGACCTAGGATGACCCAACATGATATAGAAACTCATATATGTGACATACAAGCATATAAGGCCGACATGATTATTTGTATACTCAAAACATAGGATGACAAAGTCATACAAGTATCCATATACATGCAATCTGTCTACAAGCCTCTAAGAGTACATAAACATTATAATGGTTGGGACAGGGCCCCGCCATACCAATGAATACATGTCCAAATCATAGTGACCAAATAGGAAACTCCGGAGCAAGTGGAGTGCACTAACACCTTCCGCTGAGATGATAGCCTACGAGGAGGACGGTCAACTTGTCTATCTAGACCTTTTGGCATGAAACGTCGCATCCCCTGGAAAAAGAGACGTCATTACAAATAAAGTACCGAGTATGTAAGGCATGAAAGCAGTATATAGAAACATGAAAGAAACATGGAGTAATGAACTCAACCTATAAGTCTGAATAGCTTTGTAAATCATGAAACATTTATAATGTCATGCATATGCATATAAATGTCATATCATGCATTCTTATCTGCATACATAACATCATCAAGCCTTTGAGGGCATCCCATCGTATCATCTCGGCCTTTGTGTGTGAAATCATTAACGTATACCAGCTAATAAGGTGGTGGTGCGTATAAAATGCCACAACCTTTCCCCATACCCCATATACATATACTATACGTGTATGTAACATCATCTGGTCACGGGTCAATATACATGTATAAATGGATGCAATGTATAATGAAGTAAGTCAATAAGATCTATCGGAATGTCATGAGACCCATGAATAGACGATATGATAGAAGGACATATGGGGAATCAAGAACATAAGCAACCCTAGTACTTCTAAGAATAGAATTTTTTGTGAAAGTTATGTGCTTGCTCGTTTTGTTGTATCATATGGATCATGCCAAAAGGAAATATTTGATAGCCTTAACATACCTCAAATCATCAATGCAACTCAATAACAAGCTTATGACAACTAGTGCGCCAACCTTATAACAAAAAAGTACATGTACAACTTAGATACCGCCAGCATATCATGTATCTCAAACGATAACTCGATCCTCAAAAATAAAACGGACAATATTTCCCCTCATTTTACTGCTCCCTCAAGCTCAATCAATAACTCAGAAAATAACCCAACAACAATTCAGGACCTTCAATATAACAAAAACCCCAAATATACCATAACACACCGAATCAACAAGTTATCAATTAGCCTGAAATTGCAACGACGAGCGACCAGCCTACTACCCTACCACATGTGGAGCTTCTCCATGCCCTTAATTCTTCCACACTCCATAAATCATAAACACAATAGGACAACAAGAGTGGACAATGAAACAGCCCACAAAAAGTGAAATAAATCGATCCCACGGCTTCCGATCACCGTCACGCGAGTTCTAACTATTAGAAACCGAATTTATCAACCTTCCTTGATATTTAAAAGCTTAAATACAGAAAGTAGGAATTTTTGTAACTATTAAGTACCTTCCAAAACTCAAACGATAAAGAAAAATAGAGGCAGTATAATGATACTTACGTCATAGTGATCGTTCAAAAGTTGTTGCTTATTGATTTCATGAAAGGGAAGTTGATCTTGCTTGGAATTTTTTGGAACAGCCGTGGAGAGCTTGAGAGTATTTTTGTGTAAGTTTACTGTGTAAATGATGAGATATATAAGGAAGAATATAACTTATAAGCCCATCGCCTCAATTCTCCAAGCAGGTGGGTAAGCTGCCTGCTTGGCAGCTTGAGCAGTGCAATTTCCGGCGCTTGTATCTCTCTATTCCGATATCGTATTAACAAACGATTTGCATCATTGGAAAATAGACATATAGGGATTTAATTCTATATAAACATCTCCATGTAAATCTCAATAGTTTGGGAGAAAACGGTGTCGCAACCTGGCCTATAAATCTGCCAGTTTCTCCGAAGTGCGGCAATGTGACTTGGTGACCCTACTTTAAAAATTCATATTTATCTACTTCGATATCGTATGAATAACTGGTCTATACTATTGGAAACTAGGTTCCAAGACCTTAATTTTTGTATGAGATATGTCTCAAGTGACATCATAAAGATTACGAATTTAATTTCTCAAAACGGCTCGCTACAAGTCAAATCTTAACTCGATTTTTCCGTAAGTTAAATCTAATTTTTCCCAAACATTTATATCCAAACATCATATAAAGTCATATTATGACCTTACACTCATTCAAATCATAATTAATAAGTCTCATATTCATTATACGTCACCTTAGAACGCACAAGGTGTAACACCAAACTTGTCGACTATCAACAAAACTTATTTTCTTCAATTCATTTAGCTTCTAAACTTTCCAACCATCTTGGTACTTGTTATTCATGATGTTAAATATTTGTAACCACCACGGTAACATTATTAACTTACTTTATAAACTTTTCAAAGATTATTTCATTTCTGAGCTTACATCAATTGACTTACGACGTACTCTTACGTACGAAAACATGGGGTTTGTCCTGGAATATTGACTGATGCGATTATCAATATCATAACCCATAGCTCTTACGACTATTTTAATATTGTCCTTGCCATCTAGGCAACTGTTCTGTGAAGAAACCCAAAGGTCGGGGCATTCCCCCCTTTAGGCCTCTTTCTTACACCACGACTTGTGGTCGGAATCCTTCCAATCTAGTAACTGTTGCTACCTTCAATCATGCAACATGTACGGCTCTGACCTTGTAAGTGTGACTATGTGACTCTTCTCTCCTTTTTCCTCCATCTCTTAGCCAGTCTCTAGGCCTCACTTTTGGAACATATAAAGAACTTTGATAAGTTGACCCTCTAGGCATCTATAGGTGTACTAAAGTTCTTCGTTTGGTATTTTGTGAAACTTACGACTATTGCTATATTTTTTTCATAGCCTACGTTATCTATCCTTATGCCTTTACTACATCTAGGTAAATCATACTATACCATAACACTTCCTTCAGTTTATGATTACCGATATATGCTACCCAACTCCAGGTTACTCTCTCACTACTTATCCTATATGTATAAATCTATGTCCTTTAATGCTTCCTCATTACTGTTAACCATAAGAATGACAACCTAATCTCATCTCATACTTTGTAACTTTTATCCATCCATTGTTGATTCACCTCAATTCTGATCTATAATATTCCACTGATAACTTGAAACTTCTTACCTAATACATTATCACTAGGGCTTACGTTGCAACGAGGAAAATCAAGGAATGATACTATACTTCAATAACTGTATTTCATAGCATCCCAATGAATCTCGTGACATTCATGAAATCCCTTTTCTTTAGATCATTACTCAATCAAATGCCTAAACGTCATCCTCTTATCTATCACAATTACACCTTTATTCTACTACCATGGCAACATTCCATCTCTTCTAAATGACTAGTCTCAGACTCCTCTAAGTTCATTCTTGCTATATTGAGTTTTCTATAACTTACAAAAACCACCATCTCTCTTGTTTTGATGGGCTTAATCTCGAGGCCTTACCTATTCTTGTCACCTTCTCACTCCTTTTTTTAATCCTTACTCCTATCTACCTAAAACCTTGTCGCTCTATCATACTTTTGCTTGCAACCTATACATATCGATTTATACTACTCGCAACCTTCCTTCAACTTGCTAGCACCATAAATTTCCTTTCGTGCCTTCTAAGTTGTCTTTAAATGTAAGCAATTTCTTTTCCTAGTCTTTCTGCCACTTGTTGCATGACCACTTGGCTTATCTTATTGCCCATGAATACTGGAATTTTCTGTAACTCATGTGATCTCAAATATCACTCTTGATTTCTTTCTACTTCCCATTTATTAGCCATGATATATGCCACTTTTTTATGGAGTGCATACAATATTGTAGTAAGACTGTTTTTACATGACCATTTCTTCTTCAAGTTACTATTCTTAGATTAAAGCCTTCTTCCTTATTTCCTCAGCTAGTCTTTCATTGTAGTACATAAGGAGGACCCTCTGACTCTTGTAAAACTACGAGCTTATTACGTCGTATACTCGAGGGAATTTTTGATGTTCTTCATCGCCTATAATTGTCCTTAGTTACTTACCTCCGCATTCTTGTACTCGTAGGGTTGCTTCTGAACTGAAATTTTGACTACTTCCCCAGTGGCACTTTATTTTATTTTCGTAGCACCTATACGGTACCTTTAAATACCCAACTCCCATTTGAATATTTCTCAAGGATCATGATGTCATATCTGCGAGACTGAATTCACTGTGTTAGGGTTCACTAAATTTATTTTGCATGATCTGCTGATTTGTCTATGACTTCTTATCTATCCATAACTAGGCTCTTCTTGAATCAACAATAGACTACTCGTTGGTCCATTCTCATATCAATATTCTGCGTAAACCCTCTTGGGTTATGTACTTTGTCTTAACTTACCTCTCGTGTTGGCTCCTTATGTATCAAGTGTTCATTTCCACTTATTTATCAATATTATTTGGTGCATAACCCTTACTGCCTCTCCCCGATGTCATCCTTGCATAATGTTCCAGAGTCGTATCATATTTGTAGAATTTGAATAAATGTCAACTCATTCCTTTCGCCATTCAACCACATTCTTCCTTTACTATTAAAGAGTTACTTCTTCATCTTTGTCATCTTTTCACATCTTCATGAACTCTTACTCGCCTTGCGGTAACCCTTTCTGTACAAGGGATAACTGAATGTCTTATGCATGAGGGTGACAACTAGTGTAACCGTGATGACCCAAAAGGTCATCTTATGTTTTAGAACTAAATTCTGTGCTTTTAAGCCTTAAAAATCTCATTATTACCCTCCTCGATTTGCATGCAAAGTCTAGGAGTGTTTCGGGAAAGCTGTTTTGTTAAAAATTGGTGAAAGCAATAATTTTTGCCTTAAAAGTTATATTGTATTGACTTCGGTCCACATTTTTGAGTAAACGAACTTGGATTCATGTTTTGATGGTCCCGGTGGGTCCGTATCGTAATTTGGGACCAGGACGTATGCCCGAAATCAAATTCTAAGGTCCCTAGCTCGAGATATCATTTTTGTTGAAAATTGAAAGACTGAAAATATAATGGTTTTAAGAATTGATTAATGTTTGGTCTCGTTGTTATCGGGTCTGTTTTTTGGTTCTAGAGCTCGGTACAAGTTAAATATAATATTTAAGACTTTTCTGTGAAATTTGGTGAGAAACGGAGTAGGTTTGATGTGATTCAGACGTCCGATTGTGAAAATAGAAGTTTTAATGCTTTCTTGAAAATTTCATTCGATTTGGTGTTCAATTCATAGTTCTAAGTGTTATTTTGGCAATTTGATCGTGCGAGCAAGTTCGTATGATGTTTTAGGACTTGTGTGCATGTTTGTTTTGGAGCCTCGAGGGCTCGGGTGAGTTTCTAATAGTCTACGGAGTGAATCGAACTTAGAAATCATGGCTGGTGTGCATCAGACCTGCAGATTTTGCATTTATGAGATCTGGCTCACAAATGCGAGCCTCACATTTGTGTAGAGACCATCGCATTTGTGAGCAGTGGGTTGGGGGTGGACCTTCGCATTTGCGAAGTTCGGGTCGTATTTGCGATCCTCTCTTGTTCGCATTTGCAAGCACTTGTTCGCATTAGCGATGACTGCAGGCCTAGGACACTTTTCGCATTTGCGAAGAAAATGTTGCATTTGTCGGTTCGCATTTGCAAACCCAGGTTGCAAATGCGATATCTGCAGCTGAACAAAAGATGACTTAGACAGGATTTTTGATTTATTCTTCAAATTTTCAACACCTAGAAACACAAGAGGCAATTTTCCAAAGGACCTTTCTTCCCCAAATCATTGGTAAGTGATTTTAAACTAATTTCTTTCAATCTTCCACTACTTTTTCCTATGATTCAACCTAAAATCTAAAGTTTTCATGGTGGAATTGGGGATTTTTTTTAAGAAACTAGGGATTTGATAAATTGGGGTTTTAGACCTCAAATTGAGGTCAGATTCAAAAACTAATTATATAATCGGGCTGGGGGTGAATGGGTAATCGGGTTTTGGTCCGAATTTCAGGTTTGGACCAAGCGAGCATGGGTGTTGACTTTTGTTGACTTTTTCAATAATGGCCTAAATTGAATTTATTGTAATCATGGGTTTGTCGCACCTCCTTTTTACATACCCAAAAGGGTACAAGTGAGTTTTCTCCAATTTAAAGGACAGTCGAAACGGGATTTATTTAATCGTTTCAGAGTCGCCACCTAGAATTTTAAGGCGTCCCAAGTCATCAATTTTAATCCCTGAATCGAGGAGAATATGACTCTGTTTATTATTCTGCGAACCAAAAATCCTGAGTAAGGAATTCTGTTAATCCGGAAGAAGGTATTAGGCATTTCCGAATTCCGTGGTTCTAGCACGGTCGCTTAACTGTTTTTATTATTGGCTTAATTATCTTGATTTTATTAAATACGTTTTTATTGCATGATTTTACTACCGCTCTTTATTTATTATTTACAAATATATGGACGAATTACGCGTACGTATATTCGTATTATATACTTTTTATAATTACCGGAGATCGTGCCACGCGTACGTGTACACAATAATTTTGTTCATGTTATAGTTTTTTATAAAATGTATATTCGAAAATTAAAAAATCAGGAACATCATCACCCCTTTTATTTGGATAATGAACTGCACACCTTAGGTTATATGAAGTTATTTTAACACCTTTGGAAAAATCCTTTTCTTAAATATTCGCTCGAAATTGCGCGTACGCATAATCCGAGTTTGCTTTTAAAAATATAATCATGGTACGCAAACGCATCCCTAATTGCGCAAAATACTTGTAATGATATTATGGATTTTTCACAAATTGTTTATTATATTCATACATTTTTTATGTGAAAATCATGAGAACTCCCATTTTAGAGGCCTTTGAATTCTTTGAAAAGCATTCACAATCTATTAAAGGTTACCCGTCGATTATAATCTCCGAGTATAAATTATATTCATTCCGACTATTCAAATTCAAAGAACAAAATAAAAACATGATTAATACTATTTTTTGACAAATATAACATATATATATATATGCCAAGGGATGAATTGTATATGAAATTAACAAACATGATTTATGGAGGGAAGAAGTATTTTTTTTTTTTGAACGATTTTTTTTTCTTTAATGTGCAAATCCTATTTCTAGTTATCATCGATATAAAGTGTGGCAATTTGTATATTTCCTCTTATTCTCACATACTTGTTTTAATCTAATAGGCCTAATTATTTATTTAAGATGGTAAATAGACATCAATTTGATAAGAAAAAGATTTATAAATTGATTAGCAATATTGCCTTACATGCAACATAGTTGTATATTTAAAACATACATAGCATTTTAACATCATAATGAGGTACATCGACTCATCATCCATTAGTGGTTATATATATACCTATTATCACGCCATATATGAACGTATAATTCACATCATTCAACCCATAACTAAACCAGGTAAAACTAGCAATATAGTTTTTGACATTTTATATTACTCTTTATTCAACTAACAATATCTAACCTTAATCCACAACCATACAATCGAAATACACTAACCATGCGATTTCTTGATATTTCAGAATACTCTATACCTGACTAACAATGTCATAGGAATTAACTAATAACCAACTTTATGCCATGTTCCCTATCTTACCAATTCAATCATAATTATACCTTAATGAAATTCTGGAATAGGTAAAGTTATTACAATAATTGTATGAATTTCAAAGGAAAATGATCAACTGATAATTAACATGTCAAGCATACTTCTATATGAAACAAAATGAAACGAGAACTGAAATTTATAATAACAAACTTAGAAAAATAGAATTGCATTTCAATCTTCATCGATTTGTCATGCTGAATTTCTTTCCAACGTAGAATTTAGAAGATAAGTACCTGGAAATGAAGGTAGAAGAAGTAAATTTCAGCAGTTGCAGCAGTAATCAAATCAGCAGAATAGCAGCATTTCCACAGATTTGAATAATACGACCCGAGGAAACCAGATGCACAATACAGTTATTTTTAAAAGACACTTCAGATTTTAACTGAACAGTGGAACCAAATAAAGTTGAACAGATTCAACAAAAGAACAATATTTCAGATTTCAATTTCTTTTCAATTTCAAATTCCCATTTTTCTGATTTTTCTGCTTCTGCTGCTGTATCTGTGTGTGTGTGTGTGACTGTTCTCTTTTGTTTCTTTTCTGTTTCTTTTTCCTTCTTCAGACTTTCATTTTTTGATTTCCTACTTGATTTTTCACACTCAAATCTGACTTTTCACTCTTTTGAAATCTGCTAAATCAGATTTTTCTTTTGAACTACTAATTTTCTTTCTTTCCTTTCTTTTCTGTCTGAACACTCTTCTTTCAAATATCTCTCTGAAAAAAAAACTGATTCAATCTCTTTCTGAAAACTCTTTTTTTTCTTCAAATTTTTCTTCCTCTCTTTATCTCTGTTAAAGTCTGTCTTAAGCTCTATCTCTCTGTCTGAAAACCTCTCTCAATCAGTCCCAATTCCCACCCTCTTATACAGGTCTGTTTCTCCCATTTAAGTGCTGCCCGGACCCCTTTCTTCTTTTAAAAAACAGAAAGTTCCATTACAAACTACTTTTTAATACTTTATATGATCCTAACCTTATTTTAAGCAGCCCCATTACCCTTTGTTTCCCATTATCACTTTAAATAATAGCCACAAACTTTTAACTTTCAGCCCATTATGCTATCATGTTATCCTCAATGTTCAATCCCAGAAATGTCCCTGACCTACTGTTTTCTACTGGTATTACTGTCTTAGATTTTAACAAGTTATCTGAATTAAAACTTGTCTAGCAGCTATCAACCAATTCCTAATGATTAACCTCCTAATACAATTGTAT
Organism: Nicotiana tabacum; assembly: GCF_000715075.1. Lineage (NCBI taxonomy): Eukaryota > Viridiplantae > Streptophyta > Magnoliopsida > Solanales > Solanaceae > Nicotiana > Nicotiana tabacum. Next base: position 31,645,545 of record NC_134084.1, read on the forward strand.
TTACCCAACCTTTGTGAACTTGAATTCAGAACTAACATCATAACAACATTATACTGAATTCAGCCTAATAATTCAACTGAACTCAGCTTTTGAACTAAGATCAAACAAACAGGAGCATTGTCAATATATTGACAATGTCCTGAACTTAATGTTCAGAAAACAACACACATATAACGTCCATTTGATGGATTTATTAAACAAGAACCAACTGATTAACAATAACTAATTAACTGATTATAGCAAAATAATCCATTCAAAACAGGTTATTTCAGCCGACATTTTCAGAAGCAGGATTTATGATATAACTAATCGACGAACTTAGTCGAGTCGATTACACACATTGTAAACAAACAAAATAAACAGAAACAATTCATTTATTTGACTAATCATACGGGAATGAGACAAAGATGACAGAATTAATAAAACAAAAATATGAAAAATCAACAAGTTATCAAAACAAACAAAAATACATACAGAATATACAAAATAGAAATAGAAAAGTACCTCTGAATTTTAATCAGACTCGAACTCAACTCGGCTTCGGATTTTGTTTGAAATCAAACAGACCTTAGTCGAAGTATTTTCAACTGAAAATACTTCGACTAAGGTCGATTAAACCTCAATCTTTGTTCAATCTAAACAGAATCCAAAAGTTTGGTATTTTTAAGGTTCTTGAAAGTTCGATATGGGATTTAACCATTTCTGGTCAAATTCGAGGAGAACCAAATATGATAAAAGGGTGAGGGTAGCCTAGGGATCATTTGGTGTCAGCTTAAAATGGATCTGAGTTTGTTCTTGTTTGGTCCGAATCTTCAAAAGAAGATTCGAGAAGCTCAGAACTGATTCGAGCCAAACAAACTTCAGATCCATAACAAGGCATGCTAGGGGGTACTATGGTGTTATTTTGGAAGCCATTGGAAAGGATAAGGTTTTCAGGCCAACCTTCGATTTAAGATTCGAAGAGTTGGGCCTGATTCGAAGGAAACCAATGTTAGATCTGTGTAGAGGATGTTCAGGGGATTCTATGGTGTTATTTTGGTGACCGGCGGCGTTGATGCCGCCGGGTTTCAGGCGGTGGGATCCTAGGGCAGCTAGGGTTAGGAGTGGGGGTTTGGGGGACGATGATGAACAGTGTAGGAGGGGGGTGTTTAGTTTGGGGCCGGGGTAGGGGCCTGGGACTTATATAGGGGTGGGGTGGATTGATATTGTCCGTTGGATTAGATAGAATGAAGGTCCAGGATCAATTCATTAAACCAAACAATGTCGTTTGGTTTAATGCCAGGGTCGGCTGAGTCGGGTCACTGGATCGGGTTACGGGTTACGGGTAAAGGGGGTGAGATCTTGACCGTTGGTTGGATTTGATCCAACGGCCCTTGATGGGAGGTGACCAAACGTCGTCGTTTGGTTTTGGCTTTGAATTGGACCGGACAGGGTCATCTGGATTGGGCTGTGGGGGGGGGGGGAATTAATTCATTTGGGCCTGGATTTTAATCCAGGTCTGATTTTGCATATATATACATTTTTTCATTTTTTCTAATTTAAATTTCTAATTTTAATTGTAAAACAATTTTAAATTCACAAAATATATTAATTATTTTATAACAATTATTTAACACATAGACAAAACATCAATCCCACAGTGGAATATTTAAAATAGAACTATTGCATATTTTTGTGATTTTATTTAAATTATCTTTTAAATGTATCATTAAACCCTATATGCATGCAATATGTATTTTATTTTATTTTTTCATTTTATTATGACAATGTAAACACTTACGGACATAACACAAGTATTTAACACCACGCAAATTCAAAAATTACACAGTAAAAGAAATTTATTTTATTTTTTGATTTATTTTGGAGTAGTTTTTCGTAAGGCAAAAATCACGTGCTCACAGCTGCCCCTCTTTGTGCGGAAACTCGAAGAGTTTTCGTGCAAAGATAAAGTGAGCGGATACGAGCGATTTTTGCCCGTTCGAATACTCCGTGAGAAGCATTTTTAGAAAGATTTGACCGAACCTCTGCTTCAAAGGTTTCCTACATATCCTTGGCTATAAAGGAATCAGGTCAATGTAGTTCAGGAATTTTGGGTAGCTGGGACTACCGTGGGACTGTGATGTTACTGCTGCTTCGTGCTGTTTTTACTGCTTGCTGACCTCCTTATTACACCTTACTTTAAAGGAAATACAAAAAGTTAAACTAGACTATGGTACATGAAGTATAAAAATCTTATCTAGGTCATGCCCTTGCGTTTCTTGTTGTCTTAATATCTTGGTAACTCTTGGGCATTTGGCTTATTCCGTATTCCTTTCATTGTGTCCCGTATATTCTTTTGGGACTCTTGTTGTTTCTTACTGGGGATTTTGTTGGACTCCTCTGCTTTATTGGTTCTAAGTGTGCTACTTTATCATATGAGCGGGCTTTTGATTTCAACACTTCGATTGTATTCCCTCGTTCCCTAGGTGGGTGCCTTGGCTGTTTCTTTTCTTTCTTCATCCTCATTCTCCAGGTGGACGCCTGACTTCTTTAATTCTTCATCCTCATTCTCCAGGTGGACGCCTGACTTCTTTAATTCTTATCCTCATTCTCCAGGTGGATGCCTGACTTCTTCTTTTCTTCATCCTCATTCTCCAGGTGGACGCCTGACTTCTTCTTTCTCATCCTCATTCTCCAGGTGGACGCCTGACTTCTTTTTAAATTCTTCATCCTCATACTCCAGGTGGACGCCTGACTTCTTCAATTCTCTTCCTCATTCTCCAGGTGGACGCCTGACTTCTTTAATTCTTCATCCTCATTCTCCAGGTGGACGCCTGACTTCTTTAATTCTCATCCTCATTCTCCAGGTGGACGCCTGACTTCTTTTTCTCATCCTCATTATCCAGGTGGACGCCTGACTTCTTTAATTCTCATCCTCATTCTCCAGGTGGACGCCTGACTTCTTTAATTCTTCTTCCTCATTCTTCAGGTGGACGCCTGACTTCTTCTTTCTCATCCTTATTCTCCAGGTGGACGCCTGACTTCTTTTTAAATTCTCATCCTCATTCTCCAGGTGGACGCCTGCCTTCTTTTCCTCATCCTCATTCTCCAGGTGGACGCCTGAATTTTTTAATTCTCATCCTCATTCTTCAGGTGGACGCCTGACTTCTTTTTAAATTCTCATCCTCATTCTCCAGGTGGACGGCTGACTTCTTCAATTCTTTTACCAGGTATTTCCTGACACAAATATTGTATTTGCCCCTATTTTCAAAGAAAACTTCGTTAGTTTAAAGCAGGGTGGTTGACTGGGGTATTCTTGCCGATGGTGATGCTTCTCTTCGTCTCTCTTTATTGCCTTGGAATGGTTGAAAAGACTGTTTTGTCCTTGTAATTGATTATTGACTATAGGATTCCCCTCTGTATGTTTTCCTTCAAAACCTTTCAACTGTAATCATATGTCCCTTCTGACTTTGCTGACCCACTTTCAATTTCACCTTTCTTACACCCATATCTTTTATCTCCCACCTTTCGTGGCCGTATTTTGTAACCTTGAATCTTGGTAGTATATCTTGAAATTCCTTCTTATTTGTTTGGAATAAGACTTATGTCAAAACTTTTTTAGAAAAGTAAGATTATTAGTAACGAAATACGATGATTTCGACAATTTATAGAATGAAAAGAAAAATCCAAGTTTTGGATGACTGTTGGAGAAAGAAATAAAAACTTATCTGATTGGAGTTACCGGTACCAATGATCAGGGTATGCATTTTGGATTAATCAACCCAGTCTTTTAATCAATCTCCTTTCAATTGTCTCATTTTTGTTTTTGCCAAAATTTCCATAACCCAACTTCATTTTTCATTTCACAGACCTGTTGGACTTGCAACGTCTCAAAGAGTTTTTCACCGATAAACCTTCCTCATTTGTTTATTTCTCACTTCCTTTTCGCCTTAGGGTGCCTATGAAGGTTTTCACCAATAAGACTCTCTCATTTTACTTTTCTCTCAACTTCCGCCGCCCTATGGTGCCCGTGTGGGTTTTCACCTATAAGACTCTCATTTTTACTTTCTTTTCTTGTTTGTACCCGAGTGTTATGAACCATATTCATTTGCTTGACTCAGTATTTTTCTAAGATTGATCGAAAGGTCTTTTTGGTATGGGGTTAGAAATGGAAAAGGTATTAAAAGTTAAATAGCTTTGGTATGGGTTTAGAATTACAACTCTTGGAATCTTTTTCTTTAATACAATTCTTGCCCCAGTTTCTTGATTGGGGTCGCTTGATGTTTCTTTTTGGTGCACATGGTGTATGTCGTGCACCGTATGACCGAGCCGTGAGGCGCCTACGTATCCTTCTTTGAGGAATCAGGTCAAACGTAGTTCACTACATGATAGTGATTTTATATATATTTTATTTGATTTTCATTGCTTCCAAGAGGGGGTAGGAAAGAAACAAGTATATATATATATTATTGCTTCCAAGAGGGGGTAGGAAAGAAACAAGTATGGCTCAAAGGGGGGAAACAAAGGGTATAGTGTTTGGATAGCAGAACAGATGGCATTTGTCATTCCAATCTTCGAAATAATGCTAAATACAAACATTCAAAAATTTTATGCATAATATCTCTTTACCGCGTTAGAATTGATCGCCATATCTATGCATTTGCCTTCAATATCTTTAAACATAGTGCACCATTCGATAATACTCTGGTCACAATGAATGGTCCTTGCCAATTCGGGGCAAATTTGCCTTTTGCTTCAACCTGATGTGGAAAAATACGTTTCAGCACATGCTGACCTACTTCAAACTTCTGGGGACGCACCTTTTTGTTGTATGCTCTTTCTATTCTTCTTTGATATAATTGACCATGGCATACTGCGGTCAATCGTTTTACATCAATCAAGTTTAACTATTCTAGACGGGTTTTGACCCATTCATCATCATCAATCTTTTCTTCGGCGATGATCCGAAGGGAAGGAATCTCAACTTCTGCAGGAATTACTGCTTTAGTGCCATATACCAACAAATAAGGAGTTGCTCCTACTGAAGTGCGAACAGTAGTGCGGTATCCCAATAATGCAAATGGTAATTTTTCATGCCATTGTTTTGAACCTTCTACCATTTTCCGAAGTATCTTCTTTATGTTTTTGTTGGCTGCTTCTACTGCTCCATTCGCCTTGGGCCGATATGGGGTAGAGTTACGATGTGTAATCTTAAACTGTTGACATACTTCCTTCATTAAGTTGCTGTTAAGATTAGCACCGTTATCTGTGATGATCACCTTCGGGATTCCGAATCGACATATGATATTTGAGTGGACAAAATCGACCACAGCTTTCTTGGTCACTGATTTGAATGTTTTGGCCTCAACCCATTTGGTAAAATAATCAATAGCTACCAGAATGAACCTGTGCCCATTAGATGCTGTCGGCTCAATTGGTCCAATCACATCCATGCCCCAGGCAATGAAGGGCCATGGTGCCGACATTGTGTGCAACTCGGATGGTGGAGAATGAATCAAATCTCCGTGTATTTGGCATTGATGACACTTGCGCACAAAACTGATACAATCTCACTCCATGGTAAGCCAATAGTAACCAGCTCGGAGGATTTTCTTTTCCAACACATATCCACTCATGTGGGGTCCGCAAACTCCTGAATGTACTTCAGACATGACAGTTGTAGCTTGTCTGGCATCTATGCATCTTAATAATCCAAGATCTGGTGTTCTTTTATACAAAACTCCTCCGCTTAAGAAGAATCCATTTGCCAATCGCCTAATGGTCCTCTTTTGATCTCCTGTGGCTTGTGAGGGATATATCCCCATCCTGATATACTCCTTGATGTCGTGGAACCATGGTTCACCATCAAATTCTTCTTCAACCATATTGCAATAAGCGTGTTGATTGTGGACTTGAATATGTATTGGATCTACATAAGCTTTATCCGGATGGTGCAACATTGATGCCAGGGTAGCCAATGCATCGGCAACCTCATTATGGATTCTTGGAATATGTTGGAATTCCACTGATTGAAACCGCTGACAAAGATCATGTAGACATTGTCGGTATGGTATGAGCTTCAAGTCTCGGGTTTCCCATTCTCCTTGAATTTGATGTACCAAAAGATCTGAATCTCCCATGACTAAGATTTCTCGGATACCCATGTCTGCGGCTAGCCTTAACCCCAAAATGCAAGCTTCATATTCAGCCATATTATTGGTGCAATAAAATCGCAATTGAGCCGTAACAGGATAGTGATGCCCTGTTTCAGAAATGATTACAGCTCCTATTCCGACTCCTTTCATGTTGGCGGCTCCATCAAAGAAAAGTTTCCAGCCAGGCTTTTCAATTCGCTCCACCTCGTCGATATGCATTGTTTCTTCGTCAGGAAAATAAGCTTTCAACGGCTCATATTCCTCATCGACCGGGTTTTCGGCTAAATGATCGGCCAGTGCTTGAGCCTTCATTGCAGTTCGAGTCACATAGATGATGTCGAATTCTGTGAGTAATATCTGCCACTTTTCCAGTCTTCCCGTTGGCATGGGCTTTTGAAAAATGTATTTCAATGGATCCAACCGAGAAATGAGGTAAGTAGTGTAGGATGACAAATAGTGTTTCAATTTTTGAGCTACCCATGTTAGGGCGCAACATGTCTTTTCCAGATGAGTATACTTAACCTCATAAGTTGTGAACTTCTTGCTAAGGTAGTAGATGGCCTGTTCTTTTCTGCCAGTGAGGTCATGTTGCCCCAATACACAACCAAATGAATTTTCCAAAACCGTCAAGTAAAGAATCAAAGGTCTTCTTGGCTCTGGCGGGACTAACACGGGTGGGTTCGACAAGTACCCTTTTATCTTATTGAACGCTTCTTGACACTCATCGGTCTATTTAACCGCAACATCCTTTTTTAACAATTTGAAAATGGGCTCACAGGTTGTTGTGAGCTGAGCAATAAACCTGCTGATGTAATTTAACCTTCCCAACAAACTCATTACTTCCGTTTTGTTTCTTGGAGGTGGCAGTTCTTGGATGGCTCTGATCTTTGATGGGTCTAGCTCGATGCCTCGTCGACTGACTATGAATCCCAGCAACTTTCCAGATGGAACTCCAAATGCGCACTTGGCAGGGTTAAGCTTGAGGTTGTACCTGCGAAGTCTTAAGAAGAACTTCCTCAAATCTCGAACGTGGTCGTCCTGATGCTTTGATTTTATGATCACATCGTCCACGTATACCTCAATCTCCTTGTGTATCATATCATGAAACACTGTGGTCATTGCTCTCATATAGGTTGCTCCGGCGTTCTTTAAACCGAATGGAATTACCCGGTAGCAATAAGTTCCCCATGGTGTGATGAATGCCGTCTTTTCTGCATCTTCTTCATCCATTAGAATTTGATGATACCCGACATAACAATCCACGAAAGACCCTATATCATGCTTGGCACAATTGTCGATCAAAATATGGATATTGGGTAATGGGAAATTATCCTTTGGACTTGCTTTGTTGAGATTGCGATAGTCGACGCATACTCTAATTTTGTCGTCTTTCTTTGGTACAGGAACGATATTAGCCAACCAAATAGGATATCGAGTGACTCGAATGACCTTTGCTTCTAATTGTTTGGTGATTTCTTCCTTAATTCTCATACTCATGTCAGGCTTGAATTTTCTCAGCCTCTGCTTGACAGGAGGCACCGTTGGATCGGTGGGCAATTTGTGAACCACTAAATCAGTGCTCAGGCCCGGCATGTCGTCATACGACCATGCAAAAACATCTTTGAATTCTATGAGTGCTCTAATTAACTCCTCTCGGATCTTTGGTTCCAGATGGACACTTATTTTAGTTTCTCGGATATTACTCGTGTCCCCTATATTGATGTCCTCGGTATCACTCAAGTTAGGTTTGATTTTTTCCTCAAAGTGAATTAACTCTTTACTAATCTCTTCAAAAACCTCATCTTCATCATATTCTGATTCATAATCACAATATATTTCTTGAATTAATATTTCGGAACCAGATTGATTTTTAAGACTGGGCTGAGGATTCCTTATGCATGCCATATCACTAGAGCCAGCGTAAAAGGAACTGTATAAGAAAGAAAAAAGAAAAGAAAACTATCAGGAAAGGAAACTGCTTTTTATTGGATGATGAAAGATAACAAGGTTTTGCACACTTCAATCAAACTGTAAGATAAGCTTTGGGATTACAACTCTGAAGTAACCCAAACAAACTGAAAGAAAATCAAAATAAACTACCAAGACTCCTTTCTAATTGGGAGAGGAGTGACTTTCCAATTATTGAGCTTTGTTTCTGGCCCAACGAATTGAACTTCTTCGTTGCTATACCCTTCTCCGCTTTCCAACATATTCACATCACTAAACAATTTCTCGAATCTTTCAATTAATTCCTCCTCAGGATTGATCCGGGATTTAGGAATTGTTGTTATCGGGCAATTTTTAGCACCGGTCTTGACAAAAGACTTTGACAGATGTGGTACTGGTTTCGGAAGAACCCATGCTTGGTGTTTCAACTTCCTAGCCCTTATCACGTCATTGGCAGTGGGTATGAACCCCAAACCGAATGTTCCCCAGTTCTCGGGGAGAGATACTGGTTGTATAATTCCTTGCAAAGATAAACCCAGACCTTTGCCGGGTATAAAGCCATTCTTTAACATTTCATAAGCTACCATGACTGATGCAGAGGATATCTTTGGATTTGGAAGGTATTTCCCCTCTGGAATTTTCTCTATCAACACTGTGTCGGTCACTTGGTATACCTATGGTCCCTGGTCATTTTCTGTTCCCTCGACCGGTACAATGGTACTGCTGTGAGCATTTAAACTTTCTTCTCCATACACGACTATTTCTTGATGATCCCATTCAAACTTGACAGCCTGATGTAGTGTTGACGGGACTGCTTTAGCAGCATGGATCCATGGTCGACCCAATAACAAGTTGTAAGAAACAGTTATGTCCAACACTTGGAATTCCATTGTGAATTCAACTGGCCCTATTGTTAGTTCCAACACTATGTCGCCAAATGAATCTCTGCTTCCACCGTCAAACCCCCGTACGCAGATACTATTCTTCTAGATCCTCTCCTTTTTAATTTTTAATTTGTTTAAAGTGGAGAGAGGGCATATGTTTGCACTTGACCCATTGTCAACCAATACCCGGGTTACTACGGAGTTTTCACATTTCACGGTGAGGTAAAGAGCTCTGTTGTGCTCGGTACCTTCCACAGGTAATTCATCATCAGCAAATGTAATTCTGTTTGTCTCAAAGATTCTGTTGGCTATTTTTCCCAAATGATTTACAGAGATCTTTTCAGGAATGTGAGCCTCATTCAGGATTTTCATCAAAGCCAGACGGTGCTCCTCTGAATGGATCAGTAATGACAACAATGAAATTTGAGCGGGGGTCTTCTTTAATTGATCCACAACAGAATAATCATGGAGTTTCATTTTTCTTAAAAAATCCTCCGCCTCTTCTTCCGTCACAGCTCTCTTTGTTGGCGTTGAATTATTTTTAGTTTTTCTTAACTCTTCGGGAGTAAAAAATCTTCCCGAACGAGTCAAGCCTTGCACCTCACACACTTCTTCCTTGATTTCTTTTCCCTTGTACATTACAGTCACCCGTTCGTACTTCCATAGGATGGCTTTGTTGTTGATGACCGGCAGCTGGATTACAGGTGCAATAATAACCTGATCTGTACGGGCTCCTTCCACGAATACAATGGGTTTGTTAGCAACCCCTGGTACTATTATTTTCGGCCTTTCTTGTTTTGCGGCAACATTGCTCAATGACCCCTCATCGACTATCATAGATAGTTCATCACCATTTTTGTTTTGCTTAGACACCGGCTTCTCCTCTATTAACTGCTTATCTGGCTTGGCTTCATGAGACTTGATCATCATGACAGTTTGTGACGGCTTCTTTGTTTCCCCATCAGCTTGTATGATTTCTATCATATTAGCCTCTTGATGGGCTGGCATTGGATTTCTATTGATATTTGGGGCTTCGGGCGTTTGAACCTCGATTTTATTAGTATTAATCAGCTCTTGTATTGCATTTTTCAAATGCCAGCATTTCTCCATATCATGGCCTGGTGCACCGGAGCAATATTCATAGCTAATGGTGTAATCCAGATTCTTTGGAGGAGGATTGGGTAGCTTGGATTGTATTGGTCTCAGCATGTCTAGCTGTCTCAGCCTGTGGAACAGACTAGTGTAAGACTCTCCCAATGGAGTGTAAGTTTTCTTTTTCTGTTCCCTTTCTCCCCTGAATGCTGGCCTAGGCCTAAAACCTGGTCCGGGATAGGCTCGTGGGTAAGTATTTGGTGTGACAGGAGCACGCCAATTGGTGTGAACAGGTGGTTGATTGTATGCTTGAGCATGGTTAATGGAAAAATGAGGCTCTGAAGGGTGATAGTAGTGTTGGGATGAATCATGGTGGTAAGCTGATTGGCGAGGTCGTTGTTGATTATAGTAAAGCGGTGAACCTCTGGGTCCCGACCAAATTCCTAAATCAACTACGGCTGCTTCCTCCCTCTTCTTTCTTCCGATTCCTCCTACCCCGCCTTGAATAGCTTGAGTAGTTGCCTTAATTGCTGAATAGCTCATGATTTTATTTGTCTTGAGGCCTTCTTCCACCATACCTCCCATCTTCACTACTTCGTTGAATGATTTCCCAACCGCTGAAACCAAATGGGCATAGTAAGTCGGTTCCAAGGCTTGGAGGAAGTAGTCTACCATTTCGCTCTCCTTCATAGGAGGATCCACTCTTGCTGCTTGTTCTCTCCACCGAAAATCATACTCTCTGAAACTTTCATTATGTTTCTTCTCAAATTTTGTCAAAGATAATCGATCTTGGATGATTTCCAGATTGTATTGGAAATGGTATGCGAATGCCTGTGCCAGATCATCCCAGGTGTTCCATCTCCCATGGTCCTGGCGTGTATACCACTCCAAAGCTGATCCGCTTAGACTTTGACTGAAGTAAGCCATTAATAATTCATCTTTTCCCCCAGCTCCTCGCATCTTGCTACAGAAACCCCTTAAGTGGGCTACTGGGTCGCCGTGCCCGCTGTATAGGTCAAATTTGGGCATCTTGAAACCAACTGGCAATTGTACATTGGGGAATAAGCATAAGTCTTTGTATGCTACACTGACCAGCCCGCCTAATCCTCGCATGTCTCTGAACGATTGTTCTAGACTCTTGACCTTCCTGAACATCTCTTCTTGTTCAACATTTTTAACTGGCCTGTCAATTTCGATTGGGAGATCAAAACGAGGAGTAGTTGAATGAATTTCGGAAGCTTTGAGGGTGGGTTCCGGGGGGTAATATTGGTTGTCTTGGGCCTGGAATGTAGGCTCACTTGGAGATTTATGAAATGTAGCAGGGGGAGGTGCTACGAAAACAGGAGTCATAGGTGGAGGAAAATATGGAACAGGTTTTAGAGGTGGAGACTGCGGTGTCTGAGAGGTGGTGCCTCGGTACTTCTGGTAAATGGGGAAGTTTGGGGATAATTCAGTGGTGATATTATCCTGAGCTTGGGTCATTGATGGAGCAGGGTTATTTGGGTAAGATGGGGGTAGCTGTCCAGTAGACCATGCTTGGTACATCTCAGTCATTTGCTGCTTGAGCTTAAACATCTCTTCTTTCATTTTCCCGACATCCATCTCCTCTAGCTCCATACCTGTGTCAAAATCTGGGATAGACATATTTTCGGGTATTGGTCCTTTTGATCTTGTGTGATAGTGATAATATGCCAGTATACTCTTTAGAGAAACTAACTGCTTGAATTCTGGAAATGAACAAACTTGTTAGTTTTGAGAGTTTAACACATATATAATCACACGTTGAGATGCAATTCTCCTAGACAAATAATCCCTTTCTATTATGTATTTGCTCGGCTGCTTGTGTCATCCCAGCTTTCTTGAAATTTTTATTGTTATTCACTTTTATTTATTATATATATCTTTTATCGTGGTGGTTGAATCTTAGAGATTGCCTACGTATCATGCCTCACATAAATCAGACCTTGCGTAGTTTGGACCAAAGGCAATCACTTTTATTCATTACACAAAGATGGAATTACATTTGAAAACTTTAAGAAAATGGCTTGAAAACACACACATAAATCAAAATAAAAGATACAATTCTTAACATCTCACAACGTGCCCCACTTTCCACTTTTGTTGTCAAATATTGGATTATCTGCTCAATGTGGGGCTTGACCCGGATGGCCTCCCAGCATACGATACATCCTTTCCAACTCCATTGCTAGATGACGAGCAAAAGTGGACGCATGCTCTGTAAACCTTTCATAATCCATTCCTTGGCAGTTTACATAACTTTGAAATGTGAAGACTGCCAGGTCGTGGATTTGTGCCCTGAAACCTTGGAGACGTTGGTCTTGGTCTTGCAATTGCTGCTGACGAGTAGTGGCTATATCTCTAACACGGTTTTCACGATCTAGAGCTGATTCTAATAGAGCTCGGAGTCTGGCCTGCTCTAATCTTGCTTGCGATCTTTCCCTGTCGAGGTCTGCTTGTTGATATTCTCTGTTGCATCTTCTAGTTGTGCGCGAAGCTGGTCTTCTGATCGCATCCAATATTCTTTTTCCTTCTTGAATTGTGCCTTGTCTTTTTCGGATTGCCTATCTTGGCGTTCTTTGTTAGATCTGGCTTCTTCGTTTAATTGTTGGATCCTTTCTTTTGCTTTGCTCAATGCCCTTTCGTTTTCCGCAAGAATAGAATCATAATCTTGCATTTTTTCAAAGAGATTGACGATGGTTTTTTGATCCTTCCAGCTCCTCTTTGGCGTTTCAGAAACTCTTTTCATTTTTTGGAATCGAGCATGAAGATTTTCATTCTCACAAGCTAGACTCTTTTTCTCGCCTTTGGCTTCTTGTTCTTGCAAATCTTTCTCCAAACTGAGGCTTCTTAGATTTTCTTTTAGGGCATGGATAGTTGCTTTGTACCCTTTTTCCTTTTCTCCGCAGATCAACCGTTCTTGGATTTTATCATTGAAGTTTTGAACATGGGGTCTTTTTGTTGGCCTTATTAGCTCAGGCTCTGGTACATCATCCACGCGAGACCGTTTTTCAAACCACCTTGCATATCCAGGATTTATCTCACCCTTTGTAGCGTCTGGGACTTGAGTATCACTTTTCAAGTATCGGCACCCATTCCACATCTGCTGAAGTAGAGCCTCGGGAATAGTGGCTTCTGGGTGTAATTCGATTTCTTGCACACTCAAATCTTCATCATCAGGAACTATTTGATATCTCCCTAATTGCCTTAGGACTCTCAGTGGTGCATACGGCTTAATGCTTCTCAATCCCAATAGTAGTAGATAACTATTTGAGGCTGACATGTGTATTACTTCCCTCATCGGGAGCCATCCCAGAGTCCATTCAATTTGATTTGCCGTTAAAGCCTTTAGATGAGATACCCATGCTTCTATCCCTTCTGGAGCCTGATAATTTTTTGTTCTTTCCTCATAGCTCTCGATGCAATTATCATTGTTTGACCCATACTGTATGATCTTGGGCTGTTGTTGGAGATGCTCCATCACCCACATTTGCAACAAAATTTTGCATCCTTCGAAGACCTTTGCTCCTGATTTACATAAAGTCAAAGCCCGATAAATGTCTGATAGAATGATGGGGACAAAGGTGTGATTTTCTTTGGTGGTGAGGATTTGCACAATTTTTGCGGTGCGAATATCAATTGTTCGCTCTTTAATTAGGAAGACCATGACTCCTAAAAAAGCCACAATGAAAGCAAATCGACGGTGCATCTGCCAAGTGTCTTTGTTTTGCTTATTAGTAAGGCCTTTCTCATGAATTTCGAACCCATCTGACTTTCCGAACCTTGAATACAAAAAGTTGAAGGAACAACATCCATTGATGACATTGTTTTTCCTGATTTGGCTGCTGATGTTCAGAAGACCGAAGAATCGATGTACCGAAGGAGCCTTTGTGAATATCAAGCTTTGATTTCTTAAACTTCCGTCAAAACCAACATAGCCAGCTATCTCCTCTAATGTAGAGTAAGCTCGAAGTCAGAGAAATGAAAAACATTGTGAACAGGATCCCAGAAAGTTACTAACGCCGCAATCAGATCATCACGGGATTTAACTTTCATAATGTCCGTGAGATTTCCCAAATGCTTGACGACCCATTTTTGACCGTCTTCGCCTAAATCATACCACCACATTTGAAGCTGACATAGAAATTCTTCCGTACTTGTGGATGAGGGGCTTTGTGTGGTGCTCATTTTGTATCTGAAATTTAATTTTGATAAAGTCAAAATTCATTTTGAAACTTTATACTAAAAAAAATCATTTTCGAATTTTTTTTTATTTATTTATTAAATACCTTTATTTCAAAATTTAAAACTATTTTCGAATTTTTTTTATTTTTTTTAAAACAACCCATTTTATTCCTTTCTTCTTACAATGATTTTATTTAAGCTGGTCAACAAGCATGTTCGAGGCAAATGAATGCACAAGTAACAAGTAGGATGCATCATGATGGTCTTTTTATTTTGGGTTCACCTGTCATAGACAAACCCAACCCCTGTGTTGAGTCTCCAAGGCCAAAGGTGTATGATGCAAATAGACGTTCCTACTAGGGATCTGGTACATGGCTGAGTTATTCTAAGTGTAAAACCTTAGGTTGATTGTTCTAAACCTGGCTTACCCAAACGGACAGTTTGAGCCGAAGCGGGGGCAACGTACCAGGAGCACGAAAGTCTGCCCGGCCTAGTTACTTGTCCCAACTCCGTCTTATTTGGTATGACTTTAACAGAAAGGTGGGTCACGTGCACGTGTACACCATAAATTCAGAAGACTCAGAAAGAAGGGGGTTTCGTAGCAATTGTATATATTCACAATTCAAATAATATTAAAGCGGTAAAAAAAAATATTTAGCATATTAGCATATAAACAGTTGAAAATCATATAGTAAATAAAGCCAATTAACACAGATATTTTAAGCTCGAATTCTTTAAACCCTGAACCAGAGATTCTGGGTTCGTCCCCAGCAGAGTTGCCAGAGCTGTCGCACCTCCTTTTTACATACCCAAAAGGGTACAAGTGAGTTTTCTCCAATTTAAAGGACAGTCGAAACGGGATTTATTTAATCGTTTCAGAGTCGCCACCTGGAATTTTAAGGCATCCCAAGTCACCAATTTTAATCCCTGAATCGAGGAGAATATGACTCTGTTTATTATTCTGCGAACCAAAAATCCTGAGTAAGGAATTCTGTTAATCCGGAAGAAGGTATTAGGCATTTCCGAATTCCGTGGTTCTAGCACGGTCGCTTAACTGTTTTTATTATTGGCTTAATTATCTTGATTTTATTAAATACGTTTTTATTGCATGATTTTACTACCGCTCTTTATTTATTATTTACAAATATATGGACGAATTACGCGTACGTATATTCGTATTATATACTTTTTATAATTACCGGAGATCGTGCCACGCGTATGTGTACACAATAATTTTGTTCATGTTATAGTTTTTTATAAAATGTATTTTCGAAAATTAAAAAATCAGGAACATCATCACCCCTTTTATTTGGATAATGAACTGCACACCTCAGGTTATATGAAGTTATTTTAACACCTTTGGAAAAATCCTTTTCTTAAATATTCGCTCGAAATTGCGCGTACGCATAATCCGAGTTTGCTTTTAAAAATATAATCATGGTACGCAAACGCATCCCTAATTGCGCAAAATACTTGTAATGGTATTATGGATTTTTCACAAATTGTTTATTATATTCATACATTTTTTATGTGAAAATCATGAGAACTCCCATTTTAGAGGCCTTTGAATTCTTTGAAAAGCATTCACAATCTATTAAAGGTTACCCGTCGATTATAATCTCCGAGTATAAATTATATTCATTCCGACTATTCAAATTCAAAGAACAAAATAAAAACATGATTAATACTATTTTTTGACAAATATAACATATATATATATATGCCAAGGGATGAATTGTATATGAAATTAACAAACATGATTTATGGAGGGAAGAAGTATTTTTTTTTTGAACGATTTTTTTTTCTTTAATGTGCAAATCCTATTTCTAGTTATCATCGATATAAAGTGTGGCAATTTGTATATTTCCTCTTATTCTCACATACTTGTTTTAATCTAATAGGCCTAATTATTTATTTAAGATGGTAAATAGACATCAATTTGATAAGAAAAAGATTTATAAATTGATTAGCAATATTGCCTTACATGCAACATAGTTGTATATTTAAAAGATACATAGCATTTTAACATCATAATGAGGTACATCGACTCATCATCCATTAGTGGTTATATATATACCTATTATCACGCCATATATGAACGTATAATTCACATCATTCAACCCATAACTAAACCAGGTAAAACTAGCAATATAGTTTTTGACATTTTATATTACTCTTTATTCAACTAACAATATCTAACCTTAATCCACAACCATACAATCAAAATACACTAACCATGCGATTTCTTGATATTTCAGAATACTCTATACCTGACTAACAATGTCATAGGAATTAACTAATAACCAACTTTATGCCATGTTCCCTATCTTACCAATTCAATCATAATTATACCTTAATGAAATTCTGGAATAGGTAAAGTTATTACAATAATTGTATGAATTTCAAAGGAAAATGATCAACTGATAATTAACATGTCAAGCATACTTCTATATGAAACAAAATGAAACGAGAACTGAAATTTATAATAACAAACATAGAAAAATAGAATTGCATTTCAATCTTCATCGATTTGTCATGCTGAATTTCTTTCCAACGTAGAATTTAGAAGATAAGTACCTGGAAATGAAGGTAGAAGAAGTAAATTTCAGCAGTAATCAAATCAACAGAATAGCATCATTTCCACAGATTTGAATAATACGACCCGAGGAAACCAGATGCACAGTACAGTTATTTTTAAAAGACACTTCAGATTTTAATTGAACAGTGGAACCAAATAAAGTTGAACAGATTCAACAAAAGAACAATATTTCAGATTTCAATTTCTTTTCAATTTCAAATTCCCATTTTTCTGATTTTTCTGCTTCTGCTGCTGTATCTGTGTGTGTGTGTGTGACAGTTCTCTTTTGTTTCTTTTCTGTTTCTTTTTCCTTCTTCAGACATTCATTTTTTGATTTCCTGCTTGATTTTTCACACTCAAATCTGACTTTTCACTCTTTTGAAATCTACTAAATCAGATTTTTCTTTTGAACTACTGATTTTCTTTCTTTCCTTTCTTTTTTGTCTGAACACTCTTCTTTCAAATATCTCTTTGAAAAAAAAACTGATTCAATCTCTTTCTGAAAACTCTTTTTTTTTCTTCAGATTTTTCTTCCTCTCTTTATATCTGTTAAAGTCTGTCTTAAGCTCTATCTCTCTGTCTGAAAACCTCTCTCAATCAGTCCCAATTCCCACCCTCTTATACAGGTCTGTTCCTCCCTTTTAAGTGCTGCCCGGACCCCTTTCTTCTTTTAAAAAACAGAAAGTTCCATTACAAACTACTTTTTAATACTTTATATGATCCTAACCTGATTTTAAGCAGCCTCATTACCCTTTGTTTACCATTATCACTTTAAATAATAGCCACTAACTTTTCACTTTCAGCCCATTATGCTATCATGTTATCCTCATTGTTCTATCATAGAAATGTCCCTGACCTACTGTTTTCTACTGGTATTACTGTCTTAGATTTTAACAAGTTATCTGAATTAAAACTTGTCTAGCAGCTATCAACCAATTCCTAATGATTAACCTCCTAATACAATTGTATTTACCCAACCTTTGTGAACTTGAATTCAGAACTAACATCATAACAACATTATACTGAATTCAGCCTAATAATTCAACTGAACTCAGCTTTTGAACTAAGATCAAACAAACAGGAGCATTGTCAATATATTGACAATGTCCTGAACTTAATGTTCAGAAAACAACACACATATAACGTCCATTTGATGGATTTATTAAACAAGAACCAACTGATTAACAATAACTAATTAACTGATTATAGCAAAATAATCCATTCAAAACAGGTTATTTCAGTCGACATTTTCAGAAGCAGGATTTATGATATAACTAATCGACGAACTTAGTCGAGTCGATTACACACATTGTAAACAAACAAAATAAACAGAAACAATTCATTTATTTGACTAATCATACGGGCATGAGACAAAGATGACAGAATTAATAAAACAAAAATATGAAAAATCAACGAGTTATCAAAACAAACAAAAATACATACAGAATATAGAAAATAGAAATAGAAAAGTACCTCTGAATTTTAATCAGACTCGAACTCAACTTGGCTTCGGATTTTGTTTGAAATCAAACAGACCTTAGTCGAAGTATTTTCCACTGAAAATACTTCGACTAAGGTCGATTAAACCTCAATCTTTGTTCAATCTAAACAGAATCCAAAAGTTTGGTATTTTTAGGGTTCTTGAAAGTTTGATTTGGGATTTAACCATTTCTGGTCAGATTCGAAGAGAACCAAATATGATACAAGGGTGAGGGTAGCCTAGGGGTCATTTGGTGTCAGCTTAAAACGGATCTGAGTTTGTTCTTGTTTGGTCCGAATCCTCAAAAGAAGATTCGAGAAGCTCGGAACTGATTCGAGCCAAACAAACTTCAGATCCATAACAAGGCATGCTAGGGGGTACTATGGTGTTATTTTGGAAGCCATTGGAAAGGATAAGGTTTTCAGGCCAACCTTCGATTTAAGATTCGAAGAGTTGGGGCCTGATTCGAAGGAAACCAATGTTAGATCTGTGTAGAGGATGTTCAGGGGATTCTATGGTGTTATTTTGGTGACCGGCGGCGTTGATGCCGCCGGGTTTCAGGCGGTGGGATCCTAGGGCGGCTAGGGTTAGGAGTGGGGGTTTGGGGGACGATGATGAACAGTGTAGGAGGGGGGGTGTTTAGTTTGGGGCCGGGGTAGGGGCCTGGGACTTATATAGGGGTGGGGTGGATTGATATTGTCCGTTGGATTAGATAGAATGAAGGGCCAGGATCAATTCATTAAACCAAACGATGTCGTTTGGTTTAATGCCAGGGTCGGCTGAGTCGGGTCACTGGATCGGGTTACGGGTTACGGGTAAAGGGGGTGAGATCTTGACCGTTGGTTGGATTTGATCCAACGACCCTTGATGGGAGGTGACCAAACGTCGTCGTTTGGTTTTGGCTTTGAATTGGACCGGACAGGGTCATCTGGATTGGGCTATGGGGGGGAATTAAATTAATTCATTTAGGCCTGGATTTTAATCCAGGTCTGATTTTGCATATGTATACATTTTTTCATTTTTTCTAATTTAAATTTCTAATTTTAATTGTAAAACAATTTTAAATTCACAAAATATATTAATTTATTTATAACAATTATTTAACACATAGACAAAACATCAATCACACAGTGGAATATTTAAAATAGAACTATTGCATATTTTTGTGATTTTATTTAAATTATCTTTTAAATGTATCATTAAATCCTATATGCATGCAATATGTATTTTATTTTATTTTTTCATTTTATTATGACAATGTAAACACTTACGGACATAACACAAGTATTTAACACCACGCAAATTCAAAAATTACACAGTAAAAGAAATTTATTTTATTTTTTGATTTATTTTGGAGTAGTTTTTCGTAAGGCAAAAATCACGTGCTCACAGGGTTGATCCTAAGGTTTTATTTGAATCGTTTGGTTGGTAATTTGCTAGATTCTATTGGTTCGGAGACTTGTTTGAAAGGCACAACGGTGGTTGAGCTTTGAGTTTGGTCTTTGGAGCGAGGTAAGTGTCATGGTTAACCTTAGTTTGAGGGATTAGGTCTTATTTGCCTATTTGCTACATGTTTGAATGTTGGGTACAACGTATAGGTGAGGTGAAATTGTTATGTTGTTGTCGAGTCATATCATGCGAGTGGCTCTTATTCTTGAAATTGTTGATTTGCGTGATCATATTACCCATGTTTAGACTAGTTAATCATTATGTTGATCGTTCTTATCATGTTTATGAACTTTGGTATTGATTGAGTATTGATTCAAAGTTGAGGTTGGTATTGTGGATCCAAACGTTGAAGTAAGACTTGTTTTTGTTATTTCATCTCCCTGTTGTTATTGTTCATTGTTTGGTGAGGGAGAGTGTTAATGCACGAAGGGTGATGTTGTGCCATGTTTTGTGAGTGATAATGCACGAATGGTGATATTGTGCCATATTGTGAGTGTTAAAGAACGAAGGGTGATGCCGTGCCATGTTATGAGAGAGTTAATGCACGAAGGGTGATGTCGTGTTGTTTCTATTAATTATATGGTGAGGTTGAGAGTAAAAGCACGAAGGGTGATGCCGTGCATTTTCCTTTAATGTGTGTACTTGTTATTATTGGTTCAAGGTATATTGGTGGATTAAGTTTTCTTTACTATTGTGATTTTCTATCTTTTAATCCCCTTAGCATGTCCCCCCTCCCGATATCATCTGTCTCTCTTTTACTTGCCGTTATTTGGTACATATACTGTTAAATTGCACAGGCTTATTATGTATGTGTCTTGTCTTAGCCTCGTCACTACTTTATCAAGGTTAGGCTCGACACTTACCAGTACATGGGGTCGGTTGTATTGATACTACACTACACTTATGTGCAGATTTTAGTATTGGTCCCAGTTGATCGAGAGGCATGGTTGCTGGGACCAGACTACTGTAGACTCAAGGTAGATCTGTTGGCGTTCACAGACCTTGAAGTCGCCGTCTATCTCTTCTATTTTACTGTTTCTTTCGTTCAAAAAGTTGTATTTCTTTCAGACATTTACTTGTAGTAAAACCTAGAATGTTCGTGAATTTGTGACACCAGATCCGGGTAGTAGTAAACGATGAAGTTATTATATTATTCAGCACTCATTGTATTTCACTTTAGTCTATTTACTGTTAATTGTTGAATTGAATAAGGTTTGGCTTAATAATCTTCTAATGTTGGCTTGCCTTGTAAGTGGAATGTTAGGCGCCATCACGGTCCCGGCGGTAGGAATTTCGGGTCGTGACAAGTTGGTATCAGAGCACTAGGTTGCCTAGGTCTCACAATTCACGAGCATGCTTAGTAGAGTCTCGAGGATCGGTATGGAGACGTCTGTACTTATCTTCCAGAGGCTATGAAATTTAGGAACAAATTCCACTTCTATTCTTCTCTATCGTGCGATTTTGTTCTCTCATTGCTAATTAGACTCTTCTACTCTTGTTCTCTCACAGATGGAGAGAACACGTACAACATCTTCAGCCGAGCAACAACCAGAGCCCCAAGTAGCAGCTCTTACGATGGGCAGAGGTTGAGGCTGAGGCTGTGCTAGAGGTCGAGGTAGGGGCAAGTCTCACCCTAGAGTTCGAGCAGCAACACTAGCGACAGAGACTCGGGTGGAGTTTAAGGAAGAGCCTCCAGCCTAGACTATTCTAGTAGGACTAGCTCAGGTCCCATAGGGGTTCATTGCCACCTCATTGCTTCAGGATGCTTTGGTCATTTAGTGGGCCTCATGGAGAGTGTGGCACATATTAGCACATTCCCTATGGCACCAGCCATCTCTCATATTGAGGGAGGAGAACAGACTCCCACTACTCACACTCCGGAGCAGATGGCTCCCCAGTTTCACACTCTAGCAGCCCAACCAGTTGGGGTAGTTCAGCCGGGTGTTGCGGCTATCGCGCCCCCTTTTTCCCTCGCGGTGAGTCCGATTTTCGACATTCGTGTGGGAAATAACTCGTTTCCTTTTGGGAATTGGGTATTTAAAGAGTCTCTACCTAACGGATTATGGTGTGTTAGGGAACTTAGAGCGATTAACTCATGTAACTAGTTTGCATTACCAGAGATTAGGGTAAGGGATCGAAATAACCTTGAGGTGAAGGTGTTAGGCAACCCTCGCGGTCCACAATGGTGGGACCCGACCGAACTTAACTATGTGAATTAGTCATTTTAACAAATAACAGTTTTAACACATACTCGCAAGTAAATGCATGTTTTGTCATCCTAAGTACATGTATGATTCAAGTAATGAAAACAAGGGAGATGGTTTGAACAATTTGCACATATGTAAAGAAAAGTAATTTCATTTAAACAACGGGAGTTGGGAAAAAGGGGTCCTAGGTTAGTTAGCCTACAGGATCATACCCACACAATGCCTAGTTATCACCCCTCAATGAGGGGCTACACGTTACATTAGCGTGTGGTCAACATATCCTTACTACCCAATTCCATCCCCTTGGTCATAGCCTTAAGCGTTCTATAAACCTTGAAAGATATCCTATGCGTGCACTACTCGTCCCTTCCTTGTGGCCCTGGAGGTATTTAGGACCTATAACTTAGGTAGTTCTAGACCATCCTAAAGTATTTAAAGGAGAAAATCTAGGTGTCAACCAAAATAATTAGGACTGCATTAAAGAGGTAACAATTAAAGGCTCACATTTTACCTCCACAAAAAGAGCAAGTAAGTTCACGTTTCAAACAACAGTTTTCAGATATTCAAAAGGAACTCAACAACATAATATCTAGGTGAGCAGGGAATACGCAATATTGAGTTTGGTCCAAAGTGTCAAAGACCTATTCAGCTTGACTACTAATTTTAGACCTATTGAATATGAGCATCCACAGATACCAGAGCGTAGTTTTATAGTTGCGGGATTTTTAATCGCCCTACAGGCTTGCCTAGGCATATAATAGTGATGTCCTATGAGCATGGTATCTATTAATTATTAGGGATGCAGTAAAACAATAAACAATTTTAAACGGGCAATTTGAATCCTATAGGCATGCTTTCTAGTGATATTAATTAACATAAAAAGAGTAGGTAATTTAATTAAACTGATTCGGAACTTACCAGTATGAGTTTAGAGTTAGATTGATTTTTAGGTCTAACTAAACTGGTTTTAGATCCTATAGGCATGATTTCTAATTGAACTTAAGGTGAAGCAAGCAGAATTTATTTGACCATAGCGAAATCCCTATAGGCATGATTTCTAGCAAACTGATTTTAAATTCTATAGGCATGATTTCTAAGGAGATGAATTTGAATACATGCTGTAATGGAAACTGAACTTCAATTACTTTACACCCTGTAGGAATGATATCTAATTATATGAAATGTAGCAAGTAGAATTCATTTCAACCAAGAAATCCTATAGGCAGGTTGTCTAACACAACACATCTAAATCAAAGTAAACCCTATAGGCATGCTATCTACCCAATTTTACCAACAATATACAACTACCATCCCTTTTTACTAGTCAACCCTATATTTGTTTACAATTAATTATTACAGACCAAAAATTGAATGAATTACATAAATAGAACAGAAATTAAGCTATAAGGAGCCCGAAGTAGGCCCAAAGTAGTTTCTCAAGCCTTCAGTAGTCTCAAATGCCCAAAGTTTCATAGCCAATTTGTGATGACTCGGCCAGCCTTCTCATGAGTTACCGCTCTATTTCCCCTATTTCTGCTTCTTTATAATTTGTTTATCCGTGTTATGTGGTAACGGTTTGGTCGGATCGAATCCGGAATAATTTTGGTAAGGTTTGAGACACTCAGTCTCTTTTAAGGATGTTTAAGTTGGAAAAGTCAACCAAATGTTGACTTATCTATTAGAAGGATCGGATGTGAGTTCTGGTGGTTAGGTTAGCTTCGGGAGGTTATTTGAGACTTAGGAGTGTGAGCGGAATGAGTTTTGAAGGTTCGGAGTAGATTTAGGCATGAATTGGCGAAGTTGATATTTTGGCGATTTCCGGTTGGTAGGTGAGATTTTTGATATATGGGTTAGAATAGAATTCTGAGAGTTTCAGTATCTCCTTTGTGTTATTTGGGATGTGTGTGCAAAATTTCAAGTCATTCGAACGTGGTTTGGTTGGGTTTTTTATCAAAAGCGGAATTCAGAAGATTTTGAAAACTTAGGCTTGAATCTGATGTGTTTTGGTCGATTTGATGTTGTTTGAGGTGTTTTGAAGATTGGTACAAGTTTGAATAAGGTTTTGGGATATGTTGATGCTTTTGATTGAGGTGACGGGGGCCTCAGGTGAGTTTCGATGGGTTGAACGGATCATTTTTAAGTTAAAAAAGTTGCAAATTTTTGGTTCCAACAGTTGCAGACATTTTAGTCTTTGCGTTCACGAGTGGACCCTCGCATTCGCAAAGGGTCAGGAAGGGAGGAATCAAGTTTGGCCTTCGCGTTCGCGAAGGGTCGGGATAGTAAGCATCGCGTTCGCGAGAGGCTTGGTCGCATTCGCGTAGGTTTGTGAGGCTGAGGCATCGTGTTCACGATGGTAAGGTCACATTCGCGAAGAAGAGTTTTAGTCAGCAGAATTTTTGTGCTTCACGAATACGAGGCTTTGACTGCGTTCGCGAAGAAGGAATTAAGGCCTGAGCAGAAGATTTAAAAGGTCGTCTTGTCCCCAAATGTGGGGTTTATTTCTTATATTGTTGTTCGTTTTTGGAGCTTTTTGAAGGGGGTTGAAGAGGAATTCAAGGGGAATCACTTGGGGTAAGATTCTTGGACTAAAAACTCGATTATTATGCGAATTCCACCTAGCAAATCATGGAAATTAAGCCAAAAATTGAAGAACTAGGGCTTGGAAATTTAGACCTTTGATTGAGGATTTAAAGGACCATTTGAGGTCAGATTTCAGAACTTTTGATATGTATGAACTCGTGGGGAGATAGGGAATCTATTGATGTAAAAATTATCGAATTCTGAGACGTGGGCCCGGGGGTTGAGTTTTGGTAATTTCGGGATTTGTGTCCTTTGTTGATTGTTTTTTCTTGGGCTTCGTTCCCTTAGCATATCTTTGACGTCCTCGTTCTGATTTTGGATAGATTCAACGCGAGTGGAGACCGATTCGAGGGGTAAAGGCGTCGTGAGCTAGAGATTTGACCAGTTTGAGGTGAGTAATGATTGTAAATGATGTTCTGAGGGTTTGAAACCCCGGATTGCACATCGTAGTGCAACATTGAGGTGAGACGCACGCTTGATGACAAGTGTGGGGTCGTGCACTATTGGGGATTGTGACTTGGTCCATCCCGATTGATGATTTTACCGCGTATTTGACTGAAATCTATTTGTTATCATCATTATTTAGGCTGAATGCCATATTTGGTCTTCGTGCCAACTATTTGAACCCTTCGGGGATATTTATTAATATTTCCTCACTATTTTTACTTTATATTTGAACTAAGTCATGTTATTTTCCATTGTTTTCATACTCAGCCATGTTTACTCAGTTTTAATACTTAAATGATATTTTAAATGATGTTTGGGCTGAGAAACACTATTTTACTATTGCCCGAGTGGCTTGTGAGGATTTTTGACTGAGTAAGGCCGAAGGCCTATGTTGTGAGGAAACATTGATATTGATTTGAGACCGAGGGTCTGAGATATGTACGCCACGAGGTGGCTTGATTGATATGAGACTGAGAGCCTAGAGATGACGCCACGAGGTGGTTTGATATTGCGCTTGGGCCGTAAGGGGCCCCTCCAGGAGTCTGCACACCCCCAGTGAGCACGGGTACCCATTGTGATGTGAGATTTGAGCCCGAGGGGCTAGTATTGTTCTGAGATGTTGCCCGAGGGGCGGTTTTGTTGACACAGTTCCTGAGGGGCGATCCTTTACGTGTTTATTTTTCCTAAATTTCCTGTCAATTATATGTTTACTTGTTGAAAAAGGATTTTACTAATCTTTTAACTGGTTTACTGTTTTTAAATGATTTTACTGCTTCACTATAGAATGCCTTGTGTCTTACGTGTTTTCTCGCTTTTAGTCTTTATTAGCATTTGTTACTCACTTAGTTGGAGTACTCACTTTACTCCCTGCACCCTGCGTGTAGATTCAGGCGTAGCTGGTTCCACTCCCGAGTACGAGTTGAGAGCTCCCGGCGGACATTCGGAGTTCACGAGGTAGCTGCTTGACGTTCGCAGTCCCGTGTTTCTCCCTCTTTATCATTTCTATCTCTTATCAGACATTTGCAATAGTTGTAGACTCTTCAGACTTGTATTAGGTTTTATAGATGCTCATGACTAGTGACACCCCGATATCGGGTTGTGTTGGGTTGTACTTCCGCATTTTTATGATATTATCTGCTACTTAGTATTATTAAATCATGTTTTAGACTGCTTACTTGATATTTAACTGTTTAACATTGAATTGGGAATAGTTGGTTGGCCCTGTCTTCACGAGAGGCGCCATCACGATCGGGTCCGGGTTTAGGGTTGTGACAAGTTAGTATCAGATCCTAGATTACATAGGTCTCACGAGTCATGAGCAGGTTTAGTAGAGTCTCGCGGATCGGTACAGAGATGTCTGTATTTATCCTCAAGAGGTTGTAGAACCTTTAGGAAAACTTTATATTCTTGAAATTCTTATCGTGCGAACTTGTTGATCCGAGTACTAAACTTCTGTTATTCTATTTTCTCACAGATGGTGAGGACACGCGCTACCGGTCAGGATGGACAACCACCAATGCCACTAGCTGTGGCCACCAGAGGCCGAGGACACGGTCGTGTTTGTGGTAGAGGCAGGGAAGCTAGGGCAGCACCTGCAGATCCACCAGCTGCCCTAGTTTAGGACCAGGTCGTAGCTATGGATGCTCCAATAGCACCAGCTATGCCCATTGTGATTCTGGGTGTTTAGGAGGCCTTGGCTCAGACCTTATCAGTTTGCACTGGCCTAGCTCAGGCGATTTCAATCACTACAGCCGCAGCTACTTCTCAGGCTGGGGGAGGTAATTAGACTCCCGCCGTTCGCATACCTGAGTAGGTCGTGCAGGGACTTTACACGTCGGGGGCACATCCAGCCCAGCATGTTGCAGCTGCTCAGGACTATGTAGTTCCTGCCATGTTGGAGGATGATGTTGATACCCAATTTCTTCCTATATATTTTCAATAGGCAAAATAACTTTAAAATAATATATAAATGCATATATAAGCATGTCCAAATATTTTATTATTTTTCCATAATTTTTAAAAGGTTTAAATTGATTTATTTTCCCCCTTTTTATCCATAAAATCTCAATAATTATTTCTAAAATTATTATTTTTTGTAATTAATCTATTGTATTTATATATTTATGCCAAATTATGGCTAACAATAATTTTTACATATTTTTACAATTTCATTTAGTATTTTTAAAGATAAATTACACATAATTGCAATATTAGCCATTTTAAGGTTTAATTGTGTCTTATATTCATAAAATTGACTCTTGTATTTTTAAATTGTTATTTATGTGTTATAAATCATTTTAGTATTTTCAAGTTGTTTTCAAAAGCTATTTACTATTTTTTATAAATTAAAAAGGGAAAAAGTGGCTATTTAAATTTTAGCCCAAATTGGTTTCCAATTTAACAGCAAATCAAACCCAATTCCCCGACCCAATTCCAATTAAAACTTGCCCCAAACCCTTCTAAAACCATCCGAACCTGGATCCCCACCTACCCCTTCTAATTTAGGTCGCTGATCATTCAGATCAATTGCCATCATTCCCCCTTACCATTTTTAACCCCTAAACGACCCCTTACCCTAAAACATTCTCACCACCCGCCATCCTTAAATCCCTTCCTCTAAAACTCTCTCTGCAACTTCACCTAAACCCTAGCCGCCGCCACCCAAATCCACCCTAATCCCTTTCAATCCCCACCTAATCCATGGACTCCCATGGTAGTTTGAGATATGTACTCGTCTCCTATGTCTACTGGTTACCTATTTTCATGATTCCATGAACAAATCTCGAAGAGATTTGGTCTAGTCCTTGCTCAACCTCTATCTCTGGTCTTTTTCCGGCCACCCATGACCGTTCGAGTCAGATTCATGGCTTTTCTAGCTAGATAGATAACTTTTCAAAGTCTTTCTCACTTTCTTGGGTTCTCTGAAACCCTAGCTTTAAGAGCTTTCCGATTTTCTTTCAGATCTATCTTATATCTATGCATGTTATGTACTTTTAAAGTATTTTCTCAAAGGTTCGTCGATTTTCTTTCAAAGTGACTCTTCATTTTCAACGGTTAGGGTTTTCTCAACCTCTTTTTAAAAGATCTCTTTTCTGATTTTCAGTGTTATTTTATGGTTTTACTATGTTTGAACGATTTGCTTATATTTTTCCTCTACCTAGTTCATTGTGTTAAAAAACATAGGTGTTTTGGTTTTATCCGAGATCTGAAACTCTCTTTGTTTGTTTTATACACATGCGTGGTTCGATTTAGTTCCTTGTGTTTGAATCCTCTTGCTTATTTGACTTATCTAATACTGAGTTCCTACCTTTCTAACTCGACTATTGTTAAAACCCAAAAAAGGTTTTCCTTACTTTTTGGTGTGAGTTCTTTACTTGTTTCTGACTTTCTTTACCTGTTAGACTGGTTTCTTTACTTTGGCTCTACGTGTGAGCCTTGACTGCTTGACCTTGTTGATTACCATGCTTTGAATAGTCCCTAGCCTATTCATGTCACTTCTGTCTATTTATATAATTTTCTCCTTTTTGTTAATATGTTTGACCCTGCATGTCTAATACGCCTGTTCATTCCTTGCTATTTATATGTTGAAGTGTAGAGTTATGATTCTTTCTTGATTGATCTTGATTTCCTTAATGTTATGCCTAATTGCAAAGGTTCCCTTATAAATCCTAATTTTTACTCATTTGTTTAAATTGAGTGATTCCATTCCTTTAATTACTGTGATGTTTTACCTTGAATCATTTCCCAAAATTAAGTATATTTTGTACTTAGACTCAAATATTTACCTTATACTTTTACTACCCCTTTATATGGCAAGAATCAATATGTCTCAAACTAGTTTCTTTCCGTAATTAACCCTGTTAGTATCCGTTTGAGCAGTAATGCCTTGATTAAAGGGAAGTACTTATGTTAATTGATTCTGATTGTGATTATTTCCATGTCTGTGATAAAACCTTACTTATTACCTTATTCTCTACTCGTTTTTAAAGCTATAAATACCCTACCCTCTTTTGTTTAAACAAACGAACAATTGAGTTCAAACACACACTCACACAGTCAAAACTCTCACTTTCTTTACTACTATTTGTGATACTGCTTTGTCTAGATGGCTGAAAGCCAAGGCTAGACTGTGGAATCCTTCTTGCT
Source organism: Nicotiana tabacum (assembly GCF_000715075.1). NCBI lineage: Eukaryota > Viridiplantae > Streptophyta > Magnoliopsida > Solanales > Solanaceae > Nicotiana > Nicotiana tabacum. The sequence continues at coordinate 31,674,692 of NC_134084.1, forward strand.
TTACCTTTCTGCACTTGCTTTTCTCTACTAGTATGTCCTAGTTAATTTTAAATGTTTCAACAACAACATGTTTCTGTAATTGTTCCAATTTCTCTCATTTTTGTCTACTTCTGCCTGTGGTTCTACAGTCAAGTTACTTTACCAGCATGTTATAATGTCTCCCTTTCCCCTTTAGTTTAATGTACTCCCCTATGTGTGTTTCAAGGCATACTCGGTCAGTCACTTATTGTGCACTTGCTATCTTATGAATTCTAATCCCCTATCCCCTCCAATGTGTTTATGTTCTTTTGGCTGGTTTGTGATTATGCCAGTATCAGCTATTGATGTGCATGTCCAAACTAGACCCCTGTTGGGGTCATGTGCTTACAGACAAGTGTATCCCCAAAATCCCTTGACCCCTCTTTGTATGACTACTGATTCTATGTAGTTTTGAGTTTTACTACTACAATTGCTTTCAAATCACCTTGTTACTGATTATTTTCAACCCAGTGTTTAGAACAAACTCTCTTTCAACATGTGTTTTGCACTTCCACTATATTCTTAGAATCTAGGTTCTGCCCCTCTTGTGTGAGCCTTGCCTTGGGACCCTTGAACTCGCTCTAAACTTTGACACATAAGAGCTGGCCCTTCCACACTGCACTCATTCTGTCTGATTATGCAAATCTGGGTGTGAGCACTGTCCGGGATCCCTTGAGGTCCTTAGGAAACTCCGATACACCCAGATATGAGAAAGGCCTTGGTATTGAAGTGGTTCATTACATAACTCAGAGAGGAAGTCAAGATCAGGCTTCTTTTGGTTGTAATTTCTTATTCTTGCACTTGTTTTGTAATTCAACCATTTGGTCTGTAATAATTTATAAACAAGTATGGGGTTAGCTAGTGAAAAGGGTCGGGAAATATGCATGTTTTAGCTATCAAAAGGGTAGAAAGCATGTTACTAGGTTTACATTCCTACTCGCGTAATAGAATCCATGCTTAGGACTCATCTCATGCATTAGAGATCATACTCCTCAGGATTTACACTTGCTATTTTCAGCATGTCCATTTCACTATCATATCACTTAGAAATTCTTGCTCTAAATGTGTTAATAACCAGTGTTTCTGCAATCATGTTCCTACTACCATGTACACTTAGAGATCCTGTTTTAGGTTAACAAACATATCATATCTACATATTCTGGAAACCATGTTTTAAACACTGTAATATTTGTGCGTATAGAAATCCTGCTTAGGATTCTACATATATGTCATTCTGCATCCCTGTGCATTAGATACCATGTCTTTATGATTTCATTCACTTATATTCGCTTAGGGTAATTAGGATTGTATTAAAAAGGAATAAAGCGATTCTACTTAGTCTTTACAACCAACTGGCCGTAATTGTATATGTTGAACACCTAGAACAACATGTTTTAGGTAATAATAATAATCTCCAAATGCCTTAATGATTCTGAATAATTACTGATTACTACTTACGCCTAGACAAGCCTTAGGTAATTACTTAAACAAAAACTGGAATTGCCTTTGTTAATTTTCAATTGCTATAACTAGTAGGTAGGCCTGATTTGGACTTCTTTTCTGAGTTATATAATGAATCTGGTTCTGACTCAAACACTCTACTTTAGGATTTTAAAATTCAGACCTTAACTGTGTTTAAGACATGCTATTTCTATGCATTATTTGCGGAGGTATACATGAGCCTTCTAATTACTTACATGTTTCCCTTTTAAATGCAGTCCTACGTGTTTTTGTATGTCGCCTTAGCCTTTTTACCTTTACCCCTGAGAGTCAGCTTAGAACCTCCTTCTTATAGGATTAGAAGTCCCAAATTCCTCCAAGACTGATAGGAAAGGGACGGGTAACAACATGCAATAGAGGTCGAGACCAATCCTCGCTTTAATATCTTTACGGTGTGGGAAGGGTAGATATGGATATGATAACCAGTGCACTAATACCATGTGTATCCCCTCTTCTGAGGAGTGTCATACCGAGTATTGCATTGATGTGATCCATATTACAAACAAACATAGGACCCCTCTTACATTCACAAGCATGTTTAGATTATAACTCTTTTCAAACCTTGCCTTTCAATAATTGTTTTTATGCATGTGTATTCAAATTTAAATCCCCTCTTATTTGAGCCTTATTTTCTTACGTGCTAATTGGACAAATTCACAAAAACTATCTCGTCGGGAACCACATAAGTGGATCCTGAGGGGTGCCTAACACATCCCCCTTAGGATAATTTCAAGCCCTTACCCTAATCTCAGGTAATGCAAACTAATCTAAGATTTAATCGCTCTAGGTGCCATAACGCACCTTAAAATTGTTAGGTGGCGACTCTTCAAATACCCAATTCCCAAAAGGAAATGAGTCATTACACCCCATGAATGTCAAACCTGGACTCCTCTCCGATGGAAGGGGAAAAGGGGGCATGACAGATGAGCAGCATAGGTTGGAGAGATTTGGTAGACTTCAGCCTCCGACCTTTAGTGGTGCAGAGGGCGAGGATGCCCAGGACTTTTTGGACAAGTGTCAGAGGATGCTTCGTACAGCAGGTATTCTGGAGACCAACGGGGTTGCTTTCACCACTTATTAGTTTTCAGGAGCTATTTTCACTTGGTGGGAGGATTTTGAGAGGCATAGGCCTATTGGTACAACACCCCTTTCCTAGCAGCAGTTCTCTGTTCTCTTTCTGGAGAAGTATGTGTCGTAGTCTCACAGAGAGGAGATGCGTAGGCAGTTTGAGTGGTTGCATCAAGGGGAGATGACCGTGCTGCAATATGAGTTGAGATTCTCTGAGTTGGCTCGTCATGCCATCTGGTTGGTCCCTACGGATAGAGAGATAATTATGAGGTTTGTTGATGGTCTTACTTATCAGCTCCGTTTTCTCTTGACCAGGGAAAGGGTGACTGGTGCTACTTTTTAGGAGGTTGTGGATATCGCTTGTGATATTGAGTCTGTTCATCGTTAGGAGCAAGAGGATATGGAGGCCAAGAAGCCTCAAGGATCTGGTAGCTATAGTGGTTCTCCTTTGAGGGGTTAGTTTCAGCATGGCAGAGACTACCCATTTAGGCCTGCTCAGCCATCTTGCCTAGGTTATCGTGGGGCGTCATCAGGTCATGGTTCTCATAGTTCTTATTAGGGCCAGTAATTACTTAGTGCCCTTCCAACTCAGAGTTCGTCTTGTGCTCCATCAATTTAGGGCTCTTCTATGCCGAGTACATCTTCTAGTCACTCTGGTGCGAGGGGTTCCCTTCAGTCCCCTTCTCCAGCACCTGGGAGTTGTTATGAGTGTGGAGAGATGGGTCACATGTGGAGGAAGTGTCCTCGTCATTTTGCTAATTCATCCCAGCAGAGGGGTCAGTCATCAGCTTCAGTGCCAGTTGCTTCACCACCACCCGCCCAACCAGCTAGGGGTGGAGGTCAGTCAACTAGGGGTTGCCCTAGAGGGGGAGGTCGATCAGGGGGCGGTCAGGCCCGTTTCTATGCACTTCAAGGCATACCTAATGCTATTGCTTCAGATGTTGTCATTACAAGTATTGTTTCAGTCTGCCATAGATATGCCTCTATATTATTTGATCCTGGTTCCACCTTTTCTTATGTGTCCTCATATTTTGCTCGTTATTTGAGTATGCCCCATGAGTTTCTTGCTTTACCTGTTCACGTATCTACCCCGATGGGTGATACTGTTATTTTAGACCGTGTCTACCGATCGTGTGTGGTGACTGATGGGGGTCTGGAGACTCGAGTGGATCTATTATTATTGAGCATGGTGGATTTCGATGTCATTTTGGGCATGGATTGATTATATCCGTGTCGTGCTATTCTGGACTGTCATGCTAAGACAGTCACATTGGCTATACCGGGTGTTCCATGGATCAAGTGGCGAGGTGTGACTGATTATGTTCCTAGTAGAGTGATCTCATTCTTGAAGGCCCAACGTATGGTTGGAAAGGGTTGTCTTTTGTATCTAGCATTTGTGAGGGATGTCGGTACTGAGACTCCCAGTATTGATTCTATTCCAGTTGCAAGGGATTTTGCCGATGTGTTTCCTGCAGACCTGCTAGGCATGCCACTAGATAGGGATATTGATTTTGGTATTGACCTGGTGCCAGACACTCAGCCTATTTCTATTCTGTTGTATCGTATAGCACCAGCATAGTTGAAGGAGTTAAAGGAGCAGCTTCAGTAACTCCTTAATAAGGGGTTCATTCAGCCTAGTGTTTCACCTTGGGGTGTGCCGGTTCTGTTTGTGAAGAAGAAGGATGACACAATGAGGATATGCATTGATTATAGGCAATTGAACAATGTAACAATTAAGAACAAGTATTTTTTGCCTCGCATTGATGATTTATTTGATCACCTTCAGGGAGCGAGAGTGTTCTCGAAGATTGACCTCCGTTCAGGTTATCACCAGTTGAAGATCAGGGTCTCGGATATTCTTAAGATGGCTTTCAGGACCCGATATAGTCATTATGAGTTCTTAGTGATGTCTTTTGGGCTAACCAATGCCCCAACAACGTTCATGCATCTGCTGAACAACGTGTTTTGGCCTTATGTTGATTCGTTCGTGATAGTCTTCATTGATTATATTCTGGTGTATTCGCGTAGTCAGGAGGAGCACGCGGAGCATTTGAGAGTTGTGTTGCAGAGATTGAGGGAGGAGAAACTTTATGCAAAATTCTCCAAGTGTGAGTTTTGGCTCAGTTCAGTGGCTTTTTTGGGGCACGTTGTGTCTAGCGAGGGTATTCAGGTTGATTCGAAGAAGATAGAGGTGGTTCAGAGTTGGCCCAAATCGTCCTCAGCCACAGAGATTCGTAGTTTTCTTGGTCTGGCAGGCTATTATCGCTAATTTGTTCAGAGATTCTCATCTATAGCATCGCCCTTAACTAATTTGACTCAAAAGGGTTCTTCATTTGTATGGTCGGACGAGTGTGAGGAGATCTTTTAGAAGCTCAAGACATCCTTGACCACAACTCCAGTGTTGGTTTTGCCATCAGCTTCAGGTTTATATACCGCGTATTATGATGATTCGAGAGTTGGTATTGGTTGTGTGTTGATGCAGGAGGGTAGAGTTATTGATTATGCTTCTCATCAGTTGAAGCCCCATGAGAAGAACTACCCCATTCATGAATTGGAGTTGGCTGACATAGTTCACGCGTTGAAGATTTAGAGGCATTACTTGTATGGCATATCTTGTGAGGTGCTTACTGATCATCGCAGTCTTCAGCATTTGTTGAAGCAAAAAGATCTTAATTTGAGGCAGTGGAGATGGTTGGAGTTGCTTAAGGATTATGATATCACTATATTGTATCATCTGGGAAAGGCCAATGTAGTGGCTGATGCCTTGAGCCGAAAGGCAGTGAGTATGGGGAGTTTGGCATATATTCTAGTTGGGGAGAGACCTGTTGCAGTTTATGTTCAGGTCTTGGCCAATCGGTTCACGAGGTTAGATATTTCGGAGCCCAGACGAGTATTGGCTTGTGTGGTTTCTCGGTCTTCTTTATATGATCGCATCAGAGAGTGCCAGTATGATGATCCACATTTGATTGTCCTTAAGGAAAGAGTTCAGCATGATGAAGCCAGGGATGTGACCATTGGTGACTTTGGGGTGTTGAGGATGTAAGGTCGGATTTGTGTGCCCAATGTGGATGGGCTTCGGGAGTTGATTATAGAGGAGGCCCAGCTCACGGTATTCCATTCATCTGGGTGCCATGAAGATGTATCAGTATTTAAGGCAGCACTATTGGTGGAGAAGGATGAAGAAAGATATTGTGGGATTTGTGGCTCGGTGTCTCAATTATCAGCAGGTGAAATATGAGCATCAGAGATCGGGTGGCTTGCTTTAGCAGATGGATATTCTAGAGTGGAAGTGGGAAAGTATCACTATGGACTTTGTTGTTGGACTTCCATGGACTTTGAGGAAGTTCGATGTTATTTGGGTGATTGTGGATCGGCTGACCAAGTCTGCGCACTTCATTCCTATGTGTACTACCTATTCTTCAGAGCGATTGGCAGAGATCTATATTCGGGAGATTGTTTATTTGCATGGTGTCCCAGTTTCCATCATTTCAGATAGGGGCACTTAGTTTACATCGTAGTTTTTGAGGTCTGTGTGCGAGAGTTGGGTACTCAGGTTGAGTTGAGCATATCTTTTCACCCTCAGATGGACGGGCAGTTTGAGTGCACTATTCAGATATTGGAGGACATGTTGCATGTTTGTGTCATTGATTTCAGAGCGTCATGGGATCAGTTTCTACCGCTCGTAGAGTTTGCTTATAACAACAGCTACCAGTCGAGTATTCAGATGGCTCCATATGAGGTTTTGTATGGAAGGCGGTATAGATCTCCAATTGGTTGGTTCGAGCCCGGTAAGGCTAGGCTATTGGGGATTAATTTGGTACAGGATGCTTTGGAGAAGGTAAAAGTGATTTAGGAGAGGCTTCGTATAGTGCAGTCGAGGCAAACGAGTTATGCTGATAGGAAGGTTCAAGATGTGTCCTACATGGTTGGCGAGAAGGTTCTGTTAAAGATTTCACCCATGAAGGGTGTTATGAGATTTAGGAAGAAAGGGAAATTGAGTTCGTGGTTCATTGGGCCTTTTGAGGTGCTTCGGAGGATTGAGGAGGTGGCTTATGAGCTTGCTTTGCTACCCAGCTTGTCGAGCGTGCATCTAGTATTTCATGTTTCTATGCTCTGGAAGTATATTGGGGATTCGTCTCATGTTCTATATTTTAGCACGGTTCAGTTGGATGATAATTTGACCTATGATGTGGAGCCAGTAGCTATTTTGGGTCGTCAGGTTCGCAAGTTGAGGTCAAAAGATATAGCTTCAGTGAAGGTGTAGTGGAGAGGTCGGCCCGTGGAGGAGGCTACCTAGGAGACCGAGCGGGAGATGCGGAGCAGATATCCTCACCTGTTTGAGGCTTCAGGTATGTTTATTGACTCGTTCGAGGATGAACGTTTGTTTAAGTTAGGGAGGATGTGACGACCCGGTCAGTCGTCTCATGAGTTACCACTCCATTTCCCCCATTTCTGCTTCTTTATGCTTTGTTTATCCGTGTTATGTGGTATCGGGTTTGTCGGATCGAATTCGGAATGATTTTGGTAAGGTTTGAGACACTTAGTCTCTTTTAAGGAAGTTTAAGTTGGAAAAGTCAAGGGGATGTTGAGTTATATGTTAGAAGGCTCGGATGTGAGTTCTGGTGGTTCGGTTGGCTTCGGAAGGTGATTTGGGACTTAGGAGTGTGATCGGATTGAGTTTTGGAGTTTCAGAGTAGATTTAGGCTTGAATTAGAGAAGTTGATATTTTGGCGATTTCCGGTTGGTAGGTGACATTTTTTATATAGGGATCGGAATGGAATTCCGAGAGTTTCAGTAGCTTCAATGTGTCATTTGGAATGTGTGTACAAAATTTCAGGTCATTCGGATATGGTTTGGTTGGGTTTTTGATCATAAGCGGAATTCGGAAAATTTTGGAAACTTAGGCTTGAATCCGATGTTTTTTGGTCGATTTGATGTTGTTTGAGGTGTTTTGAAGATTGGTATAAGTTTGAATAAGGTTTTGGGATATGTTGGTGCCTTTGGTTGAGGTCCCGGGGACCTCGGGTAAGTTATGAGGGGTTGAACGGATCATTTTTAAGTTAAGAAAGTTGCAGATTTTGGGTTCTAATAGTTGCAGGCATTTTGGTCTTCGCGTTCGCGAGTGGACCCTCGCGTTCGCGAAGGGTCAGGAAGGGAGGCATCAGTTTCACCTTCGCATACGCGAAAGAGAGTCCCGCATTCGCGAAGGGCCGGGATAGTAAGCATCGCGTTCGCGAGAGGCTTGGTCGCGTTCGCGTAAGTTTGTGAGGCTGAGGCATCACGTTCGCGATGGTAGGGTCGCGTTCGCGAAGAAGAGTTTTAGTCGGCGGAATTTTTGTGCTTCGCTAACGCGAGGCTTTGACTGCGTTCGCGAAGAAGGAATTAAGGCCTGGGTAAAAGGTTTAAAAGGTCATCTTGTCCGCGAATGTGGGCTTTATTTTTTCCATTGTTAGTCGTTTTTGGAGCTTTTTAAAGTGGGTTGAAGAGGGATTCAAGGGAAATCACTTGGAGATAAGATTCTTGGATTAAAAACTCGATTATTATGTGAATTCCACCTAGTAAATCATGGAAATTAAGCCAAAAATTAAAGAACTAGGGCTTGGAAATTTAGACCTTTGATTGAGGATTTGAAGGATCATTTGAGGTCGAATTTCAAAACTTTTGATATGTATGAACTTATGGGGAGATAGGAAATCTATTGATGTAAAAATTATCGAATTCCAAGACGTGGGCTCGGGGGTCGGGTTTTGGTAATTTCGGGATTTGTGTCCTTTGTTGATTGTTTTCGCTTGGGCTTCGTTCCCTTAGCATATTTTGACGTCCTTATTCTGATTTTGGATAGATTTGACGTGAGTGGAGGCTAATTCGAGGCGGAAAGGCATTGCGAGCTAGAGATTTGACCGGTTCGAGTTGAGTATTGATTGTAAATAATGTTCTGAGGGTTTGAAACCCCGAATTGCACATCTAGTGCTATATTGAGGTGAGACACACCCTTGATGACGAATGTGAGGTCGTGCACTATTGGGGATTGTGACTTGGTTCATCCTGTTTGATGATTTTACCGTGTATTTGACTAAAATCTATTTGCTATCATCATTATTTGGGTTGAATGCCATATTTGGGCTTCGTGCCAACTATTTGAACCCTTCGGGGATTTTTATTAATATTTCCTTACTGTTTTGACTTTATACTTGAACAAAGTCATGTTATTTTCCATTATTTTCATACTCAGCCATGTTTACTCAGTTTTAATTCTTAAATGATGTTTGGGCCGATAAAATCTGTTATATTATTGCCCGAGTGGCTTGTGAGGATTTTTGACTGAGTAAAGCCAAGGGCCTACGTTGTGACAAAACACTGATATTGATTTGAGGCCGAGGGTCTGAGATATGTATGCCACGAGGTGGCTTGATTGATATGAGGCCGAGAACCTAGAGATGACGCCACGAGATGGCTTGATATTGTGTTTGGGCCGTAAGGGTCCCCTCTAGGAGTCTGCACAACCCCAGTGAGCGCGGGTACCCATTGTGATGTGAGATTTGAGCCCGAGGGGCTGATATTATTCTGAGATGTTGCCCGAGGGGAGGTTTTGTTGACACAGTGCCTGAGGGGCGATCCTTTACATGTTTATTTTTCCTAAATTTCCTGTCAATTATATGCTTACTTGTTGAAAAAGGATTTTACTTATATTTTAACTGGTTTACTGTTTTTAAACGGTTTTACTGCTTCATTATAGAATGCCTTGTGTCTTGCGTGTTTTCTCGCTTTCAGTCATTATTTACATTTGTTACTCACTGAGTTGGATTACTCATTTTACTCTCTGCACTCTGTGTGCAGATTCAGGCGTAGCGGGTTCCGCTCTCGAGTGCTGATCCCCCCATCTCCAGGCAGACATTCAGAGTTCACGAGGTAGCTGCTTGGCATCCGCAGTCCCGTGCTTCTCCTCCTTTGTCATTTCTATCTCTTTTCAGACAGTTGTACTAGTTTATAGCCTTAGCAGATTTGTATTATGACTTATAGATGCTCATGACTAGTGACACCGGTTAGGGCTGTGTTGGGTTGTACTTCTGCATTTTTATGATATTATCTGCTACTTAGTATTATTAAATCATGTTTTAGAATGTTTTCATGTTGTTTAACTATTTAATATCGAATTGGGAATAGTTGGTTGGCCTTGTCTTCACGAGAGGCGTCATCACGACCGAGTCCGGGTTTAGGGTCGTGACACAATTTCATGTCTAGGTATGTCAGAGTTCCCTAAGGACCTCAAAGATCTCGGGAAGTGCTCACGCCTAGACCATTCTCAAATATGAACTGATTTATATGCAGTGTGGAAGTGCCAGCCCTGATATGCCAGAGTTTAGAGAGATCTCAAGGGTCTCTAAGCAGTACACAAACCAGAGGGGTAGGACTTAATAATCTAGGAGTTAGTGAAAGTGCATAATGGTTTGAAAGAGTTTAATATATAGTATAAAGAAAGTTTTTAGGAGTGAAAAGAATTTGTGAAAAAACCAGTAATGAAAAACAGTTTGAGGAAAGTATGAAAATAATATGCAACCAGAACACAAGTCATAGAACAAACAAGCTTTAGGAAGTACTTGGCAAACAACTTTTACACAAGGAAAGAGGGGTTGGGAATACAGAGAATACTCCTTAATGGAGGACATAAACAACAAGATGCATAGAGTTCTTAAGGGGTTCTGCAGAACTAGTAGGTTAGATAGAATGCAGGTCATGCAACAAAGATCAAAACAGAAACATGTTGAGGACAACACAACTAGAGTCACTCTAGAGAGATTAACTAACTTAGCAGAACAAACAAGGATTTAAACGGGCATGCTAGGCAAGTATTAACAAGTATAGGCATGCTAGTTTCACAAAAGCAGAGTTTAGGCATGTCAGATAAACAATAGTCAGTCAAACAAGTTAGCTACATATGTAGACATGTTTATCAAGATAGCAGACAAGCAAGTGAAGTGGAAACATGCTAATCACAAATTTGAATAGGCAGTATTTGGCATGCTAGATAAGTAGTAAACATAAGCAAAAATGGACTCGGGTCATATGAACTAAGGCAGTAAATAAAAACATATAAGTTTAGATTCTTAAAATTAATCAGAAGCATACCTAGTTAAAGAAAGAAAACACAATATGTGAGAAAGGTATTGTGCAATTTTCAGCCTTGGATTGTAGCCGGCTAGAATAATAGAGATAACAAGTAGTAGAGAGAGCCTTTTTTAGAGTGTAAAAAGTGGTAGTTTCTGAACTATTATTCGTGTCCAGAAGTGAGAACAAGTAAGGTCATATATAGTAATTAAGAGTTAAACAAAATAAGGTAGAGAATCGATTATGTAGCAATTAGGGAAATTCACAAAATCAATCATACGCGTGAAATCAGTAAAGTTTTTCCGTTAATCAAGGGATAATCACTCAACGGTAAAAGCAGGACAGATATTTAAGGAAGGAAATCAAGTAAGACTTTGGTACATAGTGGGTAATTAGGGGTGAATGAACAGGAGATCAATTAAGGAAACAATTAGTAAGAATCAGTAAATAACATCGTTGAAACTAATTAAGGCAAAAAGTTCAATCAAACCGAGTAGAGAAATAAGATTCAAAGGTTTTGTTAAGGAAAAGAGTTCAAATCAAACCAAAAATAAGAACTTCAGAATAGTCAATGGTTTAATTAAAATAGAAAATCACGTAAATAGTCAGCAAATATCGCAGACAATTCAAATATGCAAGGAAGGAATAGTCAGGACTCAACACATAGGTTTTAACGAAGCAAATTGGTAAATCAAAAATTCAAAACAACCCTGATTTAAGGAGAAAAATATAGGTTTACCATGAATAGCCAGAATGAACCTAGACATATAGAATCAATAGAAAAGTTGAACCAAGAAACTTAGTAGAGGCATATTAGGATAAAACAATCACAAGACATCGAATTAAGCTAAAGAAAAATCACAAAAACCAAAGCATAGGACAAGGTCAGTACACAAGTAACTTAAAAAACGAAAACAATGTCGAAAAATTAGGGTTTTTAGTATAAACGAGTTAAGGTTAGAGAAAACCTTACGAAATCGGTTAAAACATAAAAGAAATAGAAGATTTAACATTCAAATCATCAAACGTTTTGGAGAAAGAAATTTTCGGGAAACCCTAGTTTAGAAAAAAATGGAAAACCATTCGAAAATCAGATGGTTCTTATAAAACTCATGTGAAATAGGTCCAAACCATCTCAGATCTGTACAGATCTAAAATGTTCAGAAGGAAGAAATTAGGGTTTCGAGAAGAACAACACGGAGATGAAGGAGTAGGCTTAGAAATCCCTAGATCTAAGGCGACATAGGAAGATCTTACCCGAAATCGAACCGGAATAGCCTGAAATAGGCGAAAAAGGGCCATAGATGCAAGTGGACTGACCCTGGTCCATCGAGGACCTTAGGGATGGAAATACCAACATAAGGGAGGCCATTAGAGGCTTGATGGTGGTCGGGAAACACCATGAACGGCAGTAGATTACCGGCGATGAGGGTAAATTAAGGTTAGGGCTTGAGAGCTTTTGAGAGAAGAGAGGATCACATGTTGGTGTGTGAGGAGGGAAAATGAGAGGCTTAAGGGGGTCATTATGTTTAATTAAGGTTAGGGTTAATCTGGACCGTTGATCAAAATGATCAACGGCCAGGATTTGGACGGGTATTGGGTCGGGCAAATGTGTATTGGGCTTGGGGTTTCTGGGCTAGTTTATGAGGGGTTAAAATTAGATTCGTCAATTTAGGCTAAATTTAAAAATAGGAGCCATTTGTTAAATAAGTAATTAATTGCTAAAACAATTTTAAAAATGGTTAATAAATTACAAAAAATGATTTTCATGCATGTAAATGTCTTAAAGTAATTTCTTAATATTTAAAAATATAAAAGACTATTTTCCAGTAAAAAAAAATGTAATAATGCATGCATAGGCTATAATAGCAAAGTAATTGCAATTGTATCCTAAAAGTGCCAATGTTGCTATTTGTGCAATAACTCAACCTTAATATGAATGCAAAATGACAGATTAAGCCATAAAAATTATTATAAAACTATTTGTGATGCGATTTAGTGATTGTTTTATAAAATAAATGCTGGAAAAAAAATTAGTTAAAATATTTAAAAAGCAAAAATTGTATGAAAAATACTAATTGATGCCCAGGCATAGCTTGAAGATATTATGGGAAAAATTGGGTATCAACAACTGCCCCTCTTTACTCGGGAAAGATGAAAGAGTTCTCAGGTAAAGACATGATGGCCAATTTTGACCGAATGGGATGTTTTGAAAGATAGAGGCAGAACTCCGGTCTTTGAGCTGCCTACATATCATTGGTTTTACAGGAATCAGGCCATGTGTAGTTCTGGATTCATTAGCAGAATATACCAATGAAGTCATTACAAGAACGGACACGAGATTTCGGACTAGATGCAAGAGTGGTTATGGTGAATGGTCCATGTTTAAGATGGCTGAGTGAACTGCAGCGAGGTCGCTCCTGCTAGGATCGCGATTGCTTGATGGTCACCTACAGATAAAGAGATGCTACGAACATTTATCTGTGCGAATATTTAAACATGATCCAGATTCCCTTTGGACCAAGAAAGTTGTCTTGGACGGTTAAAGATGACGTCCTTGGACCATGACGTCCTGGCCCATGAATTGTTTAGTGAGGGATTCGTAGGCCATGAAATAGTGTTCTAGGGCCATTAAAATGGTGCCTCTAAACCATGACGCCTTTGAATAATGATACGCAAGTTTGAGCGATCCTCAGGCCATAGCATGGTGTCTTCCGGCTATGAGGATGATGCCTTTTAGACTATGATACATTTGGATAGGTTGGCGATATTTCAACCTATGAGATGCAATAACATGATATTACCAAGAGAAGGCTTAGTCTTGTGAAATGAAGGGAAGAGCTTAGCCTGATTAAAAAGCAAATAGATAGTACTAGAATATAGCAATATTTATGCAAGGGGGGACAACGCTTAGTCCCATGCAAATGTGGAGGCAGGAATTAGCCTCATGCAAATATGGAGGCAGGATTAGCATCGTGCAAATATGGAGTCAGGTATTAGCCTCATTCAAATATGGAGGCAAGGATTAGCCTCATGCAGACAGGTAGGCAAGGATTAGCCTTATGCACACAGGGAGGTAAGGATTATCCCCATATAGGTATGGAGGCAGGGATTAGCTTCATGCATGTGTGGAATCAAGGATTAGCCTCATGCAAATATGGAGGTAGGGATTAGCCTCATGCAAATATGGAGGCAAGGATTAGCCTCATGTAGGTATGGAGGCAGGGATTAGCCTTATGCAAATAGGGAGGCAAGGATTAGCCTCAAGCAGATATGGAGGCAGGGATTAGCTTCATGTACGTGTGGAGGCAAGGATTAGCCTCATGTGGATAGGGAGGCAAGGATTAGCCTCATGCAAATATGGAGGCAGGGAGTAGCCTTATGCAAATATGGAGGCAAGGATTAGCCTTATGCAGACAAAGAGGCAAGGATTAGACTCATGCTAATATGGAGGCAAGGATTAGCCTCATGCAAATATGGAGTCAAGGATTAGCCTCATGCAAATATGGAGGCTTATGTAGGTACGGAGGCAAGGATTAGCCTCATGCAGGTATAGAGGCAAGGATTAGCCTCATGCAAGTATGCGGGACAGGGCTTAATCCCACGCAAAGAGCGAGCAACAAGTAAGAGAAGTATGTTTCTTAGATGGAGATATATTCGATGTCTGATGGCCTATTTGATAGTGATTTTGTTACGTGTCTATATCTGCGGATGCTATTGCTACGTCAGGTGTTCATGCGTTCAAAAACAAATTGTAAATTTTGTGAGGGGGAGGTTGGTTCGTGCTTCTGTCCGCTGGCTTGATTTGCCCCGTTCTGGAGGCTTTTCCAAGTTTTCCCTGGGTAACACCTGACCATCAAGGAAATAGAGTTTTCAAAAATATACAATTATTGATAGAAATAGAGTCATTTTAGAAACATATTGATATATCAAGTGATTTTTAGATGAACTAGTGACTGTAACACATTTTAGAGACATTGCAGTTTTCTCATGTTTAGAATTTTGAGGGTCCTCCTCAAAATCTGCCCCAGTTTGGTAGATGATCCTTCGGCCATTTGCGAACTTTGTTGAACCTTCCTCGGAATTTTGAGAATCCTTCTCAAAATTCTGCCCCAATTTCTTAACCGACTTCTGACCATCTTGTATATGTTGGCATTGGCTGGACTTGCTCTGGAATTTTGAGGGTCATCCTCAAAATTCTACCCCAGTTTCGGATCTTGGGGGAAATGAAAATTTTATTATGATATGACCGAACCCTTAATCAGGTCAAGCATAGTTCAATTATATCAGATGAGGAAATGTATATGATCTCGGCATAGTATCTCTTGACAGCGTCTGAATTGATTGGTTTTGGCTAAATTGCACCAGTGCTCCTCCTGTTAGCACTTTGTGAACCATGTAGGTACCTTGCCAGTTGGGAGAGAATTTCCTTTTGGCTTCATCTTGAAGTGGGAATATCTTCTTCAGCACCAGTTGTCTTGGTGCAAATTTTTAACCCTTTTGTTAAAAGCTCTGGACATTTTGTTCTGGTAAAGCTGACCGTGACATACTGTGTTCATCCTTTTTCCATTTATGAGGGCCAATTGTTCATAGCAACTTCTTATCCATTCCGCATCGCTGAGTTTGGCTTCCTGTATAATCCTTAAAGAAGGAATCTCTACTTTGGCTGGGATGACCGCTTCGGTACCATAGACCAGCATGTAAGGAGTTACCCCGGTTGATGTGCGAACTGTAGTGCAGTATCCCAATAAAGCAAAAGGTAGCCTCTCGTGCCATTGTTTGTGATTTTCTACCAACTTCCTCAGTATCTTCTTTAAGTTTTTGTTGGCAGATTCTACGACTCCATTCATCTAAGGTCTATAGGCTGTGAAATTCTTGTGCTTGATTTTGAAAGTCTCACACATGGCTTTCATCAGATCCCTATTGAGATTGGCAGCATTACCAGTAACAATGGACTCAGCTACTCCGAATCAGCAAACAATACGATCTTTGACAAAGTCTGCGACGACTTTCTTATTTAAGGCTTTGTAAGACACAACCTCTACCCATTTTGTGAAGCAATCAATGGCTACTAGAATAAACTTGTGCTCATTTGAAGTCGTGGGCTCGCTATGACCAATGACATCCATTCCCCGGGCGGCGAATGGCCAAGGTGAACTTGTGGCATTGAGCTCATTTGGCGGCACCTTTATCATATCGGCGTGTACTTGGCATTGGTAGCATTTGCGAACATACTAGACGCAATCTGTCTCCATGGTCATCCAAAAGTAACCGGCCCTAAGTATCTTTTTAGCCAAGACAAAAGCATTCATGTGCGGGCCACATGTCCTAGCATGCACGTTCTCAAGTAGTTTAGAAGACTCTTTTGCGTTGACACATTAGAAATCCTAAATCGGGAGTTCTCATATACAAGCTTCCTTCGCTGTGGAAGAAGTGATTGGACAATCTCTAGAGTGTGCATTTCTGAGTGTGGTTTGCATGCTCCGGATATTCCCCTTTCGCCAAATACTCATTGATGTCTTGGAACCAAGGTTTTCCATCTGTTTCTTCTTCAACATGAGCACAATAGCTGGTTGATTATGGATTCTCACTAGGATGGGATCAATGAAATTTTTGTCCGGATGTTGTATCATGGATGACAACAACGCATCAGCAAACTCATTCTAAATTCTGGGCACATGTCGGAACTCTATCTTCGTGATCCTCTTTCTCAATTCCTGCACATGGTGCAGATATGGCAATATCTTGGAATTTTTGGTAGCCCGTTCTCCTTCTACCCTGTGCACAAACAGATCTGAATCACCAATTACCAGCAACTCTTGAATATTCATGTCGATTGCCATGTTGAGTCCTAGTATGCAAGCTTCATATTCTGCCATGTTGTTGGTGCAGGGAAACCTGAGTTTGGAAGATACCGGATAATGTTGACCTACTTTTGATACCAAAACTGCTGCAATGCCCCCTCCTTCGTAATGTGCAGCTCTGTTAAAGAACATCTTCCAACCATCGTATGCTTCGGTAATGTCTTCTCCTACAAATGACACTTCTTCATTAGGAAAATACGTTTTAAGGGTTGGTATTCTCCTCCTACTAGGTTTTCAGCAAGATCATCTATCAATGCTTGTCCTTTGACTGCCTTTTGAGTTACGTAGATGATATCAAACTCACTCAACAGTATCTGCCACTTGGCTAGCTTCCCAGTTGGCATGGGTTTCTGAAATATGTACTTCAAAGGGTCCATCCGAGATATGAGGTATGTAGTATAGGCACAGAAGTAATGCCTCAACTTCTGGGTTGTCCAGGTCAAAGCACAGCAAGTGCGCTCTAGCAGAGAGTATCGTGCTTCATAAGGTGTGAATTTCTTACTTAGTTAGTATATGGCTTGCTCCTTCCTCCCTGTTTCGTCATGTTGTCTCAAAACACATCTGAAGGCTCTATCCAATACAGATAGATAGAGTAGCAAAGGCCGTCCTGGTTCTGGTGGGACCAAACTGGTGGTGTGCATAGGTACTCCTTGATCTTGTCAAAAACTTTCTGACAATCCTCGGTCTAGCTTGTCTCAGCATCTTTCCTTAGCATCTTGAAGATGAGTTAACATATGACTATGGACTGTGCTATGAAGTGACTAATATAGTTGAGATGTCATAGGAAGCTAATAACTTTGTTTTTGCTCCTAGGTGGTGGCAATTCCTGAATAGCTTTAACTTTAAACGGATCCATCTCAATCCCTTGACGACTGACAATGAATCCCTGTAATTTTCCTGTGGGGACCCCGAATGCACACTTTGCGGGGTTTAGTTTCAAGTTGTACCTTCTTAACTTGTCAAAGAACTTTCTCAAGTCTGCTATGTGATCTGTGGCCCTCCTGGATTCGATAATGACATCATTCACATAATGTCACGCCCCAAAACCGAGGGACCTGACAGGCGCTCGACCGGGTAGCCCCAGCCAGCGGACTTGGGTGCCTTCCCTATTCCACGTGTTACCCCGTGTTTCCATTACCCATTAACCAAGTGAAATAGCCATTTATAAATTTAAACACACTCTTACGAGATTTACTTAACATATATAGTTACTTAGCGTGGTTTACAAGTTATACTGCCCAAAATACATAAGTACATAACCCACATTTCATGTCTATGGAGCCTCTAGGGATACAAAAGAGTGTTATAATACTTGCAGGTAACAAGGCTCCGTCTATACCTTACGCAAATACCAAAATAAGACTCCGGGAGAAAAAGTGGCAGGAGCCACGCAGGGCCTCGAGAGGAAAAAAGGGGCTCACCAATACAGCTGACAGAAAGTGGAGGAGGTGCTACTGTCGGTGGACTGGAGTACCTTCTATGGAACCACCTACAATCATAACATGAATGTAGCGCCCCCGGCAAAAGGGACGTCAGTACATTTGAATTGTACTGGTATGTATGAACAAACTTTACCCAAAGTAAAATCAAGAAATACACAGATAACAAACAGTAATAGAATCAACAATCAAATGCACTTGAAAGGAACAACCAAAGCCAAACAGATTTCACAATCTCTCATTTTCCCCTTCCAACATTATTTCATCACATCAATGATTTCACAACTTTCACATATTTTCATTTCAATAGCGATTTCGATCACTTTTCCACCCTTATTACCTCGGCCACCCTTATTACCTCGGCCACCCTTATCACCACAACCCACACCTTATAACTTTGTCTTGCGGTGCGCAACTCAATCCCAATCCCACCGGACAATAACATTTCACACAACAACAACAACAATTCACAAAGAATTTTTATAAACATCAATACCATTTCCATCATAGGCAATAGACCATATACAATTTAAGTCACAACGATAATTGCCAGCGACAAGTCACGTATGATATTACCACAATTGTTTCAATTGCACCAATTACGATTTCTTTCCATCATTTGTTACACAGCTCTTACCACGTAAGCACCTTCACACACACACACTTGGCTTGTTGCCATTTACTTACACCATTATATCAGGAAACTTAACCAACAACGTTCAAGGCATATTAATCACAAGAATTCACAAATGGTCCACATAAGTAACACATACCAATTACTCGTACACCAAACAAGGTGACTTTACACAGGTTAAAGTTAGCCATATATACCTGGAGTCGAATTCCCTTTTTAACTTCTACTTTCAATTCACCAACAGCCTAGTACCGTCAATCTAGTTCACAAGTTAACACATATAACTTAGAATTGAAGTTCACAAACTCAACCCAAACTTACTTAGGTTATCAACCCCTCTTCTGCAAATATTTACTTCTACCCACTTCCCCTTACTATATTTTAGGTTTTAAAGGACATGCATGTGTATTTCAACTTCCATTTTCAAGAATCAATGCATGAGAATCCCCCTTTTTGTTTAAATCTAAAAACAAATGAAAAAGGGTTGGGGATTTTACCTGCAATAACGGAGATGAAGACAATTACTTAAAATTTCCCAACCTGAGTGATTTTGAAGAATCAAATTGATGAAGGTAGGACTCTATCTTTCAAAAATTCTCTCTTCCCTCTCTCTAGTTTTGTTAAGAAAATATATTAAAATAAGGGGTTGGGGTGTTTTATTGAAGAAGGGGTTGGGTTTAAAATTTAGAAAAATAGGAGCTCGAGTCAGCTTTGTGATCACAGAGTGGAAATGCGGTCCGCAAAATGGACCGCAAAAGTGCTCCAAAATCTGAACATTCTGCTTGGGTTTGCGGCAGAAATGCGGTCCGCATACCCTTTATGCGGTCGCATAATGCACTGCATTTTTACCTCATATTTGACTAACACACCAACTCACTTTGTGGCAGAAATGGGTCCGCATACTTGATTTGCAACCGCATTCTGGACCGCGTATTAGCACTTTTCAGGAAAACTTTGATCCTTGATTTTTAAATGCTAGACCAGTACAAAGGGTCCAAACCGCGGCGAGCTACTAGTTTTTGAGCGAAGAATTTTACACATTCCTAACACATATTCGAGACTTGGCACTACGAGCTACTAGGTTTTGAGTACAATTTTTCACGAGGCCTTACAGATAAACCTCTATTTCATTGTGTATCATATCTTGGAAGATGGTTGTCATGGCTATCATGTAAGTAGCCCCATCATTCTTTAGACCAAATGACATCATCTTGTTGTAGTATACCCCCCAAGGTGTAATAAAAGCGGTTTTCTCCGCGTCTTCTTCATCCATCCAGATCTGTTGATAACCTGCAAAGCAATCTACAAAGGATTGTAGTTCATGCTTGGCACAATTGTCGATCATGATGTGTATATTTGGCAGTGTGAAGTCGTCCTTGGGACTAGCTCTGTTTAAATCTCGATAGTCGACATATACTCTAACTTTCCTATCTTTCTTCGGTACTGGCACAATGTTAGTTAACCAGGTTGGGTAGTCAACAACCCTGAGGACTATGGCTTTGATCTGCTTAGTAACTTCCTCCTTGATTTTCAGGCTCATATCTGGTTTGAACTTTCTGAGTTTCTTCTTCACTGGCGGACATATGGGATTAGTTGGCAACTTGTGAGCCACTATGGACGTGCGCAAACCGGTCATGTCATCATATGACCATGCGAAAATGTCCTCATACTCTTTTAAGAAGCGGATGTACACATATTCGGGACTTGGCACTACGAGCTACTAGGTTTTGAGTACAAGTTTTCACGGGGCCTTACATCCTCCCCCACATAAAATCATTCGTCCTCAAATGAGGATTTTGGGGAAAAAAATTAGTTGGTTTTGAAAACACGAAATGCAAACTCCAAAATTTTCACTAACTCTTATATCCTTAGAAAATTTTTGCCAGAGTTTCCTTTGTAATTAGACTTATCTACCTGTCGGAGAGCCCCCGAAACATATTTCCAAGCACCATTACACAGTTTCTGTTATCCCTACAACCGGTATACAATTAATTACCTCAGCAACCTGTACATATTCATACACTTTTAACAACTTACACGTAGCTCATTCTCTTTACACTGCATATTGCACATGGTTCAACCAATGTCGTTTACTTGCACATAACTGGGTCACTTCAATGAGCCCCATACAATTCAATAACTTTAACATGCCAGAAATGCTTTAATTAATCATTACCAATCTACACTATCATTAATCATTTACCTATCACATAAGTTTCACAAAATTTTCATTTACTTCAAGGGTTGCACATTACCCAAATAGAAACAACATTTGCAATTTGGCACACATTGGGAAGTTACAACAATAAGGCAATTTGGGGAAAATGGGGTGCCTTTGCACAAATCTGAACACTACCTCAAATTGCTTAAAGACAACCGTTCACACGATCACTACTTGACTTGTTCGAACATATGGGGATATTTCTCTTTCAAATTTTTTTTCCGCTTCCCACGTGGCTTCCTCGACTTGTTGACTTCGCCACAATATTTTAACTGAAGCAATTTCCTTGCTCCTCAATTTTTGGGCTTGCCTATCAAGAATAGAAATCGGGACCTCTTCATACGATAAGTCTTCACTTACCTCAATAGTCTCAATAGGCACGATGGAGGATGGATCTCCAACCACTTTCTTCAACATAGACACATGGAACACCGGGTGCACTAATGACATCTCAAGGGGCAATTCCAGCCTATAAGCCACATGTCCTATCCTTTGAGCGATTCGATATGGCCTGACATACCTTGGTCTCAATTTCCCTTTCTTCCCAAATCGCATGACCCCCTTCATGGGAGATACTTTCAAGAACACACAATCATCTACTTGGAATTCCAATTCTCTTTGACGCACGTCTGCATAGGATTTCTAATGACTTTGAGAAGTTTTCATCCTCTCCTGAATGACTTTAACTTTTTCCATAGCCTGATGCACAAGATCTGGCCCTAACAGTTCTGCTTCACCAACCTCGAACCACCCAATCGGTGATCTACGCCTCCTTCTATACAATACCTCAAATGGGGGCATCTGAATACTAGCGTGAAAGCTATTATTGTATGCAAACTCGACAAACAGCAAATGGTCATCCCAACTACCTTCAGAAGCTATAACACAAGCTCGCAACATATCTTCAAGTGTCTGAATAGTCCGCTCTGCCTGACCGTCAGTCTACGGATGGAAAGCCGTACTTAGATTTACTTGAGTACCCAAACCTTGCTGAAATTTTCTCCAAAAGTTTGCTGTGAACCGAGCCCCTCGATCCGAGATAATAGAAACTAGAGTGCCATGAAGTCTTACTACTTCCTTGATGTACAACTGAGCATACTATTCTACAGTATCGGTAGACTTGACTGGCAAAAAGTGAGCTGATTTTGTGAGTCGATCCACAATCACCCAAATTGAGTCAAACTTGCGCAGAGTGCGCGACCACACTACCACAAAATACATATTGATCATTTCCCATTTCCATATTGGAATTTCAATGCTTTGTAACAATCCTCCAAGCCTTTGATGTTTGACCTTCACTTGTTGACAGTTCAGACATTTTGCCACAAAGTTTGCCACATCCCTTTTCCTGTTATCCCACCGATAAACTTCTTTGAGATCATGATACATTTTTGTAGAACTTGGGTGTACGGAATACATAGAAGTGTAAGATTCAGCCAAAATCCTTTCCCGAAGACCGTTAATATATGGAACACATAGGTGCCCTTGGCACCGTAGGGTGCAATCATCAATGCCAAAATAAAAGGATATGGTCTTGTGTTTATGAATCCCCTCCTACAGTTGTGCTAACAATGGATTGTTGTATTGCTTTTCTTTGACCTCCGCTACAAGCGATGATTCAGCCTTATTCTACACAATTACTCCCCCTGCGCTAGAGTCCACAAGATGAACTCCTAGACTAGCCAAATAGTGAACCTCCCTGGACAACGGCCTTTGATATATCTCCAAGTGAGCTAACTACCCATAGATTTCCATCTAAGAGCATCCGCCACAACATTGGCCTTTCCCGGGTGATAGAGAATCTCAATATCATAGTCCTTAAGTAGCCCAAACCATCCTCTATGTTTCAGATTCAACTCCTTTTGTTTAAAAATATATTGAAGGCTCTTGTGGTTCATAAATACATCAATGTGGACCCCATACACAAAATATTCACCAAATCTTTATACAAAAACTACCTCCACAAGTTCTAAGTCATGTGCTGGATAGTTCTTTTCATGATTCTTGGGTTGCCTAGAGGCACAAGTGATCACCTGGCCATGTTCCATCAATAGTGAACCATCTATATCACATTTATCTTGCATATGACCTCCTAGTATTTGAGTTCTTCAATAATTTTCTTGATAGGGTTACAATCTTATGTGAGTACTTGCAACTTGCTCTTCCAAATTCTCAACAGAAGACATTACTGGATGAGTTTTTTTATAGAACCTTCTATTTCAAAGGAATAACATCTTCTAGCCTGCGCACACACCTTAATATCATTAACATGCACGACATTGCATCAAGTGTAATGTAACATTGTGCTCAGACCTTTCCTGGTCAACCTCTTTCCTCCTTGTGTGCCTTATAGGATTTAAGAAACCACTCCACTTTCCCTTGTAAACATTCTCGTGATCTCTCTTTATTGTTCAACACCACCCAAAACGCATATCAACACCCTTCATACATATTCAATTCAGAAAGCGCCACTGGCCCGAACAATATATTGGTACCTTCTTTTCTTTCTAACTGGAATATTCATTCCCATTCTATTTTGCTCATAGTGCATAATTATAGCCTTATTTTGCCACACACTTTTCTACCTCCCGTGAACTTGTAATATCATTGTGCCTAGTTTAATGAGTTTATCATATTACAACTTCACCACCAGTAGTCTCACTTTCCATTATATGTAGACATGAACTATCTCTAGCTCCTTTAGTTACCATTCAGTGTCACCCAAGTCGGTAGCATTACAGTTAGTCCTTTATACCTTCTATTAACACTTGTGCTTCAGGCCAGTCCACCATTCTGATATGAACTATTTTGTGATAACCATGGACATCTCAATTTATAGATTTTCTCCCCATTTCATATCACCTCAGTCATCCTAGCTAACGAATAGCCATGCACTCTTCCATATTCTACGTGGTCTTTTCCTTTAGTTATTTCATCATGCTCACCTCTTAACTCTTGTGAGGATATCTGTGGGAAAGTGTGTTTATCCACATATCACTTAACACTTATTTGCTTGTAAGGTTTCCATCAAGCCCAAATACCCTCTTGGGTTATTATAACATCACATTTATTTCTCCCACTCGTTCCGCCTTTCTTAACGTTTTGGAACTTTAGTTGAATCGCAATTTCATGATTAACCCATTCTAAAATCTCGCAAAACTTTGACCTTTGATCTATAGTACTTCCTTGGGATGCATTGTCCCTAGCCCTCTAACAAGTATAGAACCCCTTTACAAACCTACTCTTAGTTTCTAGGATCGTTGACCCTATCATTCACATTGCCATGTATGAAGAATTTACCTTCCTTAACCTTCCACCTTTTTGGAGGTACTAGTGGTCTATCATTAGCATATCCTTTCAGATAATCACATTATCCATTATCACTTTTCTAGACTACGCATGTCTTCAACAAAATATTCAAACATCAAAGCTACATGGTCTTACTCTTGTTTCATTATATTTAAGTGGCCTCACTATGGCCCTTCCTCCCCCACTTGACGCGAATGTCCCGGATTTTGACACAAGTCTTGAATTTAGCAACTTCATGGACATATGTTTCATTTCTCTACCCCTCACATATATGTTCGACTATTAGGGAGATTGAGGTCACAATGGTATTAACCTCATAAGTCCTTTGCTCTTATTCAGCCACACGAGCTTGGGATTCCAATTCCTCATACCAATATCCTTTAGGAGTGTAACAAAACTTCATACACTTATGGGGTTCTTATAACATTCGTAGCATAAGGGTCTTCTCATTATGGGTTCAATTGACTGTCATTTCATAACTTCTTGTCTCCTAGGAGAGACTTGTACTCTCATCATTAATCTCCTGGTCATGTCTCCCATATATCACGTGCTTATATAACCAGTTTTCTTTCACACCTTAGGATCATTTACATACTTCTCACACTACCCACATGTGCTATTCAAGCTTATATAACACTTATCAATTCAATGATTCTTTGGAGGTCACAATCATTTTTAACACTTCCTCGAATAAAGTATGATTCTGGTACTATGTACGTACCTCATATAGTTGTACCATTCGTTCAACATGATACATATGTCATCTCCTTAATATTCAGGCCTTCTGCCCATTGGTCATTTCGTATGACAACATTACTTGAAATAGACGAAAGAGTGTCTAAACTTACCTAGAATCTCAACGCACGAGTTATAAGACAATCTTAGAGTAAAGCTTTATCGCACGATCTGGAGTGTTGAAGAAGGGTAACATTCCTAAATGTCCATGTAGCCTCCAACTTATAGATGTGGTCAGCAACACACCGATAAGAAGGACTCTACTAGACACGGCTCTGAGACATCCTAGGACACTTTAAAACCTTAGGCTCTGATACCAAGTTTGTCACGCCCCAAAACCGAGGGACATGACCGGCGCTTGACCGAGTAGCCCCAGCCAAGCAGACCTGGGTGCCTTCCCTATTCCACGTGTTACCCTGCGTTTCCATTACCCATTAACCAAGTGAAATAGCCATTTATAAATTTAAGCACACTCTTACGAGATTTACAGAACATACATAGTTACTTAGCGTGGTTTACAAGTTATACTGCCCAAAATACATAAGTACATAACCTATATTTCCTGTCTACGAATCCTCTAGGGATACAAAAGAGTGTTATAATACTTGCCTGTAACAAGGCTCCGGCTATACCTTACACAAATACCAAAATAAGACTCCGGGAGGAAAAGCGACAGGAGCCACATAGGGCCCCGAGAGGAAAAAAAAGGGGATAAAAAATACAGCTGACGGAAAGTGGAGGAGGTTCTACTGTCGGTGGACTGGAGTACCTGCTATGTAACCACCTACAATTATAACATGAATGTAGCACCCCCGGCAAAAGGGACGTTAGTACATTTGAATTGTACTGGTATGTATGAACAAACTTTACCCAGAGTAAAATCAAGAAATACACAGATAACAAACAGTAATAAAATCAACAATCAAATTCACCTAAAAGGAACAACCAAAGCCAATCAGGTTTCATAATCTCTCTTTTCCCCCTTTCAACATTATTTCATCACATCAGTGATTTCTCACCTTTCACATATTTTCATTTCAATAGTGATTTCGATCACTTTCCACCCATATTACCTCGGTCACCCTTATCACCACAACCCACACGTTATAACTTCATGTTGCGGCGCGCAACCCGATTCTACCGGACAATCACATTTCACACGACAACAATAACAATTCACAAAGAATTTTCATAAATATCAATACCGTTTCCATCATAGGCAATAGACCGTATACAATTTAAGTCACAACGATAATTGCCCGCGACAAGTGACGTATGATATTACCACAATTGTTTCAATTGCACCAATTACGATTTCTTTCCATCATGTGTTACACAGCTCTTACCACATAAGCACCTTCACACACACACACTTGGCTTGTTGCCATTTACTTACACCATTATATTAGGAAACTTAACCAACAACGTTCAAGGCATATTAATCACAAGAATTCACAAATGGTCCACATAAGTAACACATAACAATTACTCGTACACCAAACAAGGTGACTTTACACAGGTTAAAGTTAGCCATACATACATGGAGTCGAATTCCCTTTTTAACTTCTACTTTCAATTCACCAACAACCTAGTATCGTCAATCTAGTTCACAAGTTAACACATATAACTTAGAATTGAAGTTCACAAACTCAACCCGAACTTCCTTAGGTTATCAACCCCTCTTCTGCAAATCTTTACTTCTACCCACTTCCTCTTACTAGATTTTAGGTTTTAAAGGACATGCATATGTATTTCAACTTCCATTTTCAAGAATCAATGCATGAGAATCCCCTTTTTTGTTTAAATTTGAAAACAATGAAAAAGGGTTGGGGATTTTACCTGCTAGAACGGAAATGAACACAATTACTTGAAATTTCCCGGTCCGAGTGACTTTGAAGAATCAAATTGATGAAGGTAGGACTTTTTCTCTCAAGAATTCTCTCTTCCCTCTCTCTAGTTTTGTTCAGAAATTATATTAAAATAATGGGTTGGGTATTTTATTGAAGAAGGGGTCGGGTTTAAAATTTAGAAAGATAGGAGCCCGAGTTAGCTTTGCGATCGCAGAGTGGAAATGTGGTCCGCAAAATGGACCGCAAAAGTGCTCCAAAACTCTGAACATTCTGCTTGGGTTTGCGGCAGAAATGTGGTCCGCATACCCGTTATGCGGTCGCATAATGTACTGCATTTTTGACCTCATATTTGACTAACACACCAACTCACTTTGTGGCAGAAATGCGGTCCGCATACTTGATTTGCGACCGCATTCTAGACTGCGTAATAGCGTTTTTCTGGAAAACTTTGATTTTTGATTTTTAAATGCTAGACCAGTACAAAGGGTCCAAACCGCGATGAGCTACTAGGTTTTGAGCGAAGAATTTTACACATTCCTAACACATATTCGGGACTTGGCACTACGAGCTACTAGGTTTTGAGTACAAGTTTTCACGGGGCCTCACACATAAACCTCTATTTCATTGTGTATCATATCATGGAAGATGGTTGTCATGGCTCTCATGAAAGTAGCCCCATCATTCTTTAGACCGAATGACATCCTCTTGTAGTAGTATACCCCCTAAGGTGTAATAAAAGCAGTTTTCTCCGCTTCTTCTTCGTCTATCCATATCTGGTGATAACCTACAAAGGATTGGAGTTCATTCTTGGCACAATTGTCGATTAGGATGTGTATATTCGGCAGTGCTAAGTCGTCCTTGGGACTAGCTCTGTTTAAATCTCGATAGTCCACATATAGTCTAACTTTCCCATCTTTCTTCAGTACTAGCACAATGTTAGCTAACCAGGTTGGGTACTCAACAACCCTGAGGACTTTGGCTTTAATCTTCTTAGTAACTTCCTCCTTGATTTTCAGGCTCATATCTAGTTTGAACTTTTTGAGTTTCTTCTTCACTAGCGGACATATGGGATTAGTAGGCAACTTGTGAGCCACTATGGACGTGCTCAAACCGGTCATGTCATTATATGGCCATGCGAAAATGTCCTCATACTCTTTTAAGAAGCGGATGTACTCTTCCTTTTCTGTTGGTGATAAGTGAATGATGATGCGAGTCTCCTTAATGGTCTCGGCATTCCCCAAGTTTACTGCTTTCGTTTCGTCCAAATTGGACTTAGGCTTATTCTCAAAGTTTTCAACCTCCCTGACAACTTCCTCGGGTATTTTGTCTTCTTCATCCGAATCACTATGCCTATAATGCGTTGCCTCATTACATGTCACAGTCACTAGTTCATCAGGAAAAGTAATAATAATGCTGTAGAAAGAAAAAGTGTAGGAAATAATAATGAATAATAAAGAGCAATGCATTTGATTAAACTGAAAAACATCCGGACAAGTACGGCTCGATGAATCGAGTGTTTATTTTGAAATAAGTAAATATTTAAAACAAAGTTACTGAAAATCTTAAATGCCTATAATGGCTATAGAAATAAAATCTGCCAAGCTATCCAGGGACTTGGCGGGCCCAGAATGGTGTGGCGGTCCAGTTCCTGAGAATAACTCCCTTCTCCATAGTCTGAATAGTGAGGTCTTCTTCCTCCTCCTCCTTAATTACTGCACTACAGTCCATGTCTTCGTCCTCCAATAATAAGTTCTTCAAACCGACTAATTCCTCTTTTTCTGTAGTTCCCCATATTGTGTCAGCTTGGTGAAAAGTCTGATCCAGATGCCGCACCGGTTGCTTGAGAGGGTAATAAGGTCTGTGCCATGGAGGCGACCAATCATCATACTCTTGCCATGTATACTAGTATTTGAGCCCGAAGGTAGTGCCATGACGCTTCAGCTGTATCGACTTAGTAATACCTTGGATACTTTTCCCAAGCCCCTTGCCGGGTTCAAACCCAGACCATGCTAGTATGCTTTCTATTTTGCTGCTCCACCATTTGTCTTTTTCGATGGCATTGACACTTTCGATATGGTGGTAGGTTCCCCTTCTAAACTTCTTCTATTTCCAATAACAGGGATGGTTTGACGAGTGTAAATGGGGTTACTTCCATCTCCGTGAATGATCACCTCCTGATGGTTCAATTCGAATTTCACGACTTGATGTAGTGTGGAAGGCACATCCCCAGTGGCATGTATCCATAGTAGGCCCAATAGAAGATTGTATGAGGCTGATATGTCGAGCGCCTGAAATTCAACGTCGAACCAAGTTGGCCCCATTTGTAGACAACGATTAATTTCCCCAATCGTGGCCCTTTGGGACCCATAGAAAGCTTTCACATTCATGCTCCCTGCCCATATTTCATGGAAACCTTCGCCTAGTCTTTTCAGAGTATCCAACAGACATATATTCAGGCTTGGACCTCCATCAATCAAGACTGGAGCGATGAATTTGTCTTCAAATTGCATTGTTATATGCAATGCATGGTTGTGATTCAACCCTCCAAGCGGTAGCTCATCCTTGTGGAAGATTATTTTATGGCTTTCTAGTACCTACCCTACCATATTGGCCATCTCTCCGCAGGTGATATTGTTGGGTACGTAGGCTTCACTCAACACCTTCATCAGAGCATTCTTGTACGCCTCTAAATTTTGTAATAGTGACAGTATGGATATCTGAGCTGGGGTTTTGTTCAAATGATCGATGACAGAGTATTTCCCTTGCTTGTACTTTCCTACAAAGGTTATCTAGCCCTATTTCAATGATGGGCTTCTTGGTAACAACATCCTTACTTGGTCCTCCCAAGTGTTCAGGTGTATAAATTCTCCCGGTCCTAGTCATTCCTTGCGCAGTATCGGATTCCTCCATCTTTGCCTTTCCTTTTTGCCTAGCCTCGACAATATAATCCTAGGGTATTGCTTTTGAGTTGAAAGGAGGTGCGGTTGATACTGTTACAGTGAAAGGTGTGGCCACTTCCACTTCAAATGGAACAGGGGTGGCCGCAGGCGGAGCTACCTCTACCTCAAATGGAACTAATGCAATTATCTCAACTTCGATCGGTGACTGAGTCTGCACTACAATGGGAGTAAGTTTGACTGCAAGCTTAAAGTCATCGCCTTCTCGAATAAGCCCGATTGACCCCTAGGATCCCAGTCCTTATCCATTTCTATCACATGTATCCCGCCACCCCTATGATCAGGGAAGGGGTTGTTGTGGATATTGGGTGCAACTTTTTTTGCATGTATAACCCTTGTTGTCAATCAGCGTTTGGATCTTATCTTTCAATGTTCGGAACTCGTCAATGGTGTGCCCTTTCATACCAGAATAGTATGCACAGGTTGTGTTTGAGTTGACCCATTGAGACAGATTCTCTAATGCTATAACAAGAATGGGGGTGACATAACCAGTAGCTTTCAACCATTCATACAAATGGTCGATGGGTTCAACAATTGCGGTGTATTGTCTAGGTGGCTTGCGGTTAAAATTTGGTCGTGGTCTTGGATAATTTTGGCAGGTTGGGGGTGACTTGAAATGAGATGGTTGGGAATTATAGGTATGATAGGCAATGGGTGTTTGGGAATATTTGGGAGATGATGGTTGATATATAGGTGGAAGTGCTAGGTATGTGGGTGGTGGTGCTTGGTAGGTGGGTGGCGGTGTTTGATAGGTGTGTGGAGATTTCGGGCCTTGAGCCACCATCACTGCTCCAACGTCCTTCTTCTTTGATATGCCACTTGATTGCAATGCTTTATTTGTGGCCTGTAATGCCTCAAAATTCATTAACATCCCGTATTTTATGCCTTCCTCAATTCTTTCCCCAAGCTTGATGATATCAGAGAATTTATGTTTTTCAATAACCATTAATCTTTCATAATATTGCGGATCCTGTGCTCTAACGAAGAACTTGTTCATCTGTTCCTCGTCCAAAGATGGCCTGACCTTGGCCGCTTCCGGCCTCTAACAAGTAGCATACTCGCAGAAGGTATCGGTGGGTTTCTTCTTAAGATTTTGGATGTAGAAAACATCTGGTGCATTCTCTGTATTGAACCTGAACCGATCTATGATATCTGACGCTATACTCACCCAATTTGACCATTTCTTGGGATCTTGGATGATGTACCAGGACAAAGCATCTCTAGTAAGACTCCTCATAAAGAGTTTCATCCAGATCTTTTCGTCTTTCTCGACCCCGACAAGCTTGTCACAATATGTCCTCAGATGAACCCTAGTATCACATGTACCGTCAAACATCTCAAACTTAGAAGGTTTGTATCCCTCTGGCAGTTATACATCTGGTTGTATGCATAGGTCTTCATAGTTCGAACCTTTTATTCCCTTGTCACCTTCGATACCCTAAACTCGACTTGTCTGCTTCTTGAGTTCTTCAATCATATTTTTAACGATCAAGTCCTTCTCGAAGGATTCTTGTCTATAGGAGATTGGTTGGATAGAGTGAGGTACAGTTTCAGACGTATATGAGGTTGTTTTGGTGAGTGACAGGTGCCTAGGTGTAATGGTGGTCATTTGTAGAGTTTTTTAGGGTCAGGAATAGGTTGTGGTATATTCTGGGGAGTATGATAAGTGGCGGTTGGTGGGTACTGAATTGGTTGATAGTGGTGTTATGGCAGAGTTGGTATTGGTAAGGGATTGAGATTTTGGGGTAGGGTTGCATATTGATGCGGTGCATGAGGGTTTTGCGGATGTTAGTTTGGTGTGTTTTGGACAGGTGCAGGGTTCTTTGTGTTTTGTTGGTTGATATTGGGGACATTCAGGGTGAGTGACAAGTTTGCCAAGTTGCGGACCTGCTCAAGTTCTCCCTGTAGTTCTAATATTTTTTGTTCCAATCTCAAGACTAGATCATTTGGTGCCGGAGTACTTCGACCATCTAAAGCTTCTGCGTTCTCAGCATTCTCCTTTCGAATACCACTTAAATCATGCATTTTTGCTTTTCCTTTGCCTTTTTTAGTGCTTGGAGGAGGAGGTGGATGGCCTCTAGTTCTGGTGTGATATGTTGATGATGCTTGTATGAGCGTACCAGCCTTAGGGGATGGGAATAAAAAATAAAGAAAAACAAAAAGGTAACAAATCAGTCAGGATTCTAAAATGTTTAAACACATATTGCGGGAATGTAAATTCGTGTTCTAATTTGTGAGCCTTGTTGTGCCTGAGGTAGGCCTGGCGACAAATAAATTTGGAGAAATTTGGTGCCAATAATTGCCTTATTTCATTAATGTAGAAATAAACGAACCAAAACAAAACTAAATAAGATAATGTCACTAATGGTACTTGGCCTTATTACATTTGAAAGGAAAAAAAATAAATCTAATCTACTCTGTCCCAGATGGACCCTCTCCATACTGGATGCTCTTGTCGATCAATTCTCCCAACTAATTAAGGCAAGAAGTTCAAATAATTAGTTCAAATAATTAGTAAGAATCAGTAAATAACATCGTTGAAACTAATTAAGGCAAGAAGTTCAATCAAATCGAGTAAAGAAGTAAGAATCAAAGGTTTTGTTAAGGAAAAAAGTTCAAATCAAATAAAAAATAAGAACTTCAGAACTTCAGAATAGTCAAGAGTTTAACTAAAAGAGAAAATCACGTAAAGTGTCAGCAAATATCGCAGACAGTTCAAAAAGGCAAGGAAGGAATAGTCAGGACTCACAACACAGGTTTTAACGAAGCAAATTGGTAAATCAAAAATTCAAAATAACCCTGATTTAAGGAGAAAAATATAGGTTTACCATGAATAGTCAGGATGAACCTAGACATATAGAATCAGTAGAAAAGTTGAACCAAAAAGCTTAGTAGAGGCATATTAGGATAAAAAAAATCACAAGACATCGAATTAAGCTAAAGAAAATCACAGGAACCAAAGCATAGGACAAGGTCAGTACACAAGTAACTCAGAAACCAAACAAAAAATGTCGAAAAATTAGGGCTTTTAGTATAAACGAGTTAAGGTTAGAGCAATCCTTACGAAATTTGTTAAACATATAAGAAATAGAAGATTAAACATTTAAATCATCAAACGTTTTGGAGAAAGAAATTTTCGGGAAACCCTAGTTTAGAAAAAATGAAAAACCATTCGAAAATCAGATGGTTCTTATAAAACTCATGTGAAATAGGTCCAAACCATCTCAGATCTATACAGATCTAAAATGTTCAGAAGGAAGAAATTACGGTTTCGAGAAGAACAATACAGAGATGAAGGAGTAGGCTTAGAAATACCTAGATCTAAGGCGACATAGGAAGATCTTACCCGAAATCAAACCGGAACAGCCTGGAACAGGAGAGAAAGGGCCATGGATGCAAGTGGACTGACCCTGGTCCCTCGAGGACCTTAGGGATGGCAATACCAACATAAGGGAGGCCATTAGAGGCCTGATAGTGGTGGGGAAACACCATGAACGACAGTAGATGACCGACAATGAGGGTAAGTTAGGGTTAGAGCTTGAGAGCTTTTGAGAGAAGAGAGGATCAGATGTGGGCATGTGAGGAGGGGAAATGAGAGGCTTTTTTTTGGGGGGGGGGGGGTCATTAGGTTTAATTTAGGTACGGGTTAATCTGGAACGTTGATCAAAATGATCAACGACCAGGATTTGGCCGGGTATTGGGTCGAGCAGTTGGGTATTGAGCCTGGGGTTTCTGGGCTGGTTTATAAGGGGTTAAAATTGGGTCGGGCAATTTAGGCTAAATTTAAAAATGGGGGCCATTTGTTAAATACACAATTAATTGCTAAAATAATTTTATAAAATGGTTAATAAAATATAAAAATAATTTTCATGCATGAAAATGTTTTAAAGTAATTACTTAATATTTAAAAATATATAAAGGCTATTTTCCGGTAAAATAATGTAATAATGCATGCATAGGCTATAACTGCAAAGTAATCACAATTTCATTCTAAAAATACAAATGTGGCTATTTGTGAAATAATTAAAACTTGGTACAAATGCAAATAATAAAATTAAGCCACAAAAATTATTATAAAACTATTTGTGATGCAATTAGTGATTGTTTTAATAAAATAAATGTTGGAATAAATTAATTAAATTGTTTTAAAATGCAGAAATTGTATGAAAAATACTAATTGATTCCCAAGCATAGTTTTGAAAATATTATGGGAAAAATTGGGTATCAACAGCTGCCCCTCTTTATCCGGGAAGGATGAAAGAGTTTTCGGGTAAAGAAATGATGTCCAGTTTTGACCGGATGGGATGTTTTGAAAGATAGAGGCCGTACTATGGTCATGAGGTGCTATGGAACATGGGGATAGTGGAGACCATTGGGGTTGATTTTGTTGCATTCCATTTGTCGGGTTCCGCCAAAAAATGGTGGAGGGATTATGTGCTAACCAGACCAGCTGAGTCGCCTACTCTTACTTGGGACCAGTTCTCTCAGCTATTTTATTTTGAGGGGTTCCTTCCTATAACTTAGAGAGAGGACTATCGGAGGCAGTTCGAGCGTCTTCAGCGGGGCTCTATCTCTGTCACTCAGTACGGGACTTGATTTGTGGATCTGGCCCATCATGCTATTTTTCTGCTTCCTACTGAGAGAGCGAGGGTGTGGAGGTTTATTGAGGGACTTGCTCAGCCTATCAGGTTACATATGGCCAAGTAGACTAGGAGTGAGATTTCTTTTCAGAAGACTGCCAATGTTGCTAGGCGAGTTAAGATGGTTCTTGCTCAAGGGAGTGATTAGGTTTCACGACCCCAGTTCGCCCTCTGCGAACTGTCATGACGGCACTTAGTCTCTACGACTAGGTAAGCCTAAGAAATTGCGAAAAAGAAAATGAATGATAAATCTAGTCAAAAACTGTTGATAAAACATAATAAAACGTTTAAGATGCCGCTCGACATATACAAATATAAACTCTCAAACTGAAACCACTACCAAAACTCGAAATCTCATGAAATCACAAGCTGTAGATACTACATAGCGTTCTAACTCTAGAATGTCTAAATCAAAAGAAATACATAAGGGCTATAACTATAAGAGAGAATGGAGAGGGACTCTTCGGTCTACGGACGCGGCAGATATACCTTGAAGTCTCTGAAAAATCGCCTCACCTCAAAGATAGTAGGGTTGAGTCGAAGAACTAGGATCTGTACACGAAAAACATGTGAAGGAAAAGGCATGAGTACACCACATCGGTACCCAGTAAGTGCCAAGCCCAACCTTGGTCGAGTAGTGACGAGGAAGGTCAGGGCCCTATCGGTCATATACATATATAAATAAGGAAATGAAACAGTAAAAAGTAACACATGGTAATAAGAATAACAACAACTACAACAGAGAGAGAAATCACAAAAAGGATATAACTCAACACAGAGATAACACCCGGGGATCACCCAGGATATCGTCCTGTAGTCCCCAAATGTAAATATCCAGTGGATCTCCCGGATGTCATCACGTAGTCCAATTCAGAGTGCGCGGGGATATACCAGAATCCCGATCCGTAGTCCCAAATGTAAATACCCAGTACTGGGGGAATATACCAGGTGCAGTCTCCAAGTTCCAATATAAATGTGCAGGGGGATCTACCGGAATATCAATCTGTAGTCCCAAATAAACAGGCAAGGGGGATCTATCGGGATATCACCCGTAGTCCCAAAGTAAACACACAACAACAAGACGAAGAATATATTCAATTCAATCCAATTTCATACCAAGGTAAAACAAGTATTTCTAATCTAGCATGTTGCGCAGAATTCAAATAAAGCAGTTTGAGCAAGTAAAGCAAATAAGTCAATTAGACATGCTTCCCTAAGCTAACAGTAGGCTTAAATTGCAAGTAGTATAAATAGGGAAGAAAACACAGTTATAATTACTAAATGAAAACAAGATTTTCAACAATAAGCACATGTACACACTCGTCACCTCACGCACAAGGCATATCATATATCAACAATACTAAATCCTAAGGGAAGTTCCCCCCACAAGGGCAAGCCACTTACCTCGAACCAGCTCAAAAATCAACTCGAAATCACGTTCTTGCCACGAGTATCTAACTCTGGGTGGCACAAATCTAATCAAATTAATACCAATGCGTAAATACAACTACAAACTACTAATTTAGCTCAAGGAAACGAACCTAAGACAAGAAAATAGGAAGACGCCCAAAAATCCTCTCTAGGCCCCCGTCTAAGAATCGAGTAAAAATTATAAATTATGAACACTCATTCACTCACGAGTCTAACCATACCAAAATCTCTCAAATTTGATACCAAAACCTCGATCAAATCCCCAAAATTAGGCCTAAGAACTTTTCTCAACTTTTCCCCACTTTTCATCCCAAATCAGAAATTAAATGACAAAACTAAGATTTGATTATAGTTCTAGGATCAAAATTAAGATAGAAATCGTTACCCAATGCTTCTCTTTCAAAAACTCTTGAGAAATTGTCCCCAACCGAGATCCAAATCATTTTTTCCTAGTTTTGATTTCAAACCCTCGTTTCTTCCCTTTTTTCGACCAGCAAATCCGCTTCTGCTGTAAAATTACCGCACATGTAGTCCCGCACCAGCGAAAAAGGCATCGCATGTGCGAAAAATCACTTAACTGGTTGGTCCGCATTTGCGGTCACCTAGCCACACTTGAGGTTTCCGGGAGCCTAGGCCAATTCTTCTTCTGCGGTCACCAAGCCGCTTTTGTGGCACCGCACCTGCTGTCCCATACACGCAGGTGCGGTTACAACAGGTTCATCACTCAGATTTTTGCCTAAGTCCAAAATCAACTTTCGTTAAGCACCCGAAATTCACCCGATGCCCCCGGGACCTCAACCAAACATGACAACCAATCCTAAAACATCATACGAACTTATTCCAATCCTCGAATCACATCAAACAATGCTAAAACCATAAATCACTCTCCAATCCAAGCCTAAGGATTTCCAAAACTTCAAATTTCTACTTTCGATCAAAAAGTCTGTCAAACCTCGTCCGAATTACCTGAAATTTTGCACACACAACCCAATTGACACAACGGACCTACTCCAACTTCGGGAATTCCGTTCCGTCCCCGATTTCAAAATCTCACTATTGATCCAGAACTTCAAAATCTCAACTTTCGGCATTTCAAGCCTAAATAAGCTACGGACCTCCAAAACACAATCCGAACATGCCCATATGTCTGAAATCACCCAACGGAACTAACGGAAACAACGGAATTCCATTTCGAGGCCGTCTTCACACTATTCTGACTACCTAAAGCTTAAACTCTCATTTAGGTACTAAGTGTCCCAAAACACTCCGAAACTCAAAACAAATCATCCCGACAACTCACAATAGTAGAAATAAGCATGGGGAATGCAGCTACTAGGGGGTTGGGATATTAATAATAAAAACGACCGACCGGGTCAGTACATCCTCCCCCTCCTAAAACATTCGTTCGTCATCGAACGAGCATAGAGACGTACCTGAAGCAGTGAAAATATAAGGGTAACTACTGCATATCCTGCTCGGTCTCCCAAGTCGCCTCCTCGACCAGCTGACCCTGCCACTGAACCTTCACAGATGCAATGTTCTTTTACCTCAGTTTCCGAACCTGCCTATCCAATATTACCGCCAGCTCCTCAACATAAGATAGATCCTTGTCCGACTAGACTGAACTAAAATCCAACACATGAAACGGATCACAATGATACCTCCGGAGCATCAAAACATGAAATACCGGATGAACTCCTGCCATGTAGGGAGGTAAGACAAGCTCATAAGAAACCTCCCCAACACGCTTCAATATCTCAAAGGGACCAATAAACCTTAGACTCAATTCCCTTTCTTCCCAAATCTTATAACGCCCTTCATATGTGAAACCCGAAGCAAGACCCGCTCTCTAACCATGAAGGAAACATCACGAACCATCCGGTCCGCATAACTCTTCTGTCTGGACTGGGCTGTGCGAAGTCTATCCTGAATCACCTTAACCTTTTCCAAGGCATCCTAAACCAAGTCTGTGCCCAATAATCTAGTCTCACCCGGCTCAAACCAACCCACCGGGGATCTACACCGCCTACCATACAAAGCTTCATACGGTGCCATCTGAATGCTGGATTAATAACTGATGTTGTAGGCAAACTCGGCCAATGGCAAGAACTAATCCCAAAAACCTTAAAACTCCATCACACACGCACAGAGCATATCCTCAATAATCTAAATAGTGCGCTCGGATTGTCCGTCCATCTGGGGGTGAAATGCTGTACTCAACTCCACCCGAGTACCCAACTCATGTTGTACCGCCCTCCAGAACCATAATGTGAACTAAGTACCTCTATCTGAAATGATTGAAACTAGAATACCATGCAGATGAACAATCTCCCGGATATAAATCTCCGCCAACCGATTCGAAGAATAGGTAGTACATATAGGAATGAAATATGTGGACTTGGTCAGCCGATCCACAATCACCTAAATAGAATCGAACTTTCTCAAAGTCTGTGGGAGTCAAACTACGAAGTTCATGGTGATCCTCTCCCACTTCCATTCCGGAATTTCTATCTGCTGAAGCAACCAACCCGGTCTCTGGTGCTCGTACTTCACCTGCTATCAATTGAGGCACCGAGCTACAAACCCAACTATGTCTTTCATCATCCGCCTCCACCAATAGTGTTGTCTAAAATCCTGGTACATCTTTGCGGCACCCAGATGAATGGAATACCGCGAACTATTGGCCTACTCTAGAATCAACTCCTGAAGCCCATCAACATTGGGTACACAAATACAACCCATGCAACCTCAATACCCGGTCATCACCAATAGTCACATCTCTGGCATCGCCATGCAAGACCTTATCCTTGAGGACAAGCAAATGAGTGTCACCAAACTGATGCTCCCAGATACGATCAAACAAGGAAGATCGAGAAACCATACAAGTAAGGACCCGAATGGGCTCCAAAAGATCCAACCTCACAAACTGGCTAGCTAAGGCCTGAACATCCATCGCCGTTGGCCTCTCCGCTTCTTGTAGATAAGCCTAACACCCTAGACTCTCCGTCCAGCGACTCAAAGCATCGGCAACCATATTGGCCTTGCCCGGGTGATATAAAATAGTGATATCATAGTCCTTCAGCTGCTCTAACCACCTCATCTAGCACAAATTTAGAACTTCTGCTTGAACAAATGCTGCAAACTCCGATGATTAGTATAGATCTCACAAGGAATGCTGTACAAATAATGACACCAGATTCTCAAAGCGTGAACAATAGCAACTAACTCGAGATCATGGACAGGATAATTATTCTCATGTACCTTCAACTGTCTAGACACGTGGGCAATCACCCTACCGTCCTGCATCAATACCACTCCAAGGCCAACCTTCGAGGCATCACAATATATAGTATAAGACCCCAAACCTGTAGGCAATATCAAAACCAAGGCTATAGTCAAAGTTGTCTTGAGCTTCTGGAACCTCACCTTACACTCTTCCCTCCACTAGAACGGAGCACCCTTCTGGGTTAGCCTCGTCATAGGTGCTGCAATGGATGACAACTTGATGTTTTAAGCATCAATACTACACAAGAGGGGGGTGATTTGTGTAGAAGAACCTGGTTCTTCTAGGTGTTTTAACTACTACTATTTGCGGAATAATAAGTACATAAAATAAAGAACACAAAGATTTTTACATGGAAAACACCTGGCTCAAAAGGTAAAAAAACCACGACCTACTACTCAGTAGGATTTTCCCAAACATCCACTAAAATCACTGAGCCAAAACAATATTTACAAAAACTCTTTGTAAACCTAAGGATTAACTCTAATCCCGTTGTGGCACACAGCCTCAACTGTTGCGACAACTTCAAGTTAACTCTAACTTGAACACTCTAGGTACCTAATACAATTGCTTCTATGAAAGCTGAAAGGTACAATGTAAAATTACCTACTACAATTGAACTAGAATAAAAGATAGAAACTTGGAAATGATTCTTCTATCTCATTCAAGTAGCTTCAGGATTGCACACTCAAATCACAAATAAATTTCTTGCAAAATTGCCTTGCTCTTTTGCTCTCAATTTAAGTTTAACTTCTGCTTATGTGCAATTCTATAAAAGAGAACAACATTGACATTTAATAGGTTAGTAATCAGAGTTTGAATGGGATTCAATTGCTACTCTTCTATTGTAGAAGAGTTCATGGTGATCTCAAACTCTAACACTATCTTCTTCCTAAACTGTATTCTCTTCATGTAAGAAGTCTTTCTCTCCTTATCCAATATGCAACCTTTTTTATCAGATCAAGAGATATTGCTTCTTGATTAGTTAGATTTATCTCCTTCACGTGCATTTCATATTTATAGGTTGATCATGATTGTGCTTCACAAGATGGACCAGGTCCATGTCTGAGTTCTTTTGTCAATCTTCAAAACATCACCTATTCTTGGGCCAACAAATTCCCCCGTTTTGATGATGAAAAATTCTGTGCTTTTTACTTGGATCCTGTGAGAATTTAGCTTAACAATCAATACAAAGTTTAGAAAATTCACTTATCATCAAGGACTAGGTTAATTAGGTTATAAATATCACTTATTCAGAATGTGTAAAGCACAATATCTCTTCCCCCTTTTGGCATCATCGAAAAGTTGCATACAAAATGTGAGTTCCAGATTTTAATAAGTACTCATGGCCACTGGGGCAACTGCAAGTGCAATCATGGTTTAATCATTAGTAATCAAGCAAACATATTTAAACTATCAAGGAAAAATTAACATTGAATAAGAGCAAAAATAGTAGATATCATTGATAGAGGATATGTTGCTACCATAATCCACAACAAGAAAGCAAAAACCATTTAAAACATGAGCAAAAAGATAGAAAAATCCCTAATCTGGGTCACTGAAGGTACCAGATAGGACCAGGAGACAAAAGCTAGAATTCCTAAGGCTTGGGGGAGCTAGAGGGTTGTGTTTGGGCTTGGAGAAGATTCAACATATTGTGAAGAATTCCATCATTCTTCTCCTTTTCTTTGGTAAGCTCAATTCTGAGAGCATCCTTCTCAGATTCCACCTCCACCACACGAGCCTTGAGCGTAGCTATCTCAGCATCCTTAGCTTCACATTCCTGAACAAGAGTCCTGACTTTACTGTTGATAGGAGTCTTCTTGGATGAACTGGGTTCATTTGGGATGGCACACACTATGTAGTCACAAGCAATCAGAGTGTTAATGCCAAAGTGATCCTTGCTTGAGGCCATTTCCCATTTCATTAGAGGCACATTGCACCTATCCAGAATCGTAGTCAGAATAAAGCCATAAGGGGTAGCATGAGCCTTGGAGCCATTGATGACCCTGTCCAGCTAGAGCCTTTTGGAGATCACTCTCACCCTGCTTCACCCTGCTTCTTGTAGCTCTTCCCTTTAGCAATGAAATTTCAGTAGTTGTTGGGGATGAAGCCTTTCTTTTCTTGGAGATTTTAGGAGCACTGGGGCTTTTGGTATGGGATTTCTTCATTTTTTTGGATCATAACTTGCCCCAACCTTTTTCAACAGGTCTGCTAGGGTCTCTTCAGTAGATGAATCAGGTACATCTCTTTATGTGCTTTGATTAACTAACCCTTCAACAACTTCACCAGATCCACTTCCCCCTAACTTCTTGCCACTCTCTTCTACCTTTTCTTATTCAACCCCACAGATAGCAGGCACATACAAATCAGTAGTGGGTGAATGATCAACCACTCTTTTCCCATTTACCCTCTCTTCACCACATGCACCCTCTTTTTTTTTCCAGATTTCTTTTTACCTCCACTCCTTCGTAACTCAGGTAATTGTACATCCCTTATAGGCCCAACCAGAACAAACCTAGTTTCTAGATTTTCAGACAAAGAAGAACTTACCTTAGAAAGGGATTCTTGAGACTTTTCAGAGTCAGAAGACCCAGGTCCTTCCCCCTCACTAGCGGATTTGTATGACTCAGAATCAGAGTTGGAGTCAGATTCTTGGACCTAGCTTGCCTTTAATTTCTCATTTAGTTTCTTCCTGAGAGCCCCAGACGCTACTGTTTTCCAAGCAAGCATTTTCACCTTTCTCAGCCTGAGTTTGGGAGATGTACTAGGTGGAGGAGGTGTAGATTAATTAGAGGGAGTGGGTGGTGGAGGAGTTCCAGGATTGTCTTGTGGGTTGGTCATGATCTCTGGCTTCTTGAGAGAATTTGTGATTTAGAATTTTGGAGAAGAAGGCAAGTGAAAGTGAAGAGGGATTTTTTTTGACGGTTTAGAATTATGGAGATAGAAGAAGAAATGATGTGTATTTAAAGATAAATACACATTTAATGTATAACGACAACTTTAGCAGTGGTCAATTAGAGGTCTAATCAACCTGAAATTGCAGGTTTGAATGATCGGTTAAGCTTCCCTAGATTTTAGGAAATTTTTGTGGTTTAGAGTTCTAAGGCTGACGGAACTGGTTCAAAGCTAACAGATAGAATTTTCTAAGGAATTGAACACGTTCTTCTCATGATTTAAATATTTCTATTTCTAATTGTGCAGAGTATAGAAAACATACCTTAGCTTTCAGCTGAACCTATACTGATGAAACAGGTTCTTCATTTAGAATTATCTTGAACATGCCTTAATTTACCATAATACAGAAATTTTGTGTGACATCAGTGAGTTGTATTAATACATGTCACAGGAGTATACTAATTACAGTATGAAGTTGAGTAAAAATTAATCTAGATATTTACACAAGTTCAGATTTCCTAGCAATTTTTTTTTCAATTTTTTCATTTTTCATTGTGTATGTTGAGCTAGTCCTATTAGGTGATCTTAATCATTCCTAATTCCAACCTGTTCCTCTCAAAATTTTCTCTACTCAGTTCTTTAGTGAATATGTCAGCAATTTATTTATCAGTAGCACAAAATTCTATAGAGATCAATCGTTTCTCATAGTTATCTCTTAAGAAGTGGTGTCTAACATCTATGTGCTTAGTCTTCTTATGATGAACATGGTTCTTTGTCATACATATAGCACTAGTGTTATCACAGAAGATATGAATGCAACCAACTTCAATGCCAAAATCTACCAGCTATTGTTTGATCCACAACAATTGAGCACAACAAGATGCAACAACAACATATTCAGCCTCAAGAGTGGATAAGGCCACTGAATTTTGCTTTTTAGTGACCCATGATACAAGACATGAACTAAGAAAATGAGCCATACCTGAGGTGCTTTTCCTATCCACAAGGAAACCTGCATAATCAGCATCATCATACCCTACTAGATTGAAATTACTACCTTTAGGGTACCAAAGACATAGATCAGTAGCGCCTTTCAAGTATCTCAGTTTCCTCTTGATAGCAGTCATGTGAGATAACTTTGGATTAGCCTGGAAGTGAGCAAAAATCCCTACACTGAAAACTATGTTAGGTATGCTGGTAGTAAGATACAAAAGTGAACCAAACATACCCCTATACAACATCTATTCAACAGATGAATCAAGTTCATCTATGTCTAATTTAATGGCAGTTGCAATTGGGGTGTCTATTTCCTTTTATTCATTAATTTTATACTTTTTGATCAGCTCCTTTGCATATTTTTGCTGATGGATCATGGTTCCATTTGGGTTTTGTTTGATCTGTAAGCCTAAGAAAATGTTAAGCTCACCCATCATACTCATTTCAAACTTACTCCCCATTAATTTGGCAAAATCCTTACTTAGTTTGTCAGTGGTTGACCCAAAGATTATGTCATCAACATATATTTATACCACAAGAAGATCCTTACCTTTTTCCCTCAAGAATATAGTACTGTCAATTTACCTCTTTTGTAGCCATGTTCAAGCAGGAATTTGGACAATCGTTCATACCATGCTCTAGGAGCCTGCTTTAGTCCATAGAGAGCCTTTTCTAATTTGTACACATGCTCCGGACATTCTTTGCTCTCAAACCATGGAGGTTGTTTAACAAACACTTTTCTTTTAGGTAGCCATTTAGGAAAGCACTTTTGACATCCATCTGATGAAGAGTGAATTCCATGTGTGCTACAAAGGCTATGAGGAGTCTTATTGCCTCTAGTCTTGCAACTGGAGCAAAAGTCTCATCATAATCTATACCCTCCTCTTGGCTGTAACCTTGGACCACCAGTCTTGCCTTTTTTCTTGTAACTGTTCCATCTTCATCAAATTTGTTTCTGAAGACCCATTTTGTGTCAATTACTGATCTGTCCTTGGGTCTTGGAACTAGATGCCAAACTTGACTTCTCTCGAATTGATTGATTTCGTCTTGCATTGCATTTACCCAATCTGCATCCTGGAAAGCCTCAACGACATTTTTAGGTTCAATAAGAGATAGGAAAGCATCAAAAGCGCACAGATTCTTTCATTGTGATCTAGTTTTGACTCCAGAGGTTGGATCAGTAATTATGTTTTCAATAGGATGATACCTTTTATACTTGTGAGGTTTCACAACCAACTGATTTTTGCTTGATGTTTCTCCCATGTTCTATTGCTGAGTAATAGGATCATGAACAGGTTCCTTTAGGGGATTGGTTTCAGTTCCTCTTTGATCAGTTCCCCCTGTCAGGTTGCCCTGGATGGAAGAACCTGTTCCATCACCTGTTCCTTCTTTTGGTGCCACTTTAGCTTGAGCTAAGACTTCACTCAAATCTTTTACCAAGCCAATAACATCATCTTTATGTTCCTGTCTCTCAAAA
This sequence comes from Nicotiana tabacum, assembly GCF_000715075.1. NCBI lineage: Eukaryota > Viridiplantae > Streptophyta > Magnoliopsida > Solanales > Solanaceae > Nicotiana > Nicotiana tabacum. The sequence goes on from NC_134084.1 coordinate 31,719,118, forward strand.
AGAATATTAGTTTCATCAAACACTACATGCACACTTTCTTCTACACACAAAGTTCTTTTATTGAACATTTTATATGCTTTGCTATGTGAAGAATATCCCGAGAATACTCCCTCATCACTTCTGGGATCAAACTTACCTAGGGAGTCCTTTCCATTATTTTGCATAAAGCACATGCATCCAAATGCCCTAAGATGGGATATATTTGGTTTTCTCCATTTAAGTAACTCATAGGGAGTTTTATCAACAGGGGGTCTAGTCATGCATATATTTATGATATAACATGCAGTGTTTACAGCCTCTGCCCAGAAGTTGTGGGGCAGTTTACTAGAAATAAGCATAGTCCTAGCCATATCTTCAAGAGTCTTGTTCTTTCTTTCTTTCAAATACTCCATTTTGTTGAGAGTCCTAGGGGCAGGGAAGTTATGATCTATACCATGCTCATCACAAAATTCAACAAACTTAGCATTTTCAAATCAATTCCATGATCAGACCTAATGGATGCAAGTTGATTACCTAGTTGTTTCTGAGTCTTCTAACAAAGGAAGTAAAATGTCAAATGTTTCATCCTTAGATGTTAAGAATAGTACCCCAAGTAAACCTAGAATAATCATCAATAAGCACCATCACATATTTCATACCACCTCTGCTCAATGTTCTCATTGGATCATAGAGATCCATATGAACCAGTTCTAACGTCCTGGTTGTACTTACCATTTTCTTGCTTTTAAAGGATGATCTTACCTGCTTCCCACTATTAAGAAATCAGGGGTTAGTCTTAGGAACCCAATATAGTTTGGGTCCCTTTCTATAGGCAAAGAGGTAAATAAAATTCCTTTTAGCCCACCCAGACAGCCTATTTTTCTCTTGAACACAGGCTTTGTTCTTTTGACTAGCCCTTTCTTTTGCATTACATTCATTTTTGTAATGACCAGTCTTGCCACAGTGTGTGCAGATTTTGTTTTCAAGAAGAGTGAGGTACTTGCTTTTGGGGTCCCACTTAGGTGCTTGTGCCCCATAGCCAAGTCATCTCTTGTTGCTACTGTAATGTTTTTGTAGCTAGAATAGTGCATAAGAAGCCTTATTCCATTTGCAAGTTTTGTCTAGTTCATGTTTTACCTTCCATAGGTCTTCTTTTAAGACTCTTATCTGTTCATCTTTCCTGTACAACTCATCCTTCATTTTTCCTAGGTTTTCTTCTAAGGTGAGATTTGTGTGATTAGCTTTCTTCTTACCTGTAATTTTCGTTTTAAATTTTCAGACCTAATTTCTAGGACACTAGTGTCAAGTTCAAGAACCTGGTTCTTCAACTTAGAATTTTTACTGTCACTCTCATTAGCCCTAGATTCTAGATTTTTGTACTTGGCTTTTAAGATCACACACTACCTATACAACTCTTCCTTCTCATTGTTAATTATTTCAGACTCATCGATGAAGTCCAACAATAGTTCAGACAACCTTTCTTTAGACATAAATTTAATCTTGTCTTTGAGATGGAGGACACTTACCTCTTATTCATCATCTAATTCTTTGATGGCCATAAGTGCCTGTTCATCTCCAGCTTTATCTTCTGAATACTCATCTGATGTTTCTCCCCAGGCAGCAACTATAGCCTTTGTTTCTCCTTTGTTCCTTTTGGGTTGAACATGTTCCTTCTTCTTGTTCCTTTGTTCAGCCCTTTCCTTATTCTATTCAATTTCCCATTGAGGAAAGTTCTTGATCATGTGATTAATCTTGCCACATTTGTAGCATCCCTCGTTGGTTTGTTTCTCAGGAGCCCTTGGTTTGTTGAAGGTTGTACCTCTTGAAGAACCCTTTCCTCTCATTAGGTACTTTTTGAAATCCCTTGTGATCATGACCATTTCATTATCCTCCAAATCTGCACCTTCAGCTATTCTGAGAGCCAGACTCCATTCCTTCTTGGGTGCATCCATTTTCATGGTATACCTTCTCAGTTCATAGGCAGTGAGGTTTCCAATCTGTTCATCCAACTTGAGAGTAGCAATGTTCTTTGATTCCTAAATAACAGTGATTTTGCTTTCCCAAGTCACTGGTAGGACCCTTGTTAGGATCTTCTCAACCTTGTCTTCTTCAAGGATAATTCTCCCTAGAGATTTAAGTTCATTTGTTAGTGTTGTGAACATTGTGTACATCTCCTGGATAGTTTCTCCTTCCTTCATAGTGAAATTCTCATATTGAAAATATAGTAGTGTTCCTCTTGATCTCTTTACTTGATGAGTTCTTTCATGAGCCACTTGTAAAGTGTCCTATATCTCCTTAATAGTGGTACAACTTTGAATCCTGCTGTACTTGTCTCGATCCAGTCCACACACAATCCATTTCTTGGCCTTGGCATTCTTCTCCCATTTCTTCAAGTCTTCAGCAGTGCAATCAGCTCTTGTTTTTGGCACGTCCACTCCTTCAGCATTCTTCTTTGAAGTCGCCAGGGGACCATTAGTGACTATGTCCTAGAGTTCATAGTCTTCTCCTATGATATGATCTCCCATCCTACTAGCCATTAAAGAGTGGAGGCCTGGTAGTGGATTGCCCTTCCCAGTTTCCAGGTGGTGCACTCATCTTGATCTTTTCCTAAGGTGTTAACCTCTTCAAGGATAACCCGCTCTGATACCAATTAATATTTTAAGCGTCAATACCACACAAGATTTGGGGGGGGGGGAGGGTGATTTGTGTGGTACCCAATTTTTGCTTAACTGACTATAGAAGGACCTGGTTCTTCTAGGTGTTCCAACTACTATTGTTTGCAGAATAATAAATACAGAAAATAAAGAACACAAAGATTTTTACATGGAAAACACCTTTATCAAAAGGTGAAAAAACCACGACCTACTACTCAGTAGGATTTTCCCAAACTTCTACTAAAATCACTGAGCCAAAACAACATTTAGAAAACTCATTGTAAACCTAAGGATTACCTCTAATCCAGTTGTAGCAATCAACCTCTAACTGTTGCGACAACTTCAAGTTAACTCTAACTTGAACACTCTAGGTACCTAATACAATTGCTTCTATGAAAGCTGAAAGGTACAATGTAAGTCTCCTACAACAATTGAACTAGAATAAAAGCTAGACACTTGAAACTGATTCTTCTATCTCGCTCAAGTAGCTTCAGGATTGCACACATAAATTGCTTGCAAAATCGCCTTGCTCTTTTGCTCTTAATTTAAGTTTAACTTCTGCTTATGTGCATTTTTGGAAAAGAGAACAACACTGACATTTAATAGGTTAGTAATCAGAGTTTGACTGGGATTCAATTGCTACTCTTCTACCGTAGAAGATTTCATGGTGATCTCAAACTCTAACACTATCTTCTTCCTAAACTGTGTTCTCTTCGTGTAAGGAGTCTTTCTCTCCTTAGCCAATATGCAACCTTTTCGATCGGATCGGGAGATATTGCTTCTTGATCGGTTAGATTTATCTCCTTCACGTGCATCTCACATGTACAAGTTGATCATGACTCTGATTCACAAGATGGACCTGATCCATGTCTGAGTTTCTTTGTTAATCTTCAAAACTTCATCTGTTCTTGGGCCAACAAAACCCCTCAACAAATCGACAGTAATAACCCGCCAAACCAAGAAAACTATGGATCTATGTACCTGAAGATGGTCTGGGCCAACTCGGCACTGCTTCCACTTTCCTCGAATCTACCTTTATTCCCTCACTCAATACCACGTGACCCAAGAATGCCACGAAATCCAACCAAAACTCACATTTCGAGAAGTTTGCATATAACTTCTTTTCTCTAAAGGTCTGAAGCACTGTCCTCAAGTAATGCTCATGATCTTCTCGACTCTAGGAGTATACCAGAAATTCATCAATAACAATGATGAGCGAGTCAAGATGTGGCCGAAATACACTGTGCATCAAATGCATGAAGGTTGTTGGGGCTTGGTCAGCCCAAATGACATAACAAGGAACTCGTAATGACCATGCCGAGTCCTGAAAGCAGTCTTCGGGATATCTGGCTCCCGAATCTTCAACTGACGGTAACCTTAATGCAAGTCAATCTTAGAAAAAAATCGTGCAGCCTGTAGCTGATCAAAAAAATCATCAATACAACGCGAAGGGTTCACTGTAACTTTGTTCAATTGGCGATAATCAATGCACATACACATAGAACCATCCTTTTCTTCACAAACAAGACAGGAGCACCCAAGGTGACACACTGGGCCGAATAAAACCCTTATCAAGCAATTCATGTAATTGATCCTTCAACTCCTTCAAATCAAGGGGGGCCATACGATACGGAGGAATATAAATAGGTTGGGTGCCCGACAACAGATCAATGCCAAAATCAATATCTCTTTCGGGTGGCATGCCTAGAAGATCAGCTGGAAACCCATTAGATAAATCCCATACTACTGGGACTGAATCAACTATAGGGGTATCAATACTGACATCTCTCGCATAAGCTAGATACACATCATACCCCTTCTCAACCATTTGTTGAGCCTTAAGAAAAGAAATAACTCTCCAGGGAGTGTGATCTAAAACACCCATCCACTCAACTCGCGGTACACCTGGTATAGTTGGCGTCACTGTTTTGGTGTGACAACCAAGAATAGAATAATATGGCAACAACCAGTCCATGCCCAAGATATCATCAAAATCTACCATGCTGAGCAATAATAAATCGATTATGGTCTTAAAACCACTAAGAGCAATCAGACACGACTGATAAACGCGATCCACAACAAGAGAATCTCCCACATGAGTAGAAACATAAATAGGGGAACTTAAAGAATCCCGAGATACACCCAAATGCGGGGCAAAAGAAGAAGACACATAAGAATAGGTGGAGCCTAGATCGAATAAAATTGATGCATCTCTATGACAAACCAGGACAATACCTGTGACGATAGAATCGGAGGTGACAGCCTCAGCATAATATCTGGCCTGGCCTCCCCATCTATGGTGACCTATACCTCCCCGACCTCCATCTCTAGCTGGCTGAGTAGGTGGAGTAGCAACTGGTGCTGTGATCATAGCCTAGGAACTCCGCGGGGCACACTATGGCTGAGAAGTCTATGGAGGTGCACCCCTCCTAAGTCTGGGGCAATCCCTCACCATATGTGTCACCAAACTCAAAAAAGCTCTGGGAGGACGTGGCGGCTGTGACTGGATCAGACCAGGTCTGCTTGACTGAACACTGAAAGCACCCTACGCAGGAGGCGCACTAGATACTAGAGGTGCATAATAAGGCTCCTGAGGCCTAGGAGGAGCTGGAATACCACTGGTTGTTGGAAGAGGTAAATGAATATGGCGACTCATATAACCCCTACCATGACGAACTGCAGCTGGAGCACGGGCACCAGAATAATGACCTGACTCTTGAGACCTCTTGGCCTCCCTCTCCTCTCTATCCCGAGCATGCATACCCTCCACTCTTCTAGCAATGCTCACCATCTGCTGATAAGAAAATCCATCTCCAAATCACGAGTCATGCTAGACTTGATGCTGGGAATGAGCCCTTCAATAAACCGGCGAACCCTCTCGCGAATAGTAGAAACCAAAGCTGGTGTATGTCTAGCCAAGCTAGTGAAACGGACAGCATACTCCGAGACAGTCATAGTACCTTGGCGCAAATGCTTAAACTCTGCGCGCCATGCGTCCCCTAAGCTCTAAGGAACATATCTGAAAACTTCGTCCAAGTTAGGGAAGTTGCCTTATCCGGACTGTCTAACACATAAGCACGCTACCACTCATAGGCGACTCCTCAAAGCTGGAAGATAGTGAAGGAAACCTCGCTCGATCTTGATATACCCATGGTATGGAGGATACGGTAGCACTCCTCTAGAAATCCCAGAGCATCATCTGATGCTAGGCCACTGAATACAGGAGGATTGTACTTCCTGAACCTCTCAAGCCTCCGCTGCTCATCTTCGGAAGCTGCTGCCCTATCCTCGGGTTAATCTGGGGCTATAGGTTGTGCCGATATAATATTTAGGACCTGCTCAACATGCACTCGCTGCTTAAGAGTACGGGCGACAGGAGTCTGTGCTCCTCCCCTAGTTTGGGATATAGCTGCAGTAAGGGGAAACAACCCAGCCTAAGCTACAGTGGTGTACATACTCATGAACTGTGCAAGAGTCTCGTGAAGAGCTGGAGTAGTAGTAGCAGTAGGCATATTAGAAGTCTGGACTCCAATGGGAGCTGCTGGTGGCTCCTCGGGGCAGCTTGCCCGGGTGCTCTGGCTGCACTGCCTGTGTGTCCTCGGCCTCTACCCCGAACCCGGCCTCTAATGGCTCTAGTAGGGGGTGCATGTGCCTGATCATCTCTGGCAGCACGTATCCTCACCATCTGTGAGAGAATAGAAGACAGAAATTTAGAATTCTGATATCAAAAATCTCGCACGACAAGGAAATCAAATGAAGTGGAAATTTCCTAACAGTTACATAGCCTATCGTAGATAAGTCCAGACGTCTCTATACTGATCTGCAAGACTCTAATAAACCATATTGTGATTCATGACTCCTATGAACCTAGAGCTCTGATACCAACTTGTCGCGACCTAAATTTGCCCTCCGTGAACTGTCGTGATGGCACCTAGTCTCTACGACTAGGTAAGCCTAACAAATTGCGGAAAAGAAAACGAATGATAAATCTAGTCAAAAACTGCGGATCAAACATAATAAAACATTTAAGATGCCGCTCGGCATATACAAATATAAACTCTCAAACTGAAAAAATTCACAAAACTCAGAATCTCATCTACCTACCATCAGTTGAGGATGAGGGCATCTGATGTCCCTAAGACAACTTTTCAGACTTGGTATGGCATTATAAGTTTCTAGTGATGTCATTTGGGCTGGTAAATGCCCCAGCAGCATTTATGGATTTGATGAATCAGGTGGTTAAGCCCTATCTGGATTCCTTTGTGATTATGTTTATTTATGATGTTTTGATCTACTCTCGCAGTCGAGAGGAGCATGTGCAGCACCTTCAAATCGTTTCTTAGACTCTAAGAGCAGCCAGTTATATGCTAAGTTTTCAAAATGTGAGTTTTGGTTGAGCTCAGTTGCCTTCTTGAGGCATGTTGTATCAGTAAAGGGTATTCAGGGGATCCTAAGAAGATTGAAGCAGTTCAGAACTGGCCTAGACCCACTTCAGCCACGGAGATCCGGAGTTTCTTGGGATTGGCGGGTTATTACCGTCAGTTTGTGGAGGGGTTCTCATCTATAGCAGCCCCGTTGACCAGGTTGACCCAGAAGGGTGCCCCGTTCAGATGGTCAGATGAGTGTGAGGCGAGCTTTCAGAAGCTCAAGACAAATTTGACTACGGCACCGGTATTGGTGTTACCCTCAGTTTCAGGATGTTATATGGTATATTGTGATGCATCTCGTATTGGACTTAGTGCAGTATTGATGTAGGGTGGCGAGGTGATTGCATATGCATTGTGGTAGCTAAAGGTTCACGATAAGAATTGCCATGTTCATGACTTAGAGTTTGCAGCCATAGTTCATGTGTTGATGATTTGGAGGCACTATCTTTATGGCGTGTCGTGTGAGGTATTCACGGATCATCGGAGCTTGCAGTATTTGTTCAAGCAAAAAGAGATCAATTTGAGGCAGAGAAAGAGGTCGAAACTATTGAAAGACTATGATATCACCATCTTGTATCATCCCGGGAAGGCCAATGTGGTGGCCGATGCTTTGAGTAGAAAGTTAGTAATTATGGGCAGTCAGTTAGAGACCTCTTGCAGTAGATGTTCAGGTTTTGGCCAATCAGTTTGTGAGGTTGGATGTTTCTGAGCTCAGTCGTGTTCTAGCTTGGACGGTCGCCCGGTCTTCATTGTTTGAGCGCATCAGGGTGCGTTAGTATTATGACCCTAATTATCTTATCCTTAGGGACATAGTACGGCATGGTGATGCCAAGCAGGTTATTGTTGGAGATGATGGTGTTTTGAGGATGTAGGATCACATTTGTATACCTAATGTGGATGGACTTCGTGAGTTGATTCTAGAGGAGGCCCACAGTTCCTAGTATTCTATTCATCCGGGCGCTGCCAAGATGTATCAGGACTTGCAGCACGGCATTATTGGTGGAGGAAGATGAAGAAAGATATAGTTGCATATGTAGCTCGGTATCAAAATTGTCAGCAGGTAAAGTATGAGCATCAGAGACCTGGTGGTTTGCTTGAGAAGATAGAGATTCCTGAGTGGAAGTGGGAGTGTATCACTATGGATTTCGTGTTTGGACTCCCACAGACTTAGAGGAAGTTTGATGTAGTTTAGGTCGTTGTGGAATGGCTGACCAAGTCAACACATTTCATTCGTGTGGAAGTTACTTATTCTTCAAGGTGGTTGGAAAAGATTTATATCCGCGAAATCATTCGTCTTCACGATGTGCCCGTGTCTATCATTTCTAATCAAGGTACACAGTTCACCTCGCATTTCTAGAAGGCAGTGCAGCGTGAGTTGGGCACGTAGGTTGAGTTGAGCACAACATTTCATACTCAGATGGATGGACAGTCCGAGCGCAATATTCAAATATTGGAGGATATGCTCTGTGTTATTGATATTGAAGGCTCTTGGGATCAGTTCTTGCCATTTGTGGAGTTTGCCTACAACAACAGCTATCAGTCGAGCATCCATATGACTCCCTATGAGGCATTATATAGTAGACAGTGTCGATTGCCTGTGGATGGTTTGAGCCGGAGAGGCTCAGTTATTGGGTACAGATTTGGTACAGGATACCTTGGATAATGTTAAGATCATTTAGGATAGACTTCGCACAACTCAGTCTAGGCAAAAGAGTTATGCCGACCGTAATGTCTGTGATGTTGCATTCATGGTCGGAGAGAGTATTGCTCTGTGTGTCACCCATGAAGGGTGTAATGAGGTTTGGAATGAAGGGCAAGTTGATCCCTAGATACATAGGACCTTTTGAGATTCTTCAGATAGTGGGTGAGGTGGCTTATCGGCTCGCATTACTGTCGTGCCCCTTTTTTCCCTTCCCGGAGAGATGTCTGGGTTTTGACATTTATGGGGTGTGATAACTCATTTCCTTTTGGAAATTGGGTATTTGAAGAGTCGCCACCTAATGGATTACAGTGTGTTAGGTCACCTAGAGTTAATAACTCTTGGATTGGTTTGAATTACTAGAGATTAGGGTAAGGACTCAAAATAACCTTGAGGGGAAGGTGTTAGACACCCATTTTGGTTCACAACTGTGGGTCTCGGCCGAACTTATATTTTACGAATTAGTCCACTAACCAAATAATTAGATGAATCAAATTGGTTGCAAGTAAAACACGTTGGATAACACAAATAATAAGATCAAGATTTTGAACAAGTTGTATAAAACAAAGTTTTAAACAAAAAGGATTTTTGGGAAAATGAGGAGTCCTAGGTTGGCTAGCCTATAGGATCACCCCACACAATTTCCGGTAAACACTCCTCAATGAGGGGATACATGTGACATTAGCACGTAGTTATCATATCCCATATCTACCCTTCCCATCCCCTTAGTGGTCATTTAAAGCGAGTGCTGGTTAGTGATCTCTATTGCGCGTTGTTACCCGTCCCTTCTTAATGGTCCCAGAGGGATTTAGGGCCTCTACCTATAGGTGGTTCTAGACAGACCCCTAATGCTTTAAAGGTGAAAATACTAAGGCGACAAGAAATAACACATAGGACTCTTAGCGATCAAGAGAAGGAAAGAGCAAACAAGAGCTCAGTTTACCTCCACAGAAAAGGCATGAAAACAACACAACTCAAACACAAATGAAGGCCTTTTTGTTAAACAGTATCCTAAGGCATGATGTCTAGGTGAATATACAGAAAACAAATAGTTTGTTTTATAAACTCAGAAGTAATGACCCTAGTAGTTGCCTACTGATTTTTTTTAAAAAAAAACTGTTAAACCAGAACAACATTAAGTCACAGAAACAATTTCAGAATTGCATGTTTTGAAAATACCCTACAGGCTTTCCTATACCCGAAATACCGATGACTACATTTAATAGAGTGAAACAAAGCAAGTTTAAACGGACTCTTTAATCCATATAGGCATGCAGTCTAATAGTAGATTAAGGCAGTTTTTTTGTAAAAAGAACTCATTTCAGGGAAATATAAACCACTTAATTAAACCAGTTTAGAAGCGAACTAAAACGCAAACTGGGCTAATTTATTTAAACTAGTTTAGATCGACATGTAGAATTTCTGATGTTGTCCAATATAGGCATGATATCTAATTGTTTAATACTGATTTTAGAAGCTTGCAGGAATGAACACATGTAAACACTTGTTATAACAAAATTTGGATTGAATTATATCCTATAGACATGACATCTACTTGTGAAGCTGATTTAGGACTTGTAAACATGATTTCTATTATGGCATCAATTGAGACATATAAGCATGATTTTTAACATGGTGAGACAAACATGACACGATGTAAAAGTACTATAGGCATGTTTTCTACTTATAAAGGCAAACACACCAAATTGTAAAGTCATATAGGCATGATTCCTACCCATATTATCCCACAAACATGTAACTACCCACCCTTTCACTAGTTACCCCAATATTCGTTTACAAATTATTACAGACCATATGAATGAATTACATAAGTAAATAACAAAATAAGTAGTTATTCTATAGGGAGCCTACATATATGCCCAGATTTCCAAAGCCCCCAATATCCTCAAATTATTCCATAGACAATGTCATAGTCTAGGTGCATCAAAGTTCCCTAAGGATCTCAAGGATCCCGGGCAATGCTTATACCTAGACTTAGTAACCAAAATTGAATAAGTTTAGTATGGAAGGGCCAACCTCAGTATGCAAGAGTTCAGAGGGTTCTCAAGAGGATCCCAAGGCAGTACACATACTGAAGGGGGCAGAACTTATTGACTTAGGAGTAGAGTGAAAGTACTTGACACAAGTTGAAAGGCTTTAATGGGAAAACTGTATTAAAAGGAAGTTTGTTTGAAATAATTTAGTAAAACAAAAGAGATAGTTTGAAAAGAGAGTGGAGCAGAAAACAACAGTCCAAACCCAACACCCTTAAGACAGGTTCATACACAGCCAAGGGTCACAGAACCAAAGCAAGTTTAGTAGTTACAAACAGGGGTCAAAGGATTTGGTGATACATAGAACACATGATTGTAAACACATAACAAGAAAAGTTCTTAGGAATTGGTACAGACATGCTCAGACACAACTAATCAGATATAGTCATAGAACCAGCAATTCTTAAGGGTGTTCAGTAAAGGATCCACATGATTCAATCCCAGAACCATACAAGTTAGGAGTGCAGACTACTTGGGGAGAGGGGGTTAACATGCTCATACTTATTCTAAGGAAGGGGAGTTAATAACATGTTAATCATGCAAGCATATTAACTGCAGGTTTCACAGCAAAACCATAAGTAAAAGCAAACTAGAAACATGATGAATTGAACCAATAAAATAACCATATTGTTGTTGGAACTTGAAATGAAACTAGAACATACCAGTAGAGAAGGTAGTAAACAAAAGTGAAGGAGCAGGAGAACAGAATAGTTAGCCTTGGCTTGCAGCTGGCTAGCTCAGAATAATAGCAAGTAGCACAAAAGAGAGAGCAAAAAGTTTAAGTGTGTGAGAGAGAGATTTTGAACCAAAAGTGTTCGTGTGTTTGTGTTAATCACAGAGTGTGTATATATAGTAGTTCAAAAATTAGGTAAAAATAAGGTAAGAATCATAATAGCATAGTAATTATGGAACTCAGAATCATTTAGAGCAAAATCGGGACAAGTACTCCCTTAAGTTAAGGGAATCAATTCAAACGGTAGGAACAAGTAGCATATAAGGAAAGAAATCAGTGTATGACTAATAAGGAAAGAATCAAATTCAGTAAGTATAGGGTAAACAATTAAGGCTAAATTTAGAATACTCTTAATTAAAGAAATAGTCGGTAAGAATAAAGTACCACAACAGATAAGGTAGGCGAATCAGTTAATTTGAATAGAACAGGTAGAAATTGAGGGTTTAAGGGAAGGTCATTCAATCAAACAATAAAATAGAAAATCCAGAATCAATCAAAGGGGAAGTCATGATTCAGTATTCAACATATAAATAGAGTAAAATAAGAATAACCAATCATAGCAACATGCAGGTTAAACAGAAATAGAAAGAGGAAAGTCTAAACAATCAAGACGAATATAAACATACAGAGATGATATAAGTCAGGCATAAGAAACTTAGTAGAAAACACATTCGAAGTGAAATAGTCACAGAAACTCAAACAAGAATAGGCTAGTCACAAAATCAAATGAAGAAACCTAGAAAAATTAGGGCTTTCAACATAAGAAAATTGAAGTGGTAGTAAAATCATAGAATCAGTCGAAATATGCAAGAGATAGAAGTTTAAACATAAAGAATCACTTTAAACAAGGTTTTAGAAGAAGTTTCGAAAAACCCTAATTTTAGAAGAAGGTGAAAACACTTGAAATCGATGATTCTTGTAAAGAGTTACAAGGATAGGGTTAAACATCAAAGAAACAGACTCAAATCATTTAAAAATCGTACATATTTTGGAGATGTAAGCAAAAATCTGAAACCCAAGTAGAGTTGAAAGAACCCGTCTAAAATCTCAAGGATCGTAACAAGTACAACATGATTTTTCTCGAAATCATACTGAAGTAGCCAAGAACAAACCAGATAGCAAACCCTAGATGCAAGTCGGCGTGGCCTGGGGCCCTTGAGGACCTTAGAGAAGGCAAGCATAGCATTAGAGGAGCCATTGAAGGCTTAGGAGTTAAAGGGAGATCACCGGAGAAGACCGGAGAAGAAGGTCGGCGGTTGAAGGAGCTAGGGTTAGGTTGAGTGGTTGAGAGAGTAGAGGAGATGAGAGAATACAGAGGCGACAATTTAAAAAAATACAATTTAGCTTTAAAAATAAAAAATGCAATTATAAAAAATGCATAAAAAATATTTTAGACATATTTTGGCATAAATATAGAAATTAAATGACTAAATCACCACAACAATAATTTGGGGATAATTATTGGGGATTTTATGAATAAAAGGGAAGGAAATAAATCAGTTTAAATCCTTAAAATTATGGAAAAATTTATAAAAACCTTGTGCATGCTTATATATGCTTATATATGCTATTTTGAAGGTATTTATGCATATATAAAAAATATAGAAAAAAATTGGGTATCAACAATTGCCACCTAGTTTGTTAGCAGTTCATAAGGTATTCCACATGTCCATGTTTCGAAAGTATCACGGCGATCCATCCCATGTGTTAGATTTTAGCTCTGTTTAGTTGGACAATGATTAGACCTATGAGGAGGCGCCGGTGGCCATTCTAGCCCGATAGGTTCGTCAATTGAGATCGAAGAGGTATACTTCATTTCGAGTGCAGCGGAGAGGTCAGCCCATCGAGGCAGCTACTTGGGTGTCCTAGTCAGACATGTAAAGTAGATATCCCCACATTTTCACCAGTTCAGGTACTTTTCTATGTCCGTTCGAGGACGAACAGTTATTTTAGAGGTGGAGAGTGATGACCCAAAAGGTCATCTTATATTTTAGAGCTCAATTATGCGCTTTTAAGCCCTAAAAAATCTCATTTTTACCCTCCTCGATTCTTTCGGAAAGCTTTTATGTTAAAAGTTGATGAAAATAAGAAGTTTTGCCTTAAAAGTTAAATTGAATTGACCTTGGTCAACGTTTTGAGTAAACGGACCCGGATCCATGTTTTGATGGTCCTAGTGGGTCCGTATCATAATTTGGGACCTAGGCGTCTGCCCAAAATTGAATTCCGAGGTCCCTAGCCCAAGATATGAATTTTTGTTGAAAATCGAAAGACTGAAAATTTAATGGTTTTAAGAATTTGGTTAATGTATGGTCTCGTTGTTATCGGGTCTGTATTTTGTTTTCAGAGCCCGTTACAGGTTCATTATAATATTTAAGACTTGTCTGTGAAATTTGGTGAGAAATGGAGTTGGTTTGACGTGATTCGGACATCCGGTTGTGAAAATAGATGTTTTAAAGCTTTCTTGAAAATTTCATTCGATTTGGTGTTCAATTTGTAGTTCTAGGTGTTATTTTGGCGATTTGATCGCGTGAGCAAGTTCGTATGATGTTTTAGAACTTGTGTGCATGTTTGCTTTGGAGCCCCGAGGGTTTGAGTGAGTTTCGGATAGTCTACGGAGTGAATTGAAGTTAGAAATCATAGCTAGTGTGCATTAGACCTGCAGATTTTGCATTTGTGAGATCTGGCTTGCAAATGCAAGCCTCGCGTTTGTGAAGAGACCATCACAATTGCGAGCAGTGGGCTGGGGGGTGGACCTTCGCATTTGCGAAGTTCTGGTCGTATTTGTGATCCTCTCTTGTTCGCATTTGCAAACACTTGTTTTCATTTGTGATGACTGCAGGACTAGGGCACTTTTCGCATTTACGAAGAAAATGTCATATTTGTGGTTTCGCCAGGTCGCAAATGTGATACCTGCAGCTGAACTCAAGATGACTTAGACGGGATTTTTGGTTCATTCTTTAAATTTTCAAACCTAGAAACACAAGAGGCAATTATCCAAAGGAATTTTCTTCCCCAAATCATTGATAAGTGATTTTAAACTAATTTCTTTCAATCTTCCACTACTTTTCCTTATATTCAACCTAAAATCTAAAGTTTTAATGGTGGAATTGGGGGGTTTTGGGTGGAAACTAGGGACTTGATAAATTGGAGATTTAGACCTCAAATTAAGGTCGGATTCCAAAACAAATTATATTATCGGGTTCGGAGTGAATGGGTAATCGGGTTTTGGCCAAAATTTTGGGTTTGGACCAAGCGGGCCCAGGTGTTGACTTTTGCTGATTTTTTCAATAACGACCTAAATTGAATTGTTTGGAATCATGGATAGTTCCTAAGGCTTTATTTGAATCATTTGGTTGGTAATTTGCTATATTCTATTGGTTCGGAGGCTTGTTTGAATGTCGAAGCGGTGTTTGAGCTTTGAGTTCAGTCTTTCGAGAGAGGTAAGTGTCGTGGTTAACCTTGGCTTGAGGGATTAAGTCTTATTTGCCTATTTGCTACATGTTTGAGTGTTGGGTACAACGTATAGGTGAGGTGACAAGTATCTATGCGTTGTTGTCGGGTCATAGCATGCGAGTGGTTCTTATTCTTGAAATTGTTGCTTTCTGTGATCATATTATTCATGCTTAGACTAGTTAATCATTATGTTGATCGTTCTTATCATGTTTACAAACTTCGGTATTGATTGAGTATTGAATCAAAGTTGAGGTTGGTATTGTGGATCCGAACATTGATGTAAGACTTGTTTTTGTTATTTTCATCTCCCTGTTGTTATTTTTCATTGTTTGGTGAGGGAGAGTGTTATTTCACAAAGGGTGATGCCGTGCCATATTTTGTGAGTAACAATGCACGAAGGGGATGTCGTTCCATGTTATGAGAGAGTTAATGCACGAACGGTGATGTCGTTTCTATTGATTATATAGTGAGGTTTAAAGTAAAAGCACGAAAGGTGATGTCGTGCATTTTTCTTTACTGTGTTTACTTGTTATTATTGGTTCAAGGTATATTGGTGGATTAAGTTTTCTTTATTGTTGTGATTCTCTATCTTGTAATCCCCTCAGCATGTCCCCCCCCCTTCCGATATCACCTGTCTCTCTTTTACTTGCCGTTATTTGGTACATATACTGTTAAATTGCACATGCTTATTATGTATGTGTCTTGTCTTAGCCTCGTTACTACTTCGTCGAGGTTAGGCTCGACACTTACCAGTACATGGGGTCGGTTGTACTGATACTACACTGCGCTTCTATGCAGATTTTGCTATTGGTCCAGTTGATCTAGAGGCATATTAGCTCAAACCAGACCACCGGAGAGTCAAGGTAGATCTATCGTCGTTCACAGACCTTGAAGTCCCCATCTATCTCTTTTGTTTTACTGTTTCTTTCGTTCAAACATTTGTATTTCTTTCAGGCTTTCACTTGTAGTAAATCCTAGAATGTTCCTAAATTTGTGACAACAGATCCGGGTAGTAGTAAACGATGAAGTTATTATATTATTCCGCACATGCTGCATTTCACTTTAGTTTATTTACTATTAATTGTTGAATTGAATAATGTTTGGCTTAATAATTTTCTAACGTTAGCTTGCCTAGCAAGTGAAATGTTAGGCGCTATCACAGTCCCGATGGTGGAAATTCCAGGTCATGACAGTCACTAGCACACTTTGTCCCTTAAGCTTAACTCTGCTCACAATGCTTGCTTTAAGAAAGCGTCTTCTTGAATGACCTTTAAAGGTTATTCTTCCGATGTTCATTCTATTATTACCGGAATGCGATCTCTAAAATTCTCATGATTCCAACTATTATCAAATACTTCTGTCCCTAACTTATGTTCTGTTTATCTTGTTCAGTAGCCCATAGTGATTTCTATTACTCCGGGGTCTAATTATTCCTTTTGGTAATCACATTGGAGTCACCAACTTATTTCTTAAATATGAGAATATGACTTTATGGCTTATGCTATTTTATTATTTCAAGGCTCGTCTCCTCTTGTCTTCCGTTCACTTGACTATAGACTCTGTCATCATGTTATATTTTGATTTATCGTTATCACTCATTTATCACATCTTACTCATATTACTTCATTTACTCTATTCTTATTCTCCTGCTAATTTTTTTGTATATCACCTTATTCTGAAAACTTCAACAAAATATTCTTTCACTTTTAGCTCTCGTTGCTTCATCTCACTAGCTCTTTAGATCGCCTAATATTCTACTATTTGTCCTATGGTTGAAAGTAATACTAAGGTAAATATTTATCCCTTCAAGGAGTCCACTACACATCTTTTGAAATTTCTGAACATTCTACTATTCATATCTGTCTGTACTATTCTAGAGTGCACTATCTGGGTGTCTCACAAGGAGATCTATTACCACATTTGCAATATCCTTTGGAAATGTCAGCTAATGCAAACCTTCCATCCACCATTTTAGGTTACTCTAACCCTAGTTGGATCCTAATATCATGTCCTTTCTTAAACTATATTTGTTAGCTCCCATAGGTCAAAACTGAGATGGGTGTGGCCAATTGTACATACCTTAATTACTGTTGAAGGTAACTCAAAATGCTTACATTTCTATGCCTGAATTATAAATACTGAAAATCTCCATTAACCGGGTACCTCGTACCCTTCTTCACCTTGCTTCTTTTACTTGTTGAAACTTGTATCTATCTTTTGAATCTCTCATTGCTACTTACCATATGGGTGGATTTATATTCATGCCTTAGGGCTCCTTTTGAAGAAGCTTACACGTCTTAGTATACACATGATCTGCTAAAAACCTTACATTTTCTCATTATAAGCATGATGCAAAATTGAGTTCGTCTACCTCAACTCTTCCATAGCTACATCTCTTACCGACTGTTTATCTAGATGTAGGTATCGTTATATTATGAATAAAATAGAATTTAGGAGTTTGAATTCTTGCAACTGAGCTTTACTACACGATCTAGAGTAAGAAGAAAGAGTGATAGTCCTAAATGCCCTATAGCCTCCTACTTATAAGTCTGGTGTACAACACACCCATAAACAAGACTCTACTAGACACGACTTGTAGACTCCCTACGATAGAACTGCTTTAATACCACTTTTGTCACGACCCAAACCATAGGGTCGCGACAGGCACCCGGTGCCTTACTCAACCGAAGACCAATGTAACATATCTTTTTTATCATAACATCATGGGTAAATGGGCCAGAAGGTCTGTCATGAGATAACCAGAATAAAACATAAGGGAATAATAGACATAGGATGACCCAACATAATATAGAAACTTATACATGTGACATACGGTCCTATAAGGCCGACATGATCATTTGTATACTCAAAATATAGGCCAACAAGGCCATACAAATATCCATATACATGCGATCTGTCTATAAGCCTATAAGACTACATAAACGTTATAAAGATTGGTACAAGGCCCTGCCATACCAATGAATACATGTCCAAATCATACTGACCAAATAGGCAACTCCGGAGCAAGTGGAGTGCACCAACACCTTCCGCTGAGCTGATAGCCTACTAGGAGGACTGTCAACATGTCTATCGGGACCTACGGGCATGAAACGCAGCATCCCCAGGCAAAAGGTATGTCAGTACAAATAAAGTACCGAGTATGTAAGACATGAAAGCAGTATATAAAAGACATGAAAAAAATATGGAGTAAAGAACTAAACCTGTAAGTCAGTTTCAGGGATAAAGAATCATAAATGCTTAAAAGGAAACAGACAGTTTAATTTAAATAAGGGAAAAAGGTACGGGAAAAAGCATGCTTGGACTAATTCATGAAATAAGTTCGTTATGGTAATATCCTAAAAGGTATCCCAAGCAGAGTCGCCATGCTGTCGCGCCCCCTTTTTTCCTCTGCGGAGAAAGTCCGGGTTCCAACGTTCATGGGGGTAATAACTCATTTCCTTTTGGGATTTGGGTATTTGAAGAGTCGCCACCTAACGGATTATGGTGCATTAGGGCGCCTAGAGGGATTAACTCTTAGACTAGTTTGCATTACTAGAGATTTAGGGTAAGGGCTCAAAATAACCTTGAGGGGAAGGTGTTAGGCACCCCTCTCGGTCCACATCGGTGGGTCCCGACCGAACTTATACTTATGTGAATTAGTCCTTTTAATAAATAAATAGTTCTAACACATACTTGCAAATAAAGGAATTTTTTGGCATTTTTAAGCACATGTATGATTAAAGTAATGAAACAAAGGGAAAAGACTTGAACAAGTGGCACAAATATAAAGGAAACTAAAATTTATTTATATAACGGGAATTGGGAAAGAGGGGTCCTAGGTTGGTTAGCCTACAAGATCATACCCACACAATACCCGATAATCACTCCTCAATGAGGGGCTACACATCACATTAGCGCGTAGTCATCATATCCTTACTACCCAATTCCCTCCCCTTGGTCATGGCCTAAAGAATTCTAGTAACTTTGAAAGGTATCCTATGCGTGCACTACTCGTTACTTCCTTATGGCCCTGGAGGTATTTACGACCTCTAATTTTAGGTAGTTGTAGACCATCCTAAAGTATTTAAAGGAAAAAGTCTAAGTGTTAATTAAAACAATTAGGACTGCATTTAAAGAGGGAACAATTGAGGGCTCACATTTACCTCCACAATCATAACAAGCAAGTGCATGTCTCAAACAATAGTTTCAAGTATTTAATTGAAAAAACCTTAGAATATGATATCTAGGTGAGCAAGAAGTATACAACATTAAATTATGACTAAAGTGTCAAAGACCAATTCAGCTTGCCTACTGATTTTAGAACTGTGAATGTGAGTAGTCTTAAATAACAAAGTGCAGTTTTTATAGTTGTAGGGTTTTAATCGCCCTATAGGCTTGCCTAAGCACATAATAGTGACGTCCTAAGAGCATACTATCTATATTGATTAGGAATGCGGAAAACAGTAAGCCGTTTTAAACGGACAACTTGAGATCCTATAGGTATGTTTTCTAGCAGTATTAATTGAGGCAACATTTGAAAACTTTTAAAGAAGCAGACATATTTAGTTAATTAAACCACTTCAGAACATATAAACACGAATTGAACTGACTGAACTATTTTAAGTCTTATAAGTATGACTTCTAATTAAACATAAGGTAAAACAAACAACATTCATTTAACCTAAGTGAATCCCCTATAGGCATGATATCTATAGAGCTGGTTTTAACCCTATAGGCATGATCTTTATTAATAAGTTGTTTTTTAGATCTTATAGGCATGGTTTCTAATTGTGTGAAAGTATAACATAACAAACACATTTGAATCAGCATGGACCCTATAGGCATGGTATCTACCCAATTTACCCAATATATATAACTACCCTTTCCTTTTCACTAATCACCCCACTATTTGTTTACAATAATTATTACACACCAATGAATCAAATGACAAATTTACATAAATAGAAAATAATCTATAGGGAGCCTGAAGTAGGCCCAAATGACTTCCAAGCCTCCAATAGCCTCAAATGCCCAAAGTTCCATAGCCAAATTCGTGTCTAGGTGTGTCAGAGTTCCTTAAGGATCTCAAGGATCCCGGGCAGTGCTCACACCTAGACCTTTTCTCAAATAATAACCGATTTTGGTGCAGTGTGGAAAGTCCAGATCTGACACGCCAGAGTTCAGAGAGATCTTAAGGATCTCAAGGTAGTACACATATCAGAGGGGTAGAACCTAGTATTCTAAGAGTAAAGTAAGAGTGCTTGACATAGTTTTGAAAAGGTTTTGAAAATAGTACAAAGATGACTTTAGGAGTGAAAAGGTTTTCTGAAACAGGAAATATTTTGGGGTAAAAGACAGTTTGAGAAGAGTACCAAAACTCTTTTGAAGACATCAGACAATTAGTTGGTCATAAAATATTCAGATTCAGAAACACTCAACAAACAGATCTCACATAGGGATAAAGGGATTGGGGCACATAAGAGTCACATTGGGGGTACATGGATAGGGTATAGAGGAAGCATATAGTCAACAAACCGCCTAAAACACTTAGGGTCTTAATACTTAGCAGGCTAGTCATGGGCAGTAAATAGTTAAGACATAGATCACAGTTGGAATACATAAAGCCTGACATGTCTTGAACGGGATTAAACATACAAGCAGGGTCAGTCACATACATCAAAAAGCCAACATGATCACATAATTAGGGGATTGAACATATATTCACAAACATACTAGTTAAGTATCAAATAACTAGGTGAAGTGTAGATATGCTAACCATATATTGAACAGGACAAAGTTTAGACATGCTAGGCAAAGAAGTAAGCAGGAATACAAGTTGAATTCATACCTGATGAACTAGTGCAGGAACAAAACACATAGGGTTTGGATTTCAAAATTTAAATAGAGACATACCAGTTGAAGAAAAGAAAGCAGAATATAAAGCAGATGTAGTTCCAATATCTAACCTTGGCATTCACCTGGCTAGACCAGTGAATATCACAAGTAGCAGAGGAGAAAAGAGAGCGTTAGAGTTTAAGTGTGCTTTTGTGAACTAATGTTCGTTGTCAGAAGTGAGAAGAAAGAGTTTATATAGTAATCAAAAGCTTAGCAAAATAAGATAAGGGATCAATTAAGTTGCAATTAGAGAAATTCTGGGAATCAATCACATGTAAAACCAGTAAGTCTTCCGTTTAATCAAGGGATAATCAATGGTAAAAGCATGACAGATACTTAAGGAAGGAAATTGAGTATAGAGTAGGTAATTATGGGCGAATGCACAGGGGTTTCAATTAAGGAAACAATCAGTAAGAATCAACAAAATAACAAATAAGGCAAGGAAAAAATTGATTAAGGTAGGCAGTTCAATTAAACAGAGTAGGGAGGTAAGAATCAAAGTTTCGTTAAGGAAAAGTGCTCAAATCAAAACAGGAAATAAGACTTCAGAATAATCAAGGGTTCAATCACAGAGAAAATCACGTAAAGAGTCAGCAAGTTTAGCAGATAAGATAAGGGAAGAAATGAATAGTCGGAATTCAACACATAATTTTAACGAAACAAATTGTTAAATCAAGAAGACGACAATGATTCAAGGAGAAAGATATAAGTCTTAACATGAATAGTCAGAATGAATACAAACATATAGAATTGGTGAAAAGTTGAACTAAGAAACTCAGTAGAGGCATATTAGGATAAGAAAACCAGGAGACATTCAAATGGCTAAAGACAAATCACAAGAA
Organism: Nicotiana tabacum; assembly: GCF_000715075.1. NCBI lineage: Eukaryota > Viridiplantae > Streptophyta > Magnoliopsida > Solanales > Solanaceae > Nicotiana > Nicotiana tabacum. The sequence continues at coordinate 31,740,854 of NC_134084.1, forward strand.
CCAAAGCAAGAACACAGTCAATATACCAGTACTGAGAAACCAAACGAAGAACGTCAAAATTAGGGCTTTCAGTACAAGTGAGTTAAGGTTGTAGCAAACATACAAAATCAGTCAAAACACATAATAATCAGAAGATCAAACACTCAAAAATTATCAAACATTTTGGAAAAAAAATTTTCGGAAACCCTAGTTTAGAAAAAATGAAAAATCATTCGAAAATCCCACGATACTTATAAATATCACAAGGTTATTGTAAAACTCATATGAAATAGGTCTAAACAATCTCAGATCTATACAGATCTAAGAGATTTAGAAGAAAGAAATTAGGGCTTCGAGAAGAACAATCACAGAGATGAAGAATCAAAGCTAGAAACCCATAGATATAGGACTACCTCATTCAGAATCAAACCAGTACAGCTTGAAACAGGTGAGAAAGGGCCATAGATGCAAGCAAACTAACCCTGGTCCCTTGAGGACCTTGGAGATGGCAATACCAATGTGAGGGAGGCCTTTAGAGGCCTGGGGAGTTGTTAGAAGAAACCAAGATAGCCATAGATAAGTGAAGATTAGCGTTAGGTTTGAGAGCATTTATGAGAGGAGAGGGATTTCAGGGCGGCAGACGGTGAGGAATGAGAGGGTTTGGGGGGGTCGTTTGGTTTATTTTAGGTAAGGGTTGTTTGTGGCCGTTGATCTCTATGATAAACGACCGAAATTGAAAGGGTTTTGGGGCCGAATTGGGTATTAGGGTTTGGTCTTGGTAAATTTAAATTGAAATTGGGCTGGTATTGGGTTGAAATAGGGCTTAAATTGAAATAAAAATAGGCTAAATTTTAAATATAAAAAATAATAAATGAGTTCCAAAAAAAATATTTGTGTACTAAAATGATTTAAAAAAAATTATTTAATATTTTAAAAATACAAAAGACCATTTTATGCATGGATAATGTAATTATGCATTAGTATGGGCTATTATTGCAAAGATGTGCAATTTAGCCTAAAAATGTAAATATAATTACCAAAAATACACTAAAAATATTTAAATACTATGTTGGCATAAATAAAGAATTTAGATGACTAAATCATCATAGAAGAAATTTGGAGGATAATTATTGGATATTTTATAAATAAAAGAGAAGAAATAAATTGATTTGGAGCTTTTAAAAATTACAGAAAAATTATTAAAATGCTTATGCATGCTTATAACTGCATATGTGCTATTTTGAAAGTATATATATGTATTAAAAATATATGAGGACAAATTTGGTATTAGCTGCCCCTCTTTACCTGGGAAAGATGAAAGAATTTTCGAGTAAAGAAATGATGGCCAATTTTGACCGGACGAGATATTTTGAAAGATAGAGGCCAGACTCTGGTCTTTGAGCTACCTACATATCCCTGGTTTTACAGGAATCAGGCCGTGTGTAGTTCTGGATTCACTGGCGAAATATATCAATGAAGTCATTGCAAGAACAGACCCGAGATGCAAGAGCAGTTATGGTGAGCAGTTAAGTTTGAGATATTTTGAAGGAACTGGAGCAAGGTCACTCCTGCTGAGATAGCGGTTTATTGTTGATTACCAGTAGATGAAGAGATGCTACATTCATGTATTTGCACCAAAATTTAAACATGATGAAGATTTCCATTGGACCATGAATGTTGTCTTTGGACGGTTAAAGATGACGTCCTCGGACCATGATGTCCTGGGACATGAATTGTTTAGTGAGGGATTCGTAGGCCACGAAATGGTGTTTTCGAGCCATGCAGATGGTGCCTCCGAACCATGACGCCTTTGAATAATGATGTGCAAATTTGAGAGATCCTCAGGCCATGGCATGGTGTCTTCCGGCTATGAGGATGATGACTTTTTAGACTATGGCGCCTTTGGACAGGTTGACGATATTTCAAACCATGAGGTGCAATGATATGATGCTTCCAAGACAAGGCTTAGACTTGCGAAGGGAAGAGCTTAGCTCGATTGAAAAGCAAATAGATAGTTCCGGAATAGAGCAATATTTGTGCAAAGAGAGACAGTGCTTAGTCCCATGTAAATGTGGAGAGGCAAGGATTATCCTCATGTAGGTATGGAGGCAAGGATAACCTCATGAAAATGGTGGGATAAGGATTAGCCTCATGTAGATATGGAGGCAGGGATTAGCCTCATGCAGGTATGGAGGCAAGGATTAGCCTCATGCAAGTATGGGAGGCAGGGATTAGCCTCATGCAAATACGGAGACAGGGGTTAGCCTCACGCAAATACGGAGGTAGGGATTAGCCTCATGCAAATAAGGGGACAGGGATTAGCCTCAAGCAATTATGGAGGAAGGGATCAGCCTCATGCAAATATGGAGGCAGGGTTTAGCCTCATGCAAATATGGAGGCAGGATTAGCCTCATGCAAATACGGAGGCAGGGACTAACCTCATGCGAATATGGAGGCAGGGATTAGCCTCATGCAAATGATGAGGCAGGGATTAGCCTAATACAGGTGTAGAGGCAGGGATTGGGCTCATGCAGGTGTGGAGGCAGGGATTATTCTCATGCGGATATGTAGGTAGGGATTAGCCTCATACATGTAGGGAGGCAGGGATTACCCTCATGCAGACAGGGAGGCAGTGATTAGCCTCATACAGATATGAAGGAAAGGATTAGCCTCATGCAAACACGAAGGCAAGAATTAATGTCATGCAAATATGGAGGCATGGATTAGCCTCATGCAAATATGCTGGACAAGGCTTGGTCCCATGCAAAGAGCGAGTAGCAAATAAGAGTATTATATTTCTTAGCTGGAGATATTTGGTGTCTGATGGTCGGATCGATAGTGAATTTGCTTTGTGTATACATGTTTGCAAATGTTATCGCCACGTCAAATGTGCCTGCTTTCAAAGAAAAATTGTAAGTTTTGTGAGGGGAGGTTGGTTCGTGCTTTCGTCTACTGGCCTTGCTTTGCTCCGTTCTGGATGCCTTTTTGAGTTTTTCTGGGTAACACCTGTCTTTCAAGGAAATAGAGTTTTCGAAAATATGTAATTATTGATAAAACTAGAGTAATTTTAGAAACACATTGATATATCAAGTGATTTTTTAGATGAACCAGTGATTGTAACACATTTCAAAGACATTGCAGCTCTCTTATGTTAGAACTTTGAGGGTCCTCCTCATCATTCTGCCCCAATTTGGTAGATGATATTTCAACCGTTTGCGGGTAATGAGCCTTGTTGAACCTTCTTCGAAATTTTGAGAACCCTTCTCAAAATTCTGCCCCGGTTTCTTAACTGATTTTTGACCGTCTGACATATGTTGGCGTTGGCTGGACTTGCTCCAGAAATTTGAGGGTCCTCCTCAAAATTCTACCCCAATTTCTCATCTTGGAGGGAATGGAAGTTTTATTATAATATGACCGAACCAATAAGGCTGTCTACGTATCCCCTCTTAAATGGAAATCAGGTCAAGCATAGTTCAATTACATCAGATGAGAAAATTTAAATAATCTAAGCATAGTATCTCTTGACTGCATCTGAATTGATTAGTTTTGGCGAGATTTCTCCATCCATCTTTGCAAGTATGAGTGCTCCTCCTGTCAGCACCCTGTGAACCATGTAGGACCTTGCCAGTTGGGAGAGAATTTCCCTTTGGCTTCATCTTGATGCAGCAATATCTTCTTCAGCACTAGCTGTCCTGGTGCAAATTGCCTTTGTTTGACCCTTTTGTTGAAAGCTTTGGACATTTTGTTCTGATAAAGTTGGCCATGACACACTGTGTTCATCCTCTTTCCTTCAATAAGGGACAATTGTTCATAGCGGCTCCTTATCCACTCTGCATCACTGAGTTCAGCTTCCTGTATGATTCTTAAAGAAGGAATCTCTACCTCGGCTGGAATGACAGCTTCGGTACTATAAGCCAGCATGTATGAAGTTACCCCGGTTGATATGCGAACTGTAGTGCAGTATCCCAACAAAGCAAAATGTAGCTTATCATGCCATTGTTTGTGGTTCTCTACCATCTTCCTTAGTATCTTCTTGAATGTTTTTGTTGGCAGCTTCTACGGCTCCATTCATCTGAGCTCTGTAGGATGTGGAATTCTTGTGCTTGATTTTGAAAGTTTCACACATGGCTTTCATCAGATCACTGTTGATATTGGCAGCATTATCAGTAACAATGGACTCGGGAACACCGAATCGGCAAACAATACTATCTTTGACAAAGTCTGCGACGACTTTCTTGGTCA